>NC_134575.1:154841016-155154198 GCF_050947875.1 Dermacentor variabilis | reverse complement strand
GGAGATGCTGTCATCATGCGGGGTGGTGGCTATGTTCAACGAGTCTTTGCCTGTACAAGTGACCACTGACGCCTCGGCATATGGACTGGGAGCTGTGCTACAGCAGATAGTCGACGGAGAAGTATACGTACAGTGGCATTTGCTTCGAGGACATTCTCCAACAGAACGCAAGTACTCTACCGGGGAACGAGAGGCGCTGGCATGTTTATGGACGTGCGAACATTGGCACGTTTATCTGTGGGGCTGCAAGTTTGTCTTACGAACTGATCATCAGGCTTTGGTGACACTGCTGTCCAAATATGGGGTTGGAAGACGCCCACTGCGTATTGAACGCTGTTGTGCTAGACTTTTGAGATACAACTTCACTGTGCAGTACACGAAGGGGAACACCAATGTCATTGCGGATGCGCTTTCTAGGTTACCTTTGACCTCTGCAGAGGACGAACCGGTGGAGGAAGTAGTTGCTGTGGTTTCCAGCATGATCACTAAGAGTGAGTTGCAAGCAGCAACAGCTGAGGATTCATTACTAAATGAGGTGGCGCAGTATGTTATGTCCAGATGGCCGGAAAAGGGCTGTTTAGCTGGAAAATTAAGGTTGTTTTTTCGTATAAAAGAAGAGCTGTCTGTGATAGACAAGCTACTGTTTCGCGCTGAACGGGTCGTTCCCCCATCTACACTCACTTCCAGGCTGGTCATGATGGCACATGAATCGCATCCAGGCATTGTAAGGACCAAACAACGGTTGAGGGAACAGTACTGGTGGCCCAGAATGGACAGTGACGTTGAATCGCTGGTTAGGAATTGTGCTATCTGCAAAGCATCAGATAAATCTGCAAAAACCGTAATGGCCCCACTGGAGCCAGTAAAGTGGCCCGAGAAGCCGCGGGAAAAGCTTGGAATCGACATTGTTGGGCCAATGGACCGAGCCCCTGCGGAGTGCAGGTTTGCAATCACTATTATTGATTACCACAGTAAGTGGCCCGAGGTGGCATTTGTGTCCACAATCACTGCACAGGCAGTAGCGAAAGTGCTTTTGGAACTTTTTGCTAGAGAAGGGTACTCGAAAAGCATTGTGACTGACAATGGGCGTCAGTTTATGTCGACAGGTTTTGAACAGTTTTTACGAGATGGGGGAATCCAGCATTGCGTTACAACATTGTATTACCCGCAATGCAATGGTCAGATTGAGAGGTTCAACCGCGTTCTCAAGGAACATATTCAGGTTGCGGCATTGGAACGAATACCACTGAAGGAGGCAATCTGGGACTACTTGAGTGTTTACAGGGCCACCCCACATGCAACTACAGGAGCGTCACCGGCTTACCTACTACATGGAAGAAGACCCAGAACAAGATTGGATGTTGTTGGCTTCCCAGAAAGGGAATTTTTCGAGGAGCCGCGTGTCGCCATGGAAAAGTTGAAACAGCGCGTTAAGGAGCAGCAACAACGAACAAAATGTACACCGATGAAAAACGAGGGGACAGAGCGTCTACCATTGAGCCAGGAGATTTCGTAAAAATAAAGTAAGGCGGACCAAAGACGAAACACAAGTTTTTTTGCCGATCCAGGTGAAGAGACGAGTGAGCATGAATTCGTTTTTGCTGGCAAACGGTACGAAATGGAACGCATCAAAATTAACAGTAATTGGTAAAGTGGGGACAGGACAGGCACAAGCACTAGCTGACGCGATTACAGCGCAACGCGGTGCAGCCTCAGGGTTTTCCTGCGACCTGAATCTTCACAAAGAAGATGGCGGAGCAAAATACCCCTACTACAGTCGAGAATCATTCTGAAATGGTGCCATCAGAAGACATCCAGGGAAGCGCCAACCATTCTGACGGTGCACAGCCCACAGTAACGGAGTCTATACTAGATATTCCCGATCAACAGGACAATTCTCGCTCGCAGTTGGCCACAACCACAGCACCACCTCGCACCAGGCCGGAACGAACAAGAAGAGTGCCAGCGCGATATCAAGACTACGAGCTTACCTGACTGTAAGAACGTCGTTCGTGTCATGTGATGTGAAGTGAGTGCTCGAAAGTGGATTGATTTTATTTCCTTTTTTTATGAGGGGGGAATGGGCTGTGTATAGGGGGCGCTGTCAATTATATCAGTTGTATATAAGCGATTGCCATCAGAATGAACTTCAGTTCCGTGGTTCCCCATCAATGCACAGTCTTGTCTTATTATTCGGTGCTTCGCGTCACTACAGCTCTCTTAAAACAATTTTCACAGGAAAGTGCTGCATACTTATAGGATGCACATCATATCTAAGGCAACATGTAAAGCTTTGTTTCGATAGCTAGTAAAGCCTTGGCCATCACTAATGTCTATGCTGTGTACTGATATGGCAGCACCACGCTTACACATTTAGACATCTTTTGCAGTCAAGCATGCAGGAATGCAAACAACTTTGAAAATCTTTGTCACAAATCGGTCTCACGTACTGATGTTTAAATTGTGTCAGTTTCCGTCGTCTCCATGCTGGGTGATCACACGAGAGATCAACACGGGTCACAAAATTTATATTTCATTTTTTTTATTTTTCATTTTTATTTCCTTAAAGACCCCCTGTAGGGGGTTTTACATAAGGGGTGGGGTTAACGTGAGAAAGTAAAACATTTTTTTTTTCATGATGACAGGTGGGATGTAACTTTTTCTAGGAAGGTTGATGGACAGGTGATAGCTGCAATTTGATGGGGAAGGTCGTTCCAGTCGCTTGCTGTTCGGAGGAAGAATGACTTGGAAAATGTAGTCGTACGGGCACGTTGGCGTGAGACTTTCAGCGGATGACCAATTCGGCGAGACGTGCGTGATGGCGGTGCGCAGATGTATGGCTGCTGTTTGAGCTGGGAATAATAAAATTTGTGAAATAGGCACAGGCTAGAAATACGGCGACGGAGGGAAAGACTGCATAATTGGGACTGTAGCTTGAGAGATGAAACACTAATATAGGATGAGTATGACCGGTGAATGAAACGGGCGGCTCTGTTTTGCACAGCTTCTAAGGAGTCGATGAGGTAAGCTTGCTGTGGATTCCAGATGGCGGATGCATACTCAAGTTTTGGCCTGATTAATGATTTATAAGCAAGTAGCTTTACATTTTGAGGGGCGTCGGGAAGATGACGTTTAAGAAAGCCTAGTTTTTTATTCGCAGATGATATTACCTTTGTTACGTGCTCGCGCCATGATAAGTCATTGCTGATAGTGATACCGAGGTAAGTATAGGACGGAACGAGTTTGACAGGAGAATCGGAAATCTTGTAAGTAAATAAATGCGGGTTGTGACGACGATGTAAAGACATGAGTTTGCACTTATTGGGATTAAGCGTCATCAACCAGTGATTGCACCATGATTGAATGCGGTTAAGATTGTCCAGAAGGGATTCTTGATCAGCTGTATTAGTAATTGGGGCATAAATAACGCAATCGTCGGCGAACAGACGGACATGGCATGATAAATTTTGTGGCAGATCCTTAATATAAATTAAGAATAGAAGGGGGCCAAGGACAGTTCCCTGAGGAACGCCCGATGTTACTGGTAGACGGTTAGAAGAGTAGTTGTTAATAGTAACAGACTGTGAACGATGTGTCAGGAATTCTTTTAACCATGCAATAATTTCTCGATGCAAGTTTAGTCTGGAAAGTTTTAAGAGTAGACGTTGATGAGGTACCTTATCGAATGCTTTGGCAAAGTCTAAAAAGATGGCGTCAGTTTGTAAGTTAGCATCAAGGTTGGAATGAAGATCGTGAAGAAAGATGGCAAGCTGTGTCTCACATGATAAGCCTTTTCTAAATCCATGTTGGGATGGAGTGAAAAAATTTATAGAGTCTAGATGCTGCATTATCTGGGAGTAGATGACGTGTTCCATTAGTTTACAAGGGATGCTAGTTAGGGAAATGGGGCGATAGTTGAGTGGAGAGTCTCTGTTACCTGATTTGAAAACAGGAACGACCTTCCCCATCTTCCAGTCTTCTGGGATGATACCTGTGGCGAGTGACTGAGAAAACAATAAGCATAAAAACTTGGATGAAATGTCCTTAGTGTTTTTGAGAAACTTAGTGTTAATTTCGTCCGTTCCGGCTGACGATGAAATTTTCAATTTGTCGATTGCGCACGAAATTCCATTTGGATGAAAAATTATGGCTGGCATTGCTAGTTCAGTAATGGATGGTAGTGAAAGGAATGTATCTTCAGGTTCTATCGTGAATACTGATGAAAAGGCAGTATTAAATATATCGGCACACTGAACATCACTAACAGAGTCGCCGTTATCATTAGTAAGGGTGATGTCGTGCGATTCCTGGGGATTTATCACGTTCCAAAATTTTCTCGGGTTAGTTGTTATCATTTTGGGTAAGTCGTTGTGAAGAAAGAAACGTTTCGCGCTTTTCACTTCTGCTAAGTACGCGTCTTCAGCGCTGTAGTACTTTTCCCATGCAGAAGAGCTGGGTCTAAGTTTAGCTGCATGGTACAGCCGCTGCTTTTTATTTTTGAGTCTTTTGAGCGTTTTATTGAACCAAGGATTTTGGGAATCAGAGTTTATAGTGCACTTTGGAATGTATCTGCTCGTTAGATCACTAATTTTGCGTTTAAATATTGACCAGTTTTCGTCGACTGTATGCTGATGGAAGTGAAGTTCAAAAGTGGATAGGAGGGAATTTAATTCATTATTTATTGCTACGTAGTCGGCCTTATCGTAAAGCTTTATTGTTTTTTTTTTGGACACTTTCCTTTGAACGGGAGTAATGTTAAATGAGGCGTGAATAACTTTATGGTCACTGATTTCCCTCAGGTAAGTAATAGAAGCTAAGGTCTCAGTATGACTAGTTAGAATGAGATCAAGAGTGTTTTGTGAAGTCTGGGTGATGCGAGTTGGCTCAGTTATTAGCGGTGAAAGATTAAAATTGAGACATACGTCGACAAATTCTCGAGGCTCTTGAGAAACGGTAACGTGAGGTTGGTGCCAGTTTATAGAAGGGTAGTTAAAGTCACCGAAAAGAATAATTCGTGCACTTGGATGCATAGTTGTTAATTGTAGCAAAACACTGTTAAACTCACGGGGGAAGTCAGGGCTATTATGTGGCGGTCGATAGCAGACACCAATTAGTGTTGTTATTGGCGCAGTGCGGTAAATGAGCCACATAATGTCAAGGTGAGAAGTGATGTTGACAAGCGAGAATGGTAGTTCTCGATTAACGGCGACTAAAACACCGCCACCTCGAGAAGCCTCGCGGTCGTTGCGAAAGAGGCGAAAATTTGGCAAATCATGCAGAACTTCAGAATCGCTGATGTTTTCGTTGAGCCATGTTTCTGTTAGTACAAGTATGTTGCTTCCGGACGACGATACAAGGTTAGATACAAGGTCTCGTTTGGGAAGGAAGCTGCGTCATCATCATCATCATCATCATCATCAGCCTGGTTACGCCCACTGCAGGGCAAAGGCCTCTCCCATACTTCTCCAACAACCCCGGTCATGTACTAATTGTGGCCATGCCGTCCCTGCAAACTTCTTAATCTCATCCGCCCACCTAACTTTCTGCCGCCCCCTGCTACGCTTCCCTTCCCTTGGGATCCAGTCCGTAACCCTTAATGACCATCGGTTATCTTCCCTCCTCATTACATGTCCTGCCCATGCCCATTTCTTTTTCTTGATTTCAACTAAGATGTCATTAACTCGCGTTTGTTCCCTCACCCAATCTGCTCTTTTCTTATCCCTTAACGTTACACCTATCATTCTTCTTTCCATAGCTCGTTGTGTCGTCCTCAATTTGAGTAGAACCCTTTTAGTAAGCCTCCAGGTTTCTGCCGCGTAGGTGAGTACTGGTAAGACACAGCTATTAGGAAGCTGCGTATATTTGTGAAAATGACGGAAAGGCAAAGGGTGGTTCGGGAGTTGGTTCTAGGATGACAAGCTGATAGAGGGCATTGTGGGGACCGGCACCGAAAAGTTATCTGCTATGCGATTTCCTTCACTGAGTTAGTCTTTTCGTCAAAGAAGTAGCGCTTGGGCCCGATATGAAGCGTCTTATAGCGGAGTGAGAATTTATTAGTTGTTTCTTTTGCAAATGCAAACAAGTGCTTTCGAATATTTTGGACGCGGCGGGTATAATCTTCGCCTACACTGAATTTCGTTCCTTTAAATTTGGGCCCTCTAGATAGAATGGTTTCTTTTGTCTTGGATGATATGAATTTCACAATGATAGGGCGTAGATGGTTTGGGGTATGACGGCCAAGCCGGTGGGCACGCTCTATATCTTTGGGATCTAAGGCTATTTCCAGGTGTTCTAAGCAATGATCAGCGATAATTTTTTTAGACTCGGCATATGTTTCACGGGGGGATGAGTCAGGCAGACCGTAGAAAATTAGATTGTTCCTGCGGGAGCGGTTTTCAGAGTCGTCAAGACGAAGCTGCAAGTCTTGAACCAAAAGAGCTGTCTGGCTAACTGTTGACTGAATGATTTCAACGTCTGATGTAACTGTAGACAGATTCTGGGAACGTTCTTCGAGTTCAGTGAGGCGGGTATTGAAATCGGATATCGTTTTGTCGATTGAAAGCATACGTCCTTTTATATCTTGCAGGTCAGAGATTAGTGTTGCCTGGCCATCAGACAGCTTTTTCAATTCAGCCAGAACGACATCCAATTTTTCAGGTCCAGGGTTAGTTTCAACATCACCAGCGAGGAGTAATAAGGACCGTACATTATGACAACATTCGGCACAAATAGCGGTCAAACACTTCGGGCTCGGCAGCTGTATCAGGAAATAATTACTGGATTTTTTCGTAAATAGACTGACCGGTTCACCAACCTGCATGATGAAGAGAGTCAGATGCGATAACCGTGCCGTGGCACAGCTGCCGAGCCCACAGATTGTGCGAGGTGATTGCTGGTCTTTTATAGGTGGCTTGCCAAGTGAAGTTGCTGCTGATGGTGTTTCCCAGTTGAAGTCGAGGGTCCAGTTTGTCACGTGTGGTAAATGGGCAGAGTCGGCGATGGCGCTGATGAAGCGGTGGCTGTCTTCGACAGCGCTCCAAGAAAACTCGGCTGGGGACCGGGAGGTATCCAGGAGGGTCCGGGAGGCGTCGAAGAATACCGTAAGCAGAAGGCAAGCGGAGGCGTGAAAGGGCAACGCTTCACCAACCTGCATGATGAAGAGAGTCAGATGCGATAACCGTGCCGTGGCACAGCTGCCGAGCCCACCAGATTTCAGATTGCCTAGAATATTTTATATTTTATGCACATATCACTCAGTAGCATGAAAGTGAATATGACTTCTTTGCCAAGTGAATATTTAGCAGGAAAAAACTTGGAAATTCCTCAGTGTGGAGGCACCTATTTCATGCACAAGGCATCCTCGGAAATTCGTAACAATGTGAAATACAATATATTACAGCTACAAAGAATATAGTTTTGTCTGTAAAACATAGACGTAAAGAAGGGCCAGCTAGCCGTGCAAAAACGGAAGTGTTCTAGCATAACTGCTTAATTTGCTACAATTTTCAAAGGTTGCTATATCTTCGATTTTTTATCAACTATACCAATCCGTGGAGCCTGTTGAAATTTGGCGGACTGTGAGACCTTAACCTATTCAACAACTGTGCGCAATATTGTTGTTGTATCACAAATTATCAGTTTTACAATCCACTTCAAATGTGAAGTTTTGACGAAAACGAATGCGATATTGACACGTGTACTTATCTTTATCGGGCGACCACGTTTCGCCGCCTAACAAATGTTATCGCACAGCGCAGGACGTGCATGCATGTAAAAGAAGTTTCTGGAATGTTATTGATGGTTCCGTCCACTGTCTTTCACCGCAACTTGTGTAATGTGATTGCATGTATGCGCGACGCGAATAGTGTAGAACTTTGTGGAAGACACGCGGGTCCCAGTGGTTAATCTGCAACATTCGACGACTGACCTATAAAAGCCGACGCGCTTGACCCGCTGATCAGATTTTCGACGATCGCCGACCGTGTTCGCCACTATCGTTGTGCTATAAGTGTAGCCTATTTTTGTGGGCACAGGTTCGCCCAATAAAAGTTAGTTTTGTCTTTCACAGTATTGCTACTGGGTTCTTCAACGTCACCACCATGTGACATCTGGTGGAGGTGCTTTACGTTCATGTACCGGACGCCCCCGACAAGCCGTAATCCAAGCCCGGACCGCAAAGGGACCACCAACGTAGTCCCGGGCCATTGAGCAAGCCGCCGTCTTTAACAGCTGCCCCCAGAGCACGCACTTCTACCTGAGAAGACCAGCAAGATTGTGGCCGAAGCAACCCCAATGGCAGCCCCGGCGTCCCCCATCGTGCTGCAGCAGCCCAGGGAGCCTCCGACGTTCCGCGGTTCAACATTCGAGGACGCGGAAACCTGGCTCGAGACGTATGAGAGGGCCGCTGCATTTAACAGGTGGAACAGCGACGACAAACTGCGACATGTCTTCTTCGCATTGGAAGATGCTGCCAGGACGTGGTTCGAGAACAGAGAAGCCACCTTAACGACCTGGGACCGTTTCCGAAGCGGCTTCCTGCAGACATTCACAAGCGTCGTACGCCGAGAACGAGCTCAGGCACTACTAGAAACCCGAGTGCAGCTGCCTAATGAGACCACCGCGATTTTTAAAGAAGAAATGAGCCGCCTATTCCGCCACGCCGACCCGGAAATGTCCGAGGAAAAGAAAGTCCGGCTACTGATGCGTGGTGTAAAGGAAGAACTTTTCGCCGGTATGGCACAAAGCCCACCGAAGACTGTCGACGAGTTTCTTCGCGAGGCCACTAGCATCGAGAAGACACTGCTAATGCGGAACCGGCAATTCAACCGCCGCACGAATTCGACAAGCTACGCCGGAGTTCATTTACTGGCCACCGACGACCTGCGCGAGACTATCCGAGTGGTCGTGCGGGAAGAGCTACAGAAGCTGTTCCCGTCATCACAGCCTCAAGTGGCTTCTATTGCCGACGTCGTACGTGAGGAGCGCCAACAACAACTCGGAGTACAGCCCCTGAATCGCCGCAGCCTCAGCCGCAAGCGATGACATACGCCGCTGTAGCCCGCCGTCAGGTTCCCCCTCCGCGCCCACGGCAGGGCCCAGCGACGACACAGTGCCGTCGTCCACCACCACCCCCGCAGCCAGCACGCCAACCCGTCACCCCACGCGGCATTCCAAGGAAGACCGACGTTTGGCGAGCACCCGACCACCGCCCACTCTGCTATCACTGCGGAGAAGCCGGGCATATCTACCGCCGATGCCCATACCGGGAGATGAGACTCCGAGGGTTTGCCGTTAACGCGCCGCGACCACAGACTGGCGAACGACCCCGCGATATCGCCGACTACCTCGCCGCCACTCAGTGGAGCCCTCGACGACCGTCCCGTTCACCGTCACCCGGCCGCTACTTGTCGCCGCAGTGCCGTCCATATACACTGGCCCAGCACGGGGCCGCTGTGCGAGCCCATATCCGGAAAACTAAAAGCAGCAACCGATGGAGGTGCGGTTGCTGTTCGTCGAACTGACGAAGATCCCCCGCCGCAAGATGACGAGGATGACGACGCCTTCCTTGGAATAATTAGCGCGGAAGACTTCGCCGAACAGCAACGAAGAGACCCGGAGCTAAAAGCCCTGGTCGAGTGTTTGGAAGGGCACACCGACGTTGTCCCTAGTGCATTTAAGCGTGGATTAGAGTGGTTGCTTGGGCTAGTTGGTAATTCATGATCAAAAATAACGTACAGCGCAAAGGACAAGGACAGCGATAGACGACATACACAGCGCTGACTTCCATCAAGATTTTATTGCGTTGCCACATCGTGTGTATATATACAAGAAGAGGCGTGCGCAGAAAATGTACGACAGTCACAGGGGGTGTCCTAACAGCAAGTCATTGAACTAAGAACATGGTCACCTGAAAAAATAAAAATTACGATTGCTATCTGTTTAGAAACGCGACTTCACCAGGGGTCAGCGCGATTGAGGGCGCACTAACGCAAATACTGCCAAGTTTTCTGATGAAATCAGCTTCCACAATTTCCCGGGTGAGCTGTGAGCAGTGTCTCGCTAAAACTTGCGTATCTTCAAAGAATGGCACGCAGCCGCAGTCCCGGCAATGGATGCCCAAGTGGCCTTGTACAGTGCTGCGGACGTTGTTACAATGCTCTCTTAGTCGATCGTTTAAGCACCTGCCCGTCTGTCCTACATATTTACTGCCGCAAGACAGGGGAATTTGGTAGACTACATTAGTTGTGCACGTCACAAACCGTTTTCTGTGCCCTACAGAACAACAACTCTCATGCGATTTAGGCGCGTTTACACGCTTACAGAGCCTTGCCAATTTTTCCGGGGCTGAGAAAACGACTGTGATCCCTGCACGCTGCCCAATTTTCTTCAGCCTATGGGATAGATCATGCACATATGGCAGCACTGCAAACCTGCGTCTTTCAGCCCGCTGGTTCCCTGATTGAGCGGGATCATCACGTATTGTGTGCCTCAGGAGCTGTTCCGCTATGGCTGATATTAAGGGTAAAGGCCTCATGCGTAAGTTCTAGAGGTTCCAGCTCTTTCTTAAAGAAAACCAAGACTTCAGAAACAGCAGGCTCAAAAGCGGGTTTAGTGCAATCAATAAATATCAGGTAGTCGTCCACAAACCTGCACACCTTGACAACAGGGGACGCGGCTAGGTGACCATGAATATTGCAATCATGATGAGCTAGGTAAATATCACGCACTAAACTGCACTAAACCCGCTTTTGAGCCTGCTGTTTCTGAAGTCTTGGTTTTCTTTAAGAAAGAGCTGGAACCTCTAGAACTTACGCATGAGGTCCCCATCGATGATTCCTTGCGCTTTCTAGACCTCAGGCTGAGCCTTGCTAACAAACATGTGTGCTGGTGCTTCGAACCGAGAAGTAAGAAGCCACTCTTGCCCTTTAACTCCGCACACTCAAAACTCGTTAAACGAGGTATTATAAAGTTATGTCTCATTAACAGCCTCAATAAATCGTGCCTACACCAGATGCAACATAATCTTGCCGCTCAGGTTGGTCGTCTTTCTTGGGCTGGTTACCCTTTACCCTTAATATCAGCCATAGCGGAACAGCTCCTGAGGCACACAAAACGTGATGATCAATCAGGGAACCAGCGGGCTGAAAGACGCAGGTTTGCAGTGCTGCCATATGTGCATGATCTATCCCATAGGCTGAAGAAAATTGGGCAGCGTGCAGGGATCACAGTCGTTTTCTCAGCCCCGGAAAAATTGGCAAGGCTCTGTAAGCGTGTAAACGCGCCTAAATCGCATCAGAGTTGTTGTTCTGTCGGGCACAGAAAACGGTTTGTGACGTACACAACTAATGTAGTCTACCAAATTCCCCTGTCTTGCGGCAGTAAATATGTAGGACCGACGGGCAGGTGCTTAAACGATCGACTAAGAGAGCATTGTAACAACGTCCGCAGCACTGTACAAGGCCACTTGGGCATCCATTGCCGGGACTGCGGCTGCGTGCCATTCTTTAAAGATACGCAAGTTTTAGCAAGACACTGCTCACAGCTCACCCGGGAAATTGTGGAAGCTGATTTCATCAGAAAACTTGGCAGTATTTGCGTTAGTGCGCCCTCAATCGCGCTGACCCCTGGTGAAGTCGCGTTTCTAAACAGATAGTAATCGTAATTTTTATTTTTTCAGGTGACCATGTTCTTAGTTCAATGACTTGCTGTTAGGACAACCCCTGTGACTGTCGTACATTTTCTGCGCATGCCTCTTCTTGTATATATACACACGATGTGGCAACGCAATAAAATCTTGTTGGAAGTCAGCGCTGTCTATGTCGTCTATCGCTGTCCTTGTCCTTTGCGCTGTACGTTATTTTTGAAGCGTGGATTGTCTTCGTTCACGCTTTAAAACAACCTACTAGTGAACAACTTCTCACCAGTCTGCGCCAACTACCTTCTTGTTGTTCCGTCGGCGCTGCGTCCAGAAGTACTGCACGTCCTACACGACGATCCGACCGCTGGGTACCTCGGTTTCCCCGGACGCTATCGAGGATACGAGAAAGGTATTACTGGCCGCACCTAACCGCCCATGTCGCCCGTTACGTCAAGACATGCCGAGACTGTCAGCGACGCAAGACACCACCGACAAGGCCAGTGGGATTACTACAGCCGATCAAGCCTCCTTATCGACCTTTTCAGCCGATCGGGATGGACTTGTTGGGACCGTTTCCGACATCAACTTCCGGAAATAAGTGGATCGTCGTGGCGACGGACTATCTCACCCGCTTCGCTGAAACTAAAGCTCTACCGAAAGGCAGCGCAGCCGAAGTGACGAAATTTTTCGTCGAGAACATCCTGCTGCGACATGGTGCTCCAGAAGTCATCACCGACAGAGGAATGGCTTTTACAGCAGAGCTCACGCAAGCCATTCTGCAATACAGCCAGACAAGTCACAGGAGGACAACTCCCTACCATCCGCAGACGAATGGTCTCACGGAGCGCCTGAACAAGACCCTCGCCGACATGCTAGCAATGCACGTCGGCGTCGAGCACAAGACATGGGATGTGGTCCTGCCGTACGTAACATTCGCTTACAACACGGCGGTGCAAGAAACAGCACAGGTCACGCCATTTAAGCTGGTTTACGGCAGGAACTCGACGACGACGCTCGACGCCATGCTGCCGCACGTCACTGACGAGGAGAATCTTGACGTCGCTACCTATCTCCAGCGCGCCGAAGAAGCCCGACAGCTCGCCCGCCTGCGGATCAAGAATCAGCAGAGGACCGACAGCCGACACTACAACCTCCGACGACGCTTCGTCGAGTACCAGCCCGGCGACCGTGTTTGGTTATGGACCCCGATACGCCGACGAGGACTCAGTGAGAAACTTCTGCGACGCTATTTCGGACCCTACAAGGTCATCCGACGTATTGGTGCACTGGACTATGAGGTGCCAGACGGCATTTCGCATTCACCGCGGCGGCGCGCAAGATCTGAAGTGGTCCACGTGGTGCGCCCTAAACGTTTTTACGGACGCTGACGAACTTCCTTATTTTGTTGTTCTTTGCTCCAAGTGCTTTTCTTTATTCGTTTGTTTGCAGCATCGGGTCGGTGCTTTTTAAGAGGGGAGTATTGACACGTGTACTTATATTTATCGGGCGACCACGTTTCGCCGCCTAACAAATGTTATCGCACAGCGCGGGACGCGCCTGCATGTATCCGTAGTTTCTGGAAAGTTATCTATGCTTCTATCCGCTGTCTGTTGTCGCCGAACCTTGTGTTATCTGATTTCATCGCCTGACGCGAATGGTGCAGAACTTCGTGGAAGGCACGCGGGTCCCCACGATTAGTCTGGAACGTTCGACGACTGCTGTATAAAAGCCGACGCGCTTGACCCGCTGATCAGATTTTCGGCGATCGCCGATTGTGTTCGCCGCTATCGTTGTGCTATAAGTGTAGCCTGTTTTTGTGGGCACAGGTTCGCCCAATAGAAGTTATTTTTGCCTTTCACAGTATTGCAACTGTGTTATTCGACGTCACCACCACGTGACAATATAAAAATTAAAGTCAAGAACATTGTAAATTTAAAACAAGTTGCATTATTTTGTTTGTAAGGACAATACTATAGGTGGTAGAAATGAGAGCTTCGCCAGAACGCAGCAGTGTGCTAAGAAAAAGGGACATCGGGGTAAATAGAACACGCACAAGGCTCTGACTTGCCTAAACTTGACCATGATTGCGACAGAAAGGCAGTTTTGGCCTTCTGGTTAATACATAAAAGTGCGTTTACTACAATAATCATTCCCTTTAACGGGAATAAAGAATCTTCAATATAACCTTTACATGACTGTTTCATTTACCAGCATATGCGCGCAGCTTGTGGCGCAGATAATTTTTAACGAAGGTTTGTATTTCTTTGCATGCTACAGAATTATCGGTTAACTCTTTGTGAATGGGCACAGGTAACAGAATGTACGGCAGGTGAATGCCTCTAAAAATGTCGCACTGATCATTATATAAACGTCGTTATATAACCTAAGATGCGGTGGTGGGAGTGGCAATGGCGCTGGTTAGGGCAGTGTTTGCTGGCACATAGTTCCTGCTGCCAGGTGCCTAAAACTGCCAAAACTACCTTTCTGTAGCAATCATGGTCAAGTTTAGGCAAGTCAGAGCCTCATGCATATTCTTTTCACGCTGATGACCCTTTTTTGTCTGATTATGTCTGATGTTTAATAGTACAAGGGCCTGGAATGACAAAGAATGCCATGAATGTTGCATGATACATTTAACACTTAAAAATGGATTGCTATAAATAATAAATATTGGCTGTATACAGGCTTAACATTACTAGCTGTATAGGAGTGTAAAATATATCTACTGTTACAATTGCAAGTCTATAAGTGATGTTTGTCTTTGCTAAAATGCATGAGGAGATGAGAAGATAACGCATTTGAACTGGTGTGGTCTCTTCCCAAGCACTCTGGGCCTTTCCATAGCCCTTACGCACAATGGTGTGGAAGCTGGCACTCCACGTGCACTGCAACATTGCAGCTTAAGTCTTCAACTGGAGGCAATGCTATGATTTAAAGCTTTGAAGACACTGTATATATCCAGCATACCTACATCACTGGGAAAAGTACCTGACAGTTTTGTTATTGAAAAGTAGATTGTAGCCAAGGAAAAGGGCTGTACTGAAAGGTAAAAAGGTGCACATTATATCGCACTTCCTGTCACAGTCTATGCAATGCTGACAGTATTTGTCAAATAAATAAATAAAAATGTTATGTAATACTAAATTGTTATGCTGTTTGACGGATAGACCTATTTTATAGACATTTTATGGCTAGACTACCTCTTCTCCATAAAGACATGGAGAACAGGTGGACCCACCAAACTTGTTGCATGTTGATGGCTCACTGCTCATCAGAAGGTAAGAATGTGTACATTCCATCCATTTTTATTCTCCACATTCCAAATTCCAGCCACCTTGTTTGTCATATTTCCATTGGGATCAGGCTGCACTAAGTGTAAAAAGGTAAAAACAAAAAACCAAAATCTGGTTGCCAAACAAAACATGCGTCCTAGTGTGTATGCTGCTATCTAGACTTGGTATACCTGATCCTGTTATCTTGTGCCGAGGTGTAACACGAAAGTTAAAACTTATGGGGTTTTACGTGCCAAAACCACTTTCTGATTATAAGGCACGCCGTAGTATAGGACTGCGGAAATTTCGACCACCTGGGGTTCTTTACTATGCACCTAAATCTAAGTGCACGGGTGTTTTCGCATTTCGCCCCCATAGAAATGTGGCCGCCGTGTAACACGAAAGTGCAGAAGCACCACCTTCCATTCACTTCGTCTCGACTGTCTTACCATTTGGCCAGTTACTGTCACTCATGTGGATGTAACCCCATGCTCGATCACACACTTATGCTTTCCCATCATTGTAACAAATTAATGAGTGAAATTATTGAAACATTTTGTGTCAACAAATGACAAGACAAATCTATTAGCCAGGCTTATTTTGTGACCCTCTTGACCAAGAAATGCAATTATCTAGATGTGTGTGCTAGAGTGAAATGAATTATTGTTACGTTTTTATTTTTGTCCCTCCTGTGATATTTACACATGTCTACTCGACCATTCTTTGTCATTGTTTTGTTATCACGTGGCTTTGTGGATCTACTTTTGTTATTTATTTTTCTTGTTTTGTATACTGTTGCTTCAGGAGATATATATATATATATATATATATATATTAGCATTTTCCTTAAACAAATAAATTTCTTGTGTATACCATGCCAATTCTTTGCTTTCTTCACCTCTCTTCTTTCGCCTGTGTTGCATCGTGCTGCCAAGCAAGGCATCGCTATAAATCTGCGCCCACTTGCCCACCTTTCAGTTATTCTGCACTGTGCGTAATTCATTACTGACCTTTATATATTCCATGTATCTTGCAAATAGCTTCTGAACATTTTACGCAAGAAAACCTTTAGGTCCGTGAATGAAACGTGAAATGAAACGTTTCAGGGCCTCTATAAGTGATTGATGCTTCTTCCTAATCTGTGAGCCAGAGATGGATCCTGGGCAGCCTCTACAGGGGGGGGGGGGGGGGCGCACGTGAAAATATGCAAAAGAGAAGGGGGACCTCACTGCACACTATGAGCGCTAAAATGCCAGCATTCTAAGGGGAAGCCTGGGCCCTCAGGACTCGGAATCTGCCGGCGCTGCAAGCTCATTTCATTCTAAGCCACGGCGAGCAGGCACCATATGCAATTGGACCATGTACAGATACTTGTGTAACTAGCTTAGTACCACGTTTTTCGTGTTTTTTTATGTTTTAATTACTTTCACTGTGCTAAGGCAGTCAATGTGTAGTAATACAGCTTTATGAATGCTTGTACCCATAATATATTTTATGGAGAAAATAACTGTTAGTGCTTTGCTTGTAAGGATGTTTGTTTGCCGATTAACAGCCTCACATGCATTAAAAGAAGGTCCCAGTAGTGCAAACAATACTGTTGCTTGTGATTTTGAGGCATCAGAGAGGAACTCTGTGTATGTATACTTATATTTCAGTACTAAGTATTGCAGTTGCATATCGCACACCTAGCACATGCTTGGACGTTTAAAGAATGAGGTGTCGCACTCTTTGCATTGTTACTGTTGAGGTGGCAAAAACTTTGCAGGGGTCGTTAAACGATTTCCAAGGATCGTTCTGTCCAAGATCTGGCAACAATGCTCTTAACATGCATTGTGAATGGCAGCCTGCATGTTGGCCATGTAAATAGATCAGATTATTCGACATGCCATCTACTACAGTGCGGCAGCAGTGTTCAGGATCTGAGTGAATGTTAGCATGAGGCTACTAGGTGACGCACTTGACTGGGGATGCAGACGTTGAGGGAGTAGGGGGGAGGTGGGGGCAGGGTCGGGGCTTCGCCAGCCACCTACAGACATTTTGAGGAAGGGGGGATGTGTCTTTCGTGCTGTCCCGATATATGCCACTGACGTTGCTACAGGAGTTGAGCACTTGGGGCGCATTTCTTAGTAAACTTTAGGCGATCCCTAAGCCCAAGTGATGTATTGTATAAGGGTCACTCCAGGACAAAGTCTCTGAAGAGATATTTCCTGGGTCCTCGTAAGGTCACAGGGAAGAAGCAGACTTATCGGGGAAGTGAGGCACATATATACGTGTCCCACCAGAGGCAAGATTCCAGGGCGTGGTGAAGAGCACGGGGATTAGACGGAAGGAATAAAGTTAGATGTCACAAATGACGCAGGTGATCAAACCAATTGGTCGGCCCAAACGGTTGAATCAATTCCATCTGTGCCCTTGTACTCAGTGCACCCCAATACTGTGATGTGAGGAAGTGTAGAGTCTGTGAATTTATTGACAGATTTGTAGCATTCTTAACCGTAACTTGTTTGAGCTGCTCCACTGTAGTAAGTGATTAAATCTTTTATCGTAAGAGATTGAAAGTGGCTTGCCCTATTGTGATGTTGGGTGCTGTACAGATAGACTAGATGGCGTCGTGAGAGGCTTGCATTTCACGTAGTGAACCCGAAAAAGGGGGGTACCAGCGAAACACAAAGGACGCGCACACAAGGAAAAGGTGTTAGACACGGACGGACGCTGGACTTTCAACTGTACTTCATTGAAATTTACATTGCCGCACATAACCTCCAACGCATGCGCATCTTCAACTCCTCCCAAGACATATGCACAGATAACACCTCGAAGATACATTACCATGTGAAAAACAGCCGACGCATGCGCAACTTCTACTCCTCCCAAGACCTGAGCATGAATGTCAGTTTTTTATTCATCATATTTTACCTACTCGATAGGTAAGCACGGTCCTTGTTTGTTAAACACAAAGACGTATCACTGACACAATTTTATTTCTCATTTCCTATGTGAAAGGCTTCTAAAATTTCGCGTTCGTATCTGGTCTTGCCCTTCCCTAAGATGGTCACACCAATGGCGCACTTTTTTGCACTTATTGCAGCCGCGGTAATGAACCGCCAAATTGCTTGCCTGGTCCCCGTTTAAGGATAGGTTATGTTCTTGCAAGCGCTTGTTAACACACCCACCTGTCTGGCCTATATAGACTTTACCGCAAGCCAACGGAATGCGGTAAACAACCCCAGTGTTCCACTTGATGAAGGGTGTCACATGTTAAACTTTACAGGCCTCTCTCTTGTTCCCCTCATTTTCAATCCTCCCGCACAAGCTAGCCAATTTGCAAGGTGCAGAAAACAGAACGCTTACACCTTGCCTTCCCGCCACCTTCTTAATGCTGTGGGAGATATTATGAATGTATGGTATTACTTCGAGCTGCTTTTTTCGCTCTGATGTCGGTGACTTCTGGCTTGCTAGGCCCTTTACTTTGCGCAAACTGGCTTCAGCAACAGCCTTAATGACTGAGAGACGGAAACCTGCTGTAAGAAACCTCTCTACCTGCTGTTTCAGGCTATGTGCCATGCGGTAGCAGCAGCTCTTCTGCACCGCGTCCAGAAGGCGTCCAACCGCTACACCCCTCTTTACTAGCTTAGACTGATTGGAATCGTACGGCATTAGCGCTTTTTAAGTCCGGGATGAAAACATCACCCCGGATGTTTTCGTCCCGGTAGCAGCATACATTTTTCCTGAATGTTCATCGTATTGTAACGCAGCATCAGTATATATTTTTGTTCCTTCATGCATTTCTTGCGCGTCTAGTACACTTTGTTGTCGGTGTGACCTGCCTTCACCTTTGGTGTTCTTAGGTAGAGGTCTGGATTCCGTAACCCTTATTTCATCCCAGGGTGGAAGGAGGCGATCCAGCTCTGGCAGGTGCAGGTTGGTGCCATGCAGTGCAGATAGCAGTCGCTGACCATTCCACGTGTTCTTCAGCCTCGTTTCATGGTTATCCTTGTGGGTTTTAACTAATGCTTCCACCGTCGGGAGGCCGGAGTATCTGTGCAGGTCTTCTATTTTTGCGTGTATTGGTAGGCCGGTGACTGCCCTCGTAGCCATATTGTGTAGCTTGTCAAGTTGCTTGTAGTTTGCGGCCGCCAGGTCGTAATGTGGGGCTCCGTACCTTATCTTGGCGATGAGAACAGCTACCGTAAGCCGCCGTGCAACCTCTGTTCCTGCCCCTCCGCTGTGGTGGGTTAGCCTCCTAATAAGGTGCACCATCGGTTTCCATTGCTGCTTCAAATGTTGCAGCCATGTGCTTGCCGTGCCGTCCTTGTTGATTGGTATGCCCAGTATTCTGAGGTATCCCTCTTCCGGTTGGCGAATTTGGTGACCATCGAAGTAAAGGGTTACGTCGGACCTTCCATGTTTGTCATGTATCGTGATGTAGTGCGTCTTCTCCGGCGAGGGCCTCATGCCTGTTGGTTTCAGCTCCTGATCAATTATGTCCACTGCACTCTGTAGCGTTGTTACTTGTTCAGCTGAACTGAGCCTATAGGTCGTCCACAGGGTTATATCATCAGCGTACATTGTAAACCAAAGGTTTTCAACTGCGTTTAACTTCCACGCGATCTTGGCCATGACGACATTAAAGAGTGATGGAGATGACTGACCCCTGCGGGACTCCTACAGAGTTGGTGAAGAGCCTGGCTAAATGACCGGGAGATAGCTGAATTTCATATGTCCAGTCTTTTAAGAATGCTTTCATGAAGTTTACAATTCGGATCGAGTGCTTTCGACTGCTTTTATAATAGCAGGGTGGCCAATGGTATCAAAAGCTTTCTTCAAATCAACTGCTACTAGAATGTCTGGTCGTCCTCTGCAAAATTTCCTCTCGCGGTTGATGGTGGTATGCAGAAGATCGAGGTTATCCTGTGTGCCCAACTGCGGCCGGAATCCGGTCTGGAAGGGGTGGAAGTACCCACACTCTTCGAGGTGGTGGGAGAAGCGTGTAGTAACCATCTTTTCCAATAACTTACAAATGGTCGGAGTAAGTGAGACTGGTCGCATATTGTCGAGTTGCGTCGGTTGCTTGCCAGGTTTCGGTATAGGTATGACAACGGAATGCTTCCAGTGCTTAGGAAGGGAGCCGTCTTGCCAATGCTTGTTAATCAACTCTAGGAGCTTGTGCTTAGTATTTGTGTCTGCGTTGCGGAGCATGCTCCAGGAGATCCCGTCTTTTCCTGGGGCACTGTTCCGCTTGACTTGCGAAAGGGCTAGCTCCAACTCAAACAGGCTGAATGGAGCATTGATGCCATCGCAGTTCTCAGACGGCAGAGGGGTGTAGATATCGTATGGTGGCAAATGAACGGGCTACGCGAAAAAGGTGTTTGCTGCCTCATGCTCTAGTTCATCGACAGTCTGACCGGTGCGCATCAGGATGTTCTCTATGTTATTCCTAGTCTTCTTTTGACCATTCATAGCTCGGAAGGAGCGCCACAAGCGCCCTGTACCAGAACGGTGTGACAGAGTGCCACAGAAGTCTAGCCATCTCTCCCGGGTGAGCTGCTCAGCGTATCGTCTCGCCTCTGCTGTTCTTTTGCGCAAAGTCAGCAATTTTTTATAATCCTTTCTTGATAATAGGTATTCTGGCTCTGCCTGCTTCCTGCTCTCCCAGAGATTGAGGAGGTGGGCATCTGGTGTGGGGACATCTGTTGTCACCAGTGCGGTAGTGGTGGCTTGTTCTTTGGCCCTGCGCAGGAGGTCCTCAACAGGAAGTTCCTCTAGATGTTCATCGAGTGCCTCTCTGAACTTTTGCCAAATGACTGTTTGAGTAGTGCGTCTTCGTTTTCTGAGAGTCGAGTTCAGCTCAATCCAAATTGGGTAATGATCACTACCCATTGTCTCATGGCCGCACCGCCAATCCTTAATGATGTTTCCAGAGTGTCAGGTCAGGTCTGGAATCATGTCACGTTCCCCAGGTTGCATACCGCGTCGCGTGGGATAGTCTATATCATTGGCCAACAAAAGCCCTGCCTTTTCGGTGGCTGCATTAAGCCTTGTTCCTTTTGAGCTAGAGTTTCGGTAGCCCCATGTTTCATGCGACGCATTGAAGTCCCCACCTACCAGAATGGCATCCCTTGGGTAGGCGTGTTTCAGCTGCCATAACCAATCATAATTTGTATCCCGCGATTTTGCCGATGGTCTGTAGTATGCGCTAGCGATGACTACATGCTTGTTGTAGCGTATTCTCGCTGCCACAATTTCTTTATGTGGTGCGCAGAAGGTGGAGGTGTCCAGCTGCGCATGCGGTGTGTCTTTCTGTACAAAAATGGCGGCTTGTGCTTGTATATTCTCCTGTCCACAATGAGCATGCGTGATGCTGGGAGAAAACAGAGCTTTGTAGTGATGAAGACCCGGAGATGTTCCCTTGGTCTCCTGCAGCAGAAGAATGCCGGGATAACCTATACGCTCGAATAGAAGATTCATTTCTGATGCACAGGCTTGAAGACCTCGACAATTCCACTGTAGGATGTCCGGTGTATCTTCGGGGGAAACAGGCGCCATATTTATGCTGTCAGTAGGAGGCCGACCTTTGCTTTCCGGCGGAGATGTGCTTGTTTTCTAGGGCGTCCAGTCGCTGTATAATGTAGTCTTGCTCAAGGCTGAGCCTCTGCTGTTCTACGTGAACTTGGCTAAGCCGGTTGCTAATCGTGTCTAGTGTACACAGTTTGGTCATGATTGTGGCCACTTGGGTAGTTACGTTGGTCTGTTCGGCTTGCTTCTCCTCTTGGGCGTCAAGTCTTTTCCCGATATCCGCCAATGCTGCCGTAATCCTTTCGTTCGCAAGCGTATCGGGTTTTTCGTATGCCGACTGCGATGTGGGCGGCGGGCATACCTTTTGTGGGGACGGGTTTGGAGGAGCAGAGGTCTTGTCCGGCATTGGAGGAGTAGAAGGACTGGTCAGGGGGTTTTCGGCCCAGAATCTAGCTGATGCCTTCTGAAACTTCTCTTGCGCTTTCGACTTTTTTTCTTTTCTTCTAGTAACTCGTTGAAAGCACGCTGTGTCGTAATCATCAAGGACCGTGCCTTCTCTAGATCGGCTTGCGCTTTGGCTATCACTTGGTTAAGCTTAGATAGTGACTGGCGAGGTTGCTTCGGTTGACTTGACGGACTGCGGAGCCTACTCGGTGTTTTGTGTGTATGCTTGGATTGACCGCTTGCTTCCTGTTGTGGTGCTGGTCACTTCGATTCCTGTCTGTGCATTGCTGGGGTGACTGACCTTTTGTTATTACGTCTAGTGGCCTCATATCGTCGCGTTGGGCTTCTTGACCGTACAGATCGAGGCGAAGGCGCCTGGGATGCTCTGTACGCACATGTGGGGCTTGTTGCCATATGGCCTTCTTCTTGGCATCTGACACAAAAAGGCACTCCGCACTGGGTGTCTTGGTCATGGTCGACTCCACACTGGGAACACAGCGGTTGGTTTGGACAAAATGTTTGCATGTGGCCACTTTTGTGACAAGAAAGGCACAATACTGGCCTGTTCTTGAATGGGTGGGTCTTGAGCGGGCAGTTATAATAATAGACCCTTTGCGGAATGCTAGGTGCCTCTGACGTGACGAGGGCTGTGCTGGTTTTGCCTAACATCCTCGCTGCAAGAACTGTGCCATGCGGGGAGAAAATGTTTGCCATGAGATCCCGGTTGGTGCTACCAGGCTCAACCTGGTGTATAACAAACCGCACGGTGTTCTTTGGAGGTGCCATGTAGCTAGTGACATTGACAGTACCCCACTTCGGATCGGATAGCATCTTGACTTGCCTCGAAATGTCCACAGCATGCTGCTGTTCTTTCACAATAGCCGTGATCGTGTTGCTTCTGCTGTCAGGTTTGTAGACCGCTAGCCTAGCTAAATGTGCATCAACCGCAAGTTTGTTCATTGCAGTGGCTAGTGTGGCGCGGGGAAATGACCAAATGTTGCGCCTCTCCGTGGGCCTAATGACTACTACATGGTATGGTAATTCTTTAAGGTACTTGAAGTTTTCTGCCTTCCGCTCCTTAATAGCCTGCCGCTTGCCTGGTACAGTTTGCCATTGGGTCGCATTGACTGCCTGCGTCTCGACTGCGTCTGGGGTCTCGCTGTCATTTGCTACTTGCGTCTCGGGTGCCTCCGTGGTGTCTCTGGCCAACGCTGCTCCGGCGCTGGCTGCCTCCGTCTCGGCTGCGTCCGCGCCTGGGGCGAGTTTCGCTTGCTTAGCTTGCGGCTGGTCAACTCAAGAGACGCTGGGGTCATCTTCTCTTTGTGCGGCCTTGCTTTTCAAAACGTCAATTTCCATGCGTTCTAAGGATGCGTCGACTTGCGATGGTGGCCCCATGACGACGGTGTCACGTCGAGCGGCCAAGGCCAAGATTAGGCCTAGAGTTAGACCTAACGCTAGGCCCAACTCTAATGATCACGTTTATAGTGGAGGCGGCGTTGAAATCACAATGTGAAAAGGGCGTAGAACTTAATTACAACTTGCTGTCGAAGTGCGCATGAGGTGACGGTGACCGCGTTTGGGTTGGTCAGGTCGAAAGTAGATGCCGTGGGAAGCCGCACTGTCAACAAGTCACAGAGTCCTCTTGAAGTTTCCTCCCGCGGTGCGAGTAACCAGCGAAGGGAACAAGAGATGGCAGCGCCGGCGCTTGCGTCGTGCTAGTGGATATCTCTGGCGCGCGCAACGCTATCGCTGATATTCGGCCGTTCCTCTGCCAGCCGAGTCGGGCTGAGTCACTTGCGTTTCACGAGATAGCGATAACGTGGCTTAGAACGAGCGCGCATCACCACTGGTAGGTCGCGTATGTTGTACAAAGGCAGAAAACAAGCGCCTTGGCGCCAACATACGATGACTCATTCCATTTCCCGGGGACACGCAACCTAGCTGTTATAGAGTTTTAGCATAGAGAAAGAAATTCAACAAGAGGGGAACATGCATGAAATTCAACATGCATGAAATTCAACAAGATCCACTCTTCAAAAACTGGCAAAAATACGTCACGCCTAGTTTCAACTCCATCCTTTAGTTGACGCTAGCACCAGAAAAAAAGAATGTGAAATTAACCTACAGACAACGTTTTATTTTTTTTATTCTTTCCCACTAAAACTAAAACAAAGTTTTGCGTGTAAATGAAGTCAAAGTTTGCGATTTCTTTTTCTTGCGTTGCCTAGCAACAAGCTAGCGGCACAAGGTCGATTCAAATAGGTCGCGAAGCTTCGGGCGAAAAGCGGTTCAGTACAGATTGTCACCGACATCAGCATGGGGGGTTATGGGAGCAGCGTTTGAAGCGCGACTATGTTTGGAGGGAACAAACATTGGGAAAGAAAAACGCGTTTTTTAATTCAAACGAGACACAGTTAGATTCATTCAACGAAAATAAAATTCCTAGTCATTCTTATACATTCGTGACGAGTTAAGAAAATACAAGTTTAATTTTATTACTATCAATAAATGCATTTCTTTTCAGCGCCCATCGCTACAGGGGGCGTTGACGCCACTATCACTCGCACTGCAATGCACGTCTTGAAATGGGCAGAAAGGCGCACTCGTAAAGTTCACCTGTTGAAATACGCCCCCCTCACAGTTTGTGCTTTCTTGCTTGTCGAAGTTTGTCTGAATTTGGTGACGCGGGTAGCTTCATCGCTTCTTAATCTGTTCAGTCAAAAGGAATGGGTTACGACCGCCAGATAATGGCGTAGTTGTTTTCGTGAGAATGCGCTGGCCGACGGGCTTGGCATCCGACCATAGGATCAGCACTCTACACCTAAAGCTTTCGTCGACCTCTAAAGAAAGCATGTTCAGTGCACGGATGCGATTTCGACAACCGTACGGCTGGCCTCTTCCTGCATCGCTTTCCACGCTGAAAGCTCGAAACACCCATCAAGTCGAATGGCGGGGCATTTGAATATATAGCTCCAAAGGAAGGACAACAAAACAAATTTCGCGCCTTCGAAAACAAAATGACGTCACTTCTGCTTTTAACGGACATGGCGTCACATTATTTTTACTTCCGCCGGAAGTGTTCCCACCACATACAGATGGCGCTAAGCCCCATGAACCGCCCATGGACCGCCATGTTTTGAACGTATGGGCTCCTATGGAAGCTTCGCTACCAGGTATATTTACCTTGAGCGGCACGCCAGACAGGCGTGCATACGTCATACGCCAGACAAGCCGTTGTTCTTTATTCTATGCAAGCCGCAGGAGCAGGCAGCGCATGCGAAGCTCGCGTGCCCGCGGCGGCCCGTCTGTTGGGCTCCCGGCGTTTTCTTTTGTTCCGTCTGCATTTCGACGCGGCACCGCTGCACTACTGGGCTACAGCAAGGTGAGGAATTTTGTTTGACAGTCTGCGACGCACTTCAAGCACACTTAGGCTTACTGCACAAAACTGAACCTATTAGTGACGCAGTTATCGAAATACAGCTCCGCCGTCCAAGCCTAGTTAATTTGAGTTATTTACTCGTACTGGGAGATGTCTGCGACGCTTTCTAGGAGCCCAAGCATAATTATAACTTATGGCGTTTTTCACTGGTTGATCTGGAGCAGCCGCCTGAATCCTCGAGCGAGCGCTCGGCTTTCACCAATCCGAATCTGCCAGTGGAGCGCACGAACGCTCCGCGGGAGATCACACAGGAAGTCTGCGTGCACGTGACACAAACCGGTTCCGAAAACTATGCCCAATTTCCGCTCAGTACGTTTCCACGGCAACCAAAGCCTCCGTACGTCCCACGCGTAATTTGACCGCGGCAGCACAGAACACCTGTGCGGCAGTCGTATAGAGTCTGTAATTTTTGGTGTCGCGCCCGCAAGGACTGTGCATGGACAACGTAGGGTTGACGCCTGCAGTGCGCCGGCTGTTGCAGGATCTCCTCAAGGAAGGTGAAAATGAGCGCAACGGTAAGTGGCATTCACTTGAAATGGATCATAACATCAAATTCCGCGTGACATTCAAGGCTAATAAATTAAACAGCTGGTCTAGGTGCACCTCAAGGCAGGAGAAATAAGCGCAGGCAAAATCTCGGAGCATATTAAACCGCATTTTTGCCCCTTGATCCATGCTCCGGCAGCATGCAGTGTGGTCGTGATTCCGGAAATGTTCCGGTCATGCATTTTATAGTCAAGTTGCCCAACGAAAAAATGTCGCTTATATTACGAGCACGTGTTGTTGATGAAGCGTATGCTCAGATATAAATAATGTACTTCAGGCGTCGAGCTCGCGTATGCAGCTTTCTTGTTATATTTAACAGCACATTTCACTCAAACATTCTAATTATGCAGCAAAATTCATGCCAGCTGGAGAGATATACATCTATAGGATATGTAAATTAATTGTGCTGCTTAGAGGGATTTACCGGCAACGGAAGCCTTTCGCACATACGTAAACACAAAAACGGTGTACAATGGTCAGGTATCAGCCTCTGTAAATATCCCACTGTTTTATATGCTACACACGCGCACTGTCGTGTATTTCGCAATGCGCAGCTTATATAGAGTTTACCCTCTTTATAAAAAGCATGGCGAGCTTCGTGCGATCCCAAGTGTGTGTTTTTTTTTTTTAGCAGATCTTATTGCTTTCAATTCTGCCCGTGAAATTTTATTCTTGTTTTATGCTTTCTGTACATGAAGGTGCTACCGATTGCGACGCCGACGCTACGACCACTGAAGAACACAGTGGATCTTCATTAAATGGCAAGTTGTTCTGCACTCAACAAAAATCTGGACAGAACTAGTTTCTACGGCGAGCTCTGTTAATCTTTTCTTTCACGGAGAGTCCGCGCATTGTACCGTTCTCCTTTCACTATAAAACCCTCACCACCCGGCGCGCCCGCTCTCCCTCCTTGTTACAAAAATAAGAAACAGAAAGGGTCCGTCTCCTTTACCACTGCTCTACAAGTCTTTATTTATTTTTCCGTGGCTTTGAGGAAGAAATACTAAATTTAGGTGTTAGGTGTTCATTTCACTAAACTAGAACATTACTGTTTTTATGCTAGCTCCTTGACCTTCTCAAGTGCTAATTCAAACACAGGAAACAATGTGCAAGAATTTCAGAACACACTCAAGAACTGCTCAATTTAGGACCAGGCATCCCCCAGAGGAGCACTTGTAGCTATACTTCAGTGCGTTAACTCATATATGAACAATGTATTCAAAATATGTGCTGCCAAATACATTAGTGGCAGGGGCTTTTGCTGAGACGCTAGAAAAACGTTTTTTTCTTTGCCATTGTTGTAACATTTGTACTATTTGTTTTGTAAAGAACAAATGCTGAGTTAAATTAATGACGGACAAAAATATAGGAGGCAATGTCTGAATAACCAACATTTAAAGATCACGCCTGAAGAATTTACATGCGCTGTCAAGCCTACCTTAATGGTTCATTTACATTACTGCTTTTGAACTATCAAACACAGGTTGAGCTGCATCCATTGGTGTACCTGCATGTGGGGCTGTCCAGTTAAGAAAGGCTGCTGCACGTGGTAAGTATGCTTTCAATACAATCACCGTAGGTTCTAATGGAAGCGGAGAGGGGGGCAGAGCTTACGGTTGCTTTCCAGAAGAGACCTTTTATTATGCGACGTTTCTAAATTTACACCCAAACAAGTTCCTTAGCTTCGAAAAACACTTTTACGAGGTCGCAAACGAAATGTAGACTGTGTGAATTTTTTTTCCATCTAATTGCTGTAGGGGGATACCCACCATCATTCGTTGTATACAGCTCCAAAGCAAGTGTGGATACAGCAAAACTCATTCCAGGCTTGGAATAAGCAGTCTGCTGCTCAGAATAGGCTGCCCCATTAACCAAAGGCTAACCTTTATTTCTTCTCGAAAACACATTTTATCCCCCACAAAACCAGTCTGTGGTATCGCCACTGATCATTCTCTATAAGTGAAATGCTTTGTGCAAGTAAATGGCAGCCAAGAACAGTATGTAGCTGATCTGGTTTCAGACAAACATAGAAAATTTTCCAATATTATGAACAGTTGAAACTTGTACTTGGTTTAGAGTGATTCAGTTTGCTCCTGTTAGAACAACATTCTCTAAACTGGATCCCCAACTTTTTGCAAGTGCATCTAATAGGACATTACTGTATGTACTGTATACTGTGTTACATTTACATGGATGCTTGTACAGGCACACATATACACATGCAAGTGCATCTAATAGGACATTACTGTATGTACTGTATAATGTGTTACATTTACATGGATGCTTGTACAGACACACATATACACAATCTTCCTGCATTGCTTTTTTTTTCCCTTAGGTGCAACTCAAAGTTCATTGCTGAAGCAATTATGCCCTTTAACTTAACAAGGTTAGTGCTGGGCACAGCAAGTGAAATGGTTATGAATGATGAAAATTTATTTTGCTGTTGTACATTCCAGCTCCGGGGTGCGAGTGGACAAGCGGGGAAACAAAGCTGCTGCTTGATTTGTATAGCACTTATTTTCCTCAAGTTGGCCCTCTAAAAAAATTCAGAAACAAAAAAGCCATGTTCGAAAAAATTGCAGTAGAGCTGCAACGCAGAACTGGTACGATCAAGAGTGGAGAGCAGTGCTGCACAAGGTACAAAACAGTGCTAAAGAGGAAAAATGTAGCAGCCGTGGAAAATAACACATCTGGCAATTCTCCAGCTGATTCACCCTATGAAGATGAGCTGGAGAAGATCAGGTGGCTCGACGACAGCCTGGAACCAGAGATAGTGAGGGATGCAAGCGGTGTGGTGTCAAGAAAGACACACCCACAGTTGCCAGCATCAGAGTCCGTCTATCATAGCACATCTAGCTCTGCAAGTTCTACTTGTAGTGCCACAGAGACTGCAGCTTGTTGCCTTGAGCAGGAGCAGCAGCCAAGAGACGATGGTAGAAAAAATCGTCCAAGTACAGCCCGGATGCTGCAAATGACTGCATTTTTGGAAAAAGTCGAAGAAATTGAAGAGCGCAGGGCAAAGCGAAGAGCTGAGAGAGACATAAAAAAAGAAGAAAGGCGACCTGAAAAGATGCAGAGGCGGGATCAAATGCATGCGGAAAAGATGAGCCTTCTGCGTGAAGCTTTTGGCTTAGACCACAATGATTAAAATGCAATAAAAACATGTTTATTGCAAAGATGGTGCTCCTTGACATTACTAAGAGTATTGGACACATTCCTTGAAGAAAATAAAGCAATCACACTTTGACAGTGCATAACATTGCACATACATGTACACAACACCACTTTTCCTCCCTCTAAACATTGTATTGACAATGTAAAAGAAAACTGTTACACAAAGATTGTCTTGTAACATTTTTGTTACTGTGACTTTTTGTTTTAATTATTTTAGGAGCTTTTGATTTATGTAATTACCTTTCACAAATAGCAGCTGCAAAAGTGTTCTTTCTTAATAGAATACAAAGTTTATTCCTCTTGCGCAGTACAAAGCAGTACAGGGAAGAGGGGACACTGGGCAAAAAAGCTGCTAAAGGCAGCTGAGAGAGCACCCAGTGCCCCAGGTACACATGAACAGCAATGGGTTGGTATATACAAGATTTGCATGCAACATTTGTCAATGGAAAATCAATATATGGTGCATTCATACACTACAATAGAGGAAACAATACACAATGTCAACCTAAACATTTTACAATATAATAATTCATGCCTATTTACAATGTAGGAGGAGTGGTTTCAAAATTCAAAAGCATGGATGACAGCTGATTTCAGGATGTATATTCTAAACATACATTATTTTCAGCAAATATGTTGAGACAATGAGACACATTGTATGATAAAGATTGCCTGCTATATAAGGTGCGGCGAAGAGGTAGACGACAAGGCCAGTGATGTACATTGTGGGGAGGGGTATAATGATGGGGGTTAAACTCTGTTGGTATAGGTTCATTATTTGATATAATTGCATTTTTGTACATATACAATAAATTGAATGGATACAAAGCATTAATGCTGAGAATATCAAACTGTTTAAAGTACAGATAACTATGGGATTTCCATGGTAGGTTTGCAATTAACTTGATTGTCTGTTTCATGTTCAGACTGTTAGGTCATGGTCACGCAACTACTTTTCTCATCCCTGTGGAAGCTAACTCATTCAGATGTTTGGTGCAAGCAGCATGTCGCAGAGCACGAGCCTGTGGCACATGCCAGTTTTCATAATTATTTTCCATACATTACTTGATTACTTATAATTTCATTGCATTACAATATTTACATGACATATTCACATTATCCCTTACATCATACACAAGAAGCTACCAGTTTGCATTTCCTGCTCAAATGTACATTGCTTGAAGCAAGCATTCCCGCTTCGCTTCCCCTTGTCGACGCAGTGTAGCTTCACTTGATGTCAGGGGGCCGCAGTTCTGGCTGTCGTCATCTGGTGGTGCTTGCCAGTCCCATGCTGAGCTTGCGTCGTCACTATATGGTGGCACATCGACATCACCACAACTTATGCACAGGTTGTGCAAAACACAACAAGCCATGATTAACTTGTTCATTTTATCAACAAAAAAAAATCCAAGTGCAGCAGCTGGCGGAACCTGCCCTTGAGGTCCCCGAAGGCGTTCTCAATTTTGACTCTCGTTGCCGAAAATTTTAGGTTAAAGGCTCGTTGCCTTGAATTTAAACGTCCATAGTCGCGAAACGGTGTGATGAGATAATCACGAAGTGGATAAGCAGCATCCCCAAGAACATGGAACTTCCCAGAGCAACAAATGCTAGGCAACCGCTCGGCAAGCCTAGACTTTCTGAAGATCCTTGAATCGTGAATTTTACTCGGATTGCCAATTGTGACGTCCAGAAACCTCTTCTTGTAGTCACACACAGCTTGCAGAGTCAACGATGGGTAGTTGTGCCTGTTTACATATGTAGAGCGCACCTTCTTGGCAGGACATCGGACGCTTACATAGGAGCCATCGATACATCCAATAGTATTGGGCACACCCGACACCTGCAATATTAAGAGAAATTTAGAAACATCTGTGACAGATATTTAAAATTTAAGCATCTTAACTGAATGAATGTGCTTCTCTTGAATGACTAGCCATATCGCCTAAATGGTGATTGAGTTTAATAAGGCTCGGTTTACTTACGACGATATAAGCCCAACTCATGTCAAGATATATAAAGGGAAAGCATGATGGCACAGACTATTGTTGCTAAATAGAATGCATGGCATGAAAGAGTGAAATATCAATAAAATTCTTACTTGCTCAAAGTCTGCCGATAGCTGATTGAGGTCTGCTGGGAATATTATGAGTTCTTTGGCGATGTCCACTAGATAATCAAGTATACGCTCAACAATCCTGAATGCCGTTGCATCGCCGATGCCGAATCGACTGGCCACATCCCTCAGGCACGCCTTGTTTGCAGCGAACCTGAAAAAGTATACAAATTTTATGAACAATCTGTGTAAGCTAAAAGTAAAAAGTAATACCAGTTAAAAGTAATACCTTTAATAAAATGCTAACCGTTCAAATAATGGTATGCCCTTTAATCTCTTCAGGTGCTATGTACGATAATAGAGCTTGCAAGCTTTGTGCCTCAAAACTAGGAATATTAGCCATGTATACAATGTATTGCTCTTACAACTTTTTGAATGGAAAAAGGGGTGGAAGCCTGGCTACTACAGGCTGCTTTTATCACTATCCCTATGATATATGTACAAGTGTGTGCACAAACGTCATTAAAATTTTCATCCTTCAACATCTGTAATCAACATGTGCAAGATAGACTGCTGGCTAGCTTGTAAAAGCTACATTGTGTATAAAAACCGCCCTTGCGTTCCCTGGTTTTCTTCATCATTTACACCCATCAGTGTGTGTGTGTTGCATGCAACCAGTGGACCTTATACTGGACATTTATGCACTGTCAGCAATCCTCAAATGCAATAAATAGAGACAGAAACAGGATTTTTGCGTGAAATTGGCATTTCAAACGAGTAAACATTTAAAGTTTGGAATGGCCTCGGAAATCAAAAATACTACCGCTCGATCTAAACGCGCACCTTGTGCGTTTTGATCGCGCCGTCGTGACAAAACGAACACAAAAGAATTGCATTATATTTCACTACTTCAAGAAAGCATGACGTAAGGTTGAGTAAACAGGCGCACAATACTTAACACAGCTCGATGACTTACCAAAGGAAGATCAGAACGTGTTCTTCAGCGGTTTTCGAACGGGACCCGCCACGATCACTACGTGGATAGAACTCGGAGTCCTCAAACCTCCTTATCAGGTCCTCCGCTACACTTCTAGAAACTCTGAAGTTCCTGCGAAACTGCAAACAAGGAAATATTTAATAAATACAATAACGAGACATCTGCACTATTAATGTGGTGCTATGCTTACCTCCTCATCCGAGTATAGCCGCACAACTTCCTCAACGAATCCGACAATCCTAGAACATTTGCGCAGTGGTTCTGAGAATGCCTCTGAAAAGAAAGCTTCGTAGAGTACTTGCGTCATCTCGCAATCGCTGTCGTCCGAACTGGAAGAGCTGCTACTCGAACTCTCATCGCTAAACGCGAGCGCTATAGCAGCACCGAACGCAGCCATTTTGCGAAGTAACACCACAGAACACAATGTTGTGCGCACGGACCGGGCATAGGGACCGGGGGTAGCGTGTTTCTATTTACGCCCAAGCCCAGCGCTCGATCGCTGCGCCGCCATGCGCCGCCCGCACGTACTACATCTCTAGGTACTTTTTCGCCGAAGCGCCATGGTACGCGCCCTAGATGTATTGGGTTTTGCGTCCCTGGCTGTGCCAGGGCGCGCAGTGTGTTCAAACCACCCTGGCGTCACCAATCCAATGGTGTCACGCGGATGAATAATCCGCTGAAGAGCGATAACGGCTTATAAAATGATCGGAACGGTCATCAGCGCACCTCGGGCCTCCACCTGCAGTACTTTAATTGCTTGCGTCATCAATGCTCCTTGCGCCGCCGTCGGAACTAGTTCGTGTCGCCACTCAGCTGTCGTTAGTAATGGCCTAATCAAGTTACAATCAAGTTAATCAGTTAGTGGCACAATGCTTACGCATAGTCTAACTCCCAGAGGAGTTTCTGCGAGATTTTTTGTTGTTGTTGTTGTTCCTGGTCGTTTAATATGCGTCGTGTATGGCGCCAGCGCACCGCTATTGTTTCTGCTGGAAGAGCGATAGTGATATCAATAAGAAAGCTTGAGCGCAGCGATGATGTGACTCGTGGTGCGAGAAACCCTCCATGCCCCACGATTATCCCAGCTTTTGTAGATCGAAGCGCCTCGCACACCACAACCAACTTCTTATCACATCCCTTTATCCGCTCATCCAAACTGAAAAATTTCGTCCAGTGTTGCGTCAGCGTCCGCACGCAACTCTTATTTCGAAGCAGCCTATAGGCGGCTTGTTTTGAAACACCTATTTTCTCTTAGCGACAGCTGGGTGAGCAGATTGTGCGCCCAGGCACAACATCTCCCTAGGCGCTCGCCGTGAAGCTTTGGGGAAGAAGTACCTACAAACGTGGTACACGCGAGCAGCGCATGGCGGCGCAGCGATCGAGCGCTGGGCTTGGGCGTAAATAGAAACACGCTACCGGGACCAGTTTTGGCGCTTTCTCTGACCCCAGACATTATTGTAACTAATTTCGCTACTTTTTGGGTTACTTTTCAAGCAGAGTGGCCGCGCTCGGCGTAGTGGCGAAGTTCGCGAAAAGCAGCTCGGATGTGTGCCGCAGGTAGTTGCGCGTGCACTGAATCTTACTGGTAGAAGTTCGTGACGCGTTCTCTGACCTCGAATGTATTGTAATTCATTTGGTAACTTTTTGGGATACTTTTGCGGCATGCTCACTGCGCCTGGGGTTGTGTTGCTGTTAGCAAAAAAAGCAAGCCGGCCATGGTGAGTTAGTTTTGCGTGTACTGAATTTTAGTGGGACAAGTTTGTGACGCTTTTTGTGGCCCTGCACCATATACCTTATTTCGGTACTCACGCTTGTCGAAAACGCGACGAGCGATTGCCGAGAGTGATAACACGGGAGTGTTGCTTGCGCCGGCAGGACACGTAAAAGATAACACGGAGCTCGGAGCTCAAGAACTTGACATTTATGTATTCTGAGCGACTGAAAACGGCCTTTGCACCCACGAATCTGTCTTGAGTGCGACTAGAAGGCATTCTGCGAGCGTGTAACATGGTCTGGCTCGGAGCCTGTGTTGTAGCCACCTCTGTGTCGGCGTACCATCGCGTCGACTGTGGCCAAGTTGTTTTGGAAACGCACAGTCACCCGTGTATTTGCGCTCTTAAGGCGCAGGAAATAATGCCCGGGAAGGGAGGGATGCTTGAAAATCGGATGTTTTCTTTAGATCTTATGGCATTGTTTGGGAGGAGTCTTTGCTACGAAATGTACAGTCGCGGACAGAATAAAATGGACCACGGCGAATGTGGCCGGAGCGTCTGCGGGGCCGCGCCACGGCGCTGCTATCGCGCTTCGCGCGCTCAGGACGAGAGTACCTCGAGTGACGTCAAACTTCTCCTCCGCATCCTCGCTCTCGCGCTGGTGCTTGTCATGCTTGATAAATTTCTAGTGCGCCGATCGGCTGCTCTGCTGCTGACAGTCGCGACGAAGGGGCCCGTGAATCGCCACTAACTCAGCACTTTGCGCTAACGCCCAGTAGCGGACGGCCACAGGCCACCAAACTGCCGCGCTGTCAAGGAACCAGAAGCCGATTTCTTTTTTTGTCGGAGATTTGCAGTCACGGACAAAATAAAGTGAAGCATGGTTTCGGTTAAAAAACGTGGAGCAGTGCCAACAAGTGAAAAAGGCGTCTGGTGTCGAGACGTCTGCCCTCGCATGCGCGTCCCTTTTAGCTCGCAGCCTCTCCAAACCTTTGGCATCGGCTTAGCGCTATTTAATCGTAGGGAGCAGCGCGAGATGACACCGCTATAGCCGCAACGTCTGATGCGTTGCCGGAAGGGGTTGTCGGGAGTGCGATAGTTCTCTGCGCCCAGCTCACGCTGCAGCTGACAGCTGCGACCTTAAAGCCGCAGGCCCATAATTTTTTTTTTTCTGTCGCTTGACCACGATACCGCGTAGGCAAAGGATCGCTGCGGCGTCTCGTCTGCTAGACTCAGAATTATCCGTGCGCGACAGGTTGTTGGAATTACGGCGCGCGACTGTTGAGCTACAGGCGATTCACGCGCCCCTTCGTCCCGACCGTCAGCAGCAGGGCAGCCGAACGGCGCACTAGAAATTTATCAAGCATGACGAGCTCCAGTGTGAGAGCGAGGATGCGGAGAAGTTTGACGTCACTCGAGGTACTTTCGTTCTGAGCGCGCGAAGCGCGATAGAAGCGCCGTGGCGCGGCCCCGCAGCCGCTTCGGCCACCTTCGGCGTGGTCCATTTTATTCTGTCCGCGACTGTACGTAAAAGTGAATTCATCTGTAATGCCACTCATTCACCACTTATGCACGTTTCGCCCCTACACGTAATATTCCTGTTAGGTCAATTTACCAAAATAATACATTAGGACTTGAGACTGACTCCAACCAAATAACTGAATTTTATTAGCCCGACGTTTCGGAGCCCATTCGGCTCCTTCTTCAGGGGGTTGTTCTTCGGGGGTGGCGGTGTGCCGCTTTTACAGCGTCTTTTTGCAAAAAGACGCTTTAAAAGCGGCACACCGCCACCCCCGAAGAACAACCCCCTGAAGAAGGAGCCGAATGGGCTCCGAAATGTCGGGCTAATAAAATTCAGTTATTTGGTTGGAGTCAGACTCAAGTCCTAATCAATTTCCCAACCAGACAGGCAATTCTGTCGAAATGTTTAGCTTCAAAATAATACATGCTTGTAATTTAGTTTCTTTCAGCTTGTGGCATCCGGTGGAGCTTCGTACGGCAACGACTGCTGCTTACCTGGTACCACAACTTTGGATGAATGTAGAAGCCCAGAACGAGCAGTTATATAGAGCAAAATAAACATTTCATCATTTCAGAAGACGTCTTGCATTTTCTTTATGAAATTGCAAGGGACAGATTCGGCGGAGCCTTGTAAAGGTCGTTCGCACTCATTTTGACTAAATAATAAAACGATCCCACGCCAAGGCCACGCGTGGTTCGGCAGAAGTGAAAAAAAAAAAGCCGCGCCAATCAGCGCGGAGCCGGTATGGCGTGTACCAACTGGCGTTCGAAACGCGCGCGCCCAAAACCGAAACCGGAAGATACCATTCCCTTGGTGTGCTACAGTCGATTCGGCCGCTGGGCTCTATGGGAGTGTCCGCTCTTGTTGAAATTTTTTTCTCTATGGTTTTAGTTTAGGGGACGCAAGCGGCTTGCGTACGCAAGAACTAGGGGCGACGGTACTGCGCATGCGCAAACCCTTACGCCTGGGTCTGCGCATGCGCTATACTGGCCCTCCATGTCTTTGCGTGCGCAAGCCGCTTCCGTCCCCTAAACTAAAAAAATGTATTGAAGCAGACGACGGTTCGTACGCAGCAGACGACGGAAGCGAGAAGCGCTTTCGACGGAATAATCATGAGCTTTGAGCTAGCCGCTTTATTTTTACTGCGGTGGAAAACTGTTTACCGAGAACCTTACGTTAAGCGACTTCATTACAGTTTCTTAGGCAAAACGTCAAGTTGGCGTCACGTTACGAAAGCAAAATGTAAAGTTACTGTATATGCTACCAAAGGTACCTTTGGTAGCCTATACAGGAACACTAGCAAAGTGGGGCCATCAGCGCCATTTATTCGCGTCGCGTCCACGTTCCGCGTCATCCGCCACCATAGAGTTAGAACAAATCTAGAGGAAAAGCTGGGCCGGAAAAGTGGGAACCTCTGGTCATAGAGTTACTATACTGACTCTAGAGGACAAGCTACCCATAGGGCCCATGCATTGAAATCGGGAACCGCAAGAACGCCGCCATGTTGCTACGCGCCGAGGTTGCCAGCTCCTGAGACGCTTGCTAGACTTGGGGACAGTAGTCAGTTTTAATCCGGCAACCATAGCAGCGTAGCAGCATGGTGTCTCGCTTGTGGTGTCGTGATGTGTGCGTGCAGCCGTGTGTTTGGGCTTTATAAGTTGGTTCTTTATTCTATGTTGCGGGACTGTGTGGGTGTGGTCCATGTTGGCCGTACAGGTGGCAGTTATGCGACCGAGGGATCATCCTGTTGAAGTTTCCGGCGGTATGCGGTTTTCAGCGGTCACGCCTGTTGCAGAAGTGTCGCTCGACGAGGTTACGAGCTTGAAGCTGTGGTCAGATTCCTCGTTGGCGTTCCGTAATTCTCTTCGCACGGACGCGGTATGTTGCAAAAGCCGCTTTCGCGATCTATCGTCGCGACGATAGATCGCGTTTTTTTATTATTATAAGTACTGATCCAGCTGTAGGGCACATGTAACCGACGAACGGAAGTCTCAAGAGAGCACCCGAGATTATAATAAAGCAGGCGGCGCAGGAACTCCAGGGCACCCAAGGGACAGTGCGGGGATCAAAGCTCGAAGCAGAACGGTACATAGGTTGGGGCCGCCCAGGCAAATGTGTGCCAAGGAGTGTTCGCACGGACAGCTCCCCTGGCACGCGCAGCAGTGCCTCGCAAGGTCGAGATACATTAAAGGCACCTGCGCCCATGATCTTTCTTTTGCCTCGGTGCAGTGAGCACGATTAACGAGAATAATATGGAGAACATCCGGTGCAGTCGCGAATGCGTCATGGCAAATGTAGCTCGCGTCGCCTGGCGTGTGTAGTAACATCATAGTTGGTTGTATGAACTTTATGCATGATACGCTTTGTTACGGTACCTTAACGGAATGGGTCTAGAGGACGGTGTTGGTACATTTTTTCGCACCGCCCTAATCCTATACCCCCTACTACAAACACACACACACATACCCCCCTCTTTTTTATGTATACATACAATTCCTTGCCATGATGGATCCATAGCCTCCTTTATTTTTGAAAAATAGAGGAGGCTATGGACCAATTGGCCAGTTCAAGTTGTCAACTTGTCAGTAACTGTCATAGGAATCACTGTATTAAACACAATTCCACGATTGGATTGTTTACTTTCATTTTTTGTTGTAACACTGAGGACTACATAGAACTTTATTTTGTATATGTGAGAGAAGTATGTGGATATCACGAGCTTAAGGCAATGTGCGATACGCAGACAAAGCAGCTGCTACAACATGAACTGCATTGAGGGCCACACAACACATACGTAATTAAAGGTGCAAAATATAGGGGGAAGCTTCAAAATACGCTCTGTAGCACTGCAACGTGTAACATATATTGTATGTGTACAATAAATGTTCAAAAATACAATGCATCAATGTCCCATTTGCCTTCAAGTTTATTATCAAGTTCAAGTTTACTGAAGTTTATTATGAGCATATGTACAACAGGAATCTACTGACACACCCGCAGTCAAGGTGGCTGTTCGAGGTGTGCTGGCTGCCTCAGTGTAAGAAAAAGAAATTGGGTGAATGACGACACCAGTGCCACTGCTTCTTGCCTCTGACCTGCACGTGCCTCCACGGCATCTTTGTGCACAAGTGTGCTGGCGTGGCGAGGCGTAGGAGTCATCCGAGAGAAAGAGTATCGTTTACATGGAAAAGTGGCTGTTCACATTGCCTGTCGCTTTCCCTCAAATGTTTCCTTGGCGACTAGGGTGACACACCCGCAGTCGAAGTGGCTGCTCGAGTTGTGCTGGCCGCCTAAAAGAAAAAAATTAGACGAATGTCGATACCAGTGCTATTGCTTCTTGCCTCTTACCTGCATTTGCCTCCACGGCCTATTGGCTTGCGGAGTAAGTATGAGGGAGCTGCTGTGGCTAGGCGTAGTCATTGTCTAAGCAAAAAGAAAAGGCCATTCAAATGGGGAATTATGGAAATAAATGCAGTTGTTATGTCTGCTTCTTGCACTCTTCTTGCCTAAAAGTTTTCAAACATAGTGTCCAGTACACACCAGCACTCTGACTGCTTCTGCTTTTTACCTGCAGGTGTTGCTGCGAGATCCTTAGTATGGCTGCGTGCAGCATTGTAGCACTTGGTGGAGGCATTTGAAGTGGTAGCCAAAAATATAAAGAATCCTCCTTGTCTGCATGAATGCTTTCAATTTCTAAATGCAGTGGTAACTATCACTATTAGTTCAAGGCCACCCACACCTATGCGGCAAGTGCCATAGCTCGAAACTGAATTTTTTCTTTAGTGTTTCACAAGGCGTCTGATATGTCCACATTAGATGTGATGTGCTTGTTTTTATTTATCCCAGTGTGGAGAGAGCATCATTAAATAGTTTTTTATTTTTGCGTGTCTTGTTTTTTGGTTTATTTCTGAATTTATCAACCAGCAGTCTCATGATGCTAAAGTGACTTATGTAATGGCAATCAGCTTTTGTTTTGCAGAAAAACAACGCATTTCTTGACCCATTGTTTGACATCCTCTCACTCGCATAATTTTGCAGAGTATTCTACCTATATTGAAATGCTTGACCTCCACTAAAGAGTCTTGCAGTTTCAAATACGACTCTTTCCTTAAAATCATTTGACACTTCTCGTAATTTCTGTACCTTGGGCTTCTGATACTCTGCATTCACCATTTTTGCTTGTTTCTGACTAGAAATGTCTTCTTTAATTTAGAGCTTAAACTTTACCTTTGGAACACACGGAATGGCTTGCCATTGCATATATGCATAAAAGGGAAACATGTTTCATTAAACATTTGCAAAATCCAACTGAAGATTTATGAATGCAGCTTGAAGTGTGATATGACTGAATGAGCCATAAAAGTAACTCATTTCACTTGGTAAATTAAAACACACATTAGTGTGATGTACAAGATACGTTACACTAACGTGGTGGGTTCTCTTGCTTATACAGCAAAATAATCGGTTCGCGAGAAAAAACATTATCTTTGCATTCCTCTTGTACACACTGACTTAAGGAAAATGAGCTGGAGCTGTCCACATGATCACTTATTTTACCTGCGAGTATACTCAACAAAAGTGTGTCCCAGCTGCTTAGTGGTATTTGAGATTATGTCAGTATTGCATATGGTGCCTGTTGTCTCAAATAATTAATTTTGAAAATGCTCGCAGGGATCTGATGTGCATATCTGCACTTTATGGTTACATGTAAAAGACTCAGCATCAAGTGCAACACATCACATCTAATGTGGACATATCAGACGCCTTGCGAAACACTAAAGGAAAAATTCAGTTTCGAGCTATGGAACTTGCCGCATAGGTGTGGGGGGCCTTGCACTAATAGTGGTAGTTACCACTGCATTTAGAAATAGAAAGCATTCGTGCAGACAAGGATGATTCTTTATATTTTTGGCTACCACTTCAAATGCCTCCACCAAGTGTTACAATGCTGCACGCAGCCATACTAAGGATCTCGCAGCAACACCTGCAGGTAAAAAGCAGAAGCAGTCAAAGTGCTCGTGTGTACTGGACACTATGTTTGAAAATTTTTGGGCAAGAAGAGTGCAAGAAGCAGACATAACTGCATTGATTTCAATAATTTCCCATTTGAATGGCCTTTTCTTTTTGCTTAGACAATGCCTACGCCTAGTCACAGCAGCTCCCTCACACAGACTCCACAAGCCAAGAGGCCGTGGAGGCAAATGCAGGTAAGAGGCAAGAAGCAATAGCACTGGTATCGACATTCATCTAATTTCTTTCTTTTTCTTTCGTTTAGGCAGCCAGCACACCTCGAACAGCCACTTCGACTGCGGGTGTGTCACCCTAGTCACCAAGGAAACATTTGAGGGAAAGCGGCAGGCAATGTGAACAGCCACTTCTCCATGTAAACGATACTCTTTCTCTCGAATGACTCCTACGCCTCGCCACGCCAGCACACTTGTGCACAAAGATGCCGCGGAGGCACGTGCCGGTCAGAGGCAAGAAGCAGTGGCACTGGTGTCGACATTCACCCAATTTCTTTTTCTTACACTGAGGCAGCCAGCACACCTCGAACAGCCACCTTGACTGCGGGTGTGTCAGTAGATTCCTGTTGTACATATGCTCATAATAAACTTCAGTAAACTTGAACTTGATAATAAACTTGAAGGCAAATGGGACATTGATGCATTGTATTTTTGAACATTTATTGTACACATACAATATATGTTACACTTTGCAGTGCTACAGAGCGTATTTTGAAGCTTCCCCCTATATTTTGCACCTTTAATTACGTATGTGTTGTGTGGCCCTCAATGCAGTTCATCTTGTAGCAGCTGCTTTGTCTGCGTATCGCACATTGCCTTAATCTCGTGATATCCACATACTTCTCTCACATATACAAAATAAAGTTCTATGTAGTCCTCAGTGTTACAACAAAAAATGAAAGTAAACAATTCAATCGTGGAATTGTGTTTAATACAGTGATTCCTATGACAGTTACTGACAAGTTGACAACTTGAACTGGTCAATTGGTCCATAGCCTCCTCTATTTTTCAAAAATAAAGGAGGCTATGGATCCATCATGGCAAGGAATTGTATGTATACATAAAAAAGAGGGGGGTATGTGTGTGTGTGTTTGTAGTAGGGGGTATAGGATTAGGGCGGTACGAAAAAATGTACCAACACCGTCCTCTAGACCCATTGCGTTAAGGTACCGTAACAAAACCTATTATGCATAACGTTCACACAACCAACTCTGATATTACTGCACACGCCAGGCGACGCGAGCTACATTTGTCATGACGCATTCGCGACTGCACCGGATGCCCTCCATATTATTCTCTCTAATCGTGCTCACTGCACCGAGGCAAAAGAAAGATCATGGGCGCAGGTGCCTTTAAGGTATCTCGACCTTGCGAGGCTCTGCTGCGCGTGCCAGGGGAGCTGTCCGTGCGAACACTCCCTGGCACACACCTGCCTCGGCGGCCCCAACCTACGTACCGTTCTGCTTCGAGCTTTGATCCCCCCACTGTCCCTTGGGTGCCCTGGAGTTCCTGCGCCGCCTGCTTTATTATAATCTCGGGTGCTCTCCTGAGACTTCCGTTCGTCGGTTACATGTGCCCTACAGCTGGATCAGTACTTATAATAATAAAAAAAAACCCGATCTATCGTCGCGACGATAGATCGCGAAAGCGGCTTTTGCAACATACCGCGCCCGTGCGAAGAGAATTACGGAACGCCAACGAGGAATCTGACCACAGCTTCGAGCTCGTAACCTCGTCGAGCGACACTTCTGCAACAGGCGTGACCGCTGAAAACCGCATACCGCCGGAAACTTCAACAGGATGATCCCTCGGTCGCATAACTGCCACCTGTACGGCCAACATGGACCACACCCACACAGTCCCGCAACATAGAATAAAGAACCAACTTATAAAGCCCAAACACACGGCGGCACGCACACATCACGACAGTACAAGCGAGACGCTGGATGGATGGATGGCGGCTATACCCTTTGTAACGGGCGGCGGCGCTAGCCTTTTGCTTCCCGTCCTATTTTATTATTTTTTCCCTTTCTTTATATCCTCTTTTCCTTAACCTAGTTTTCACTCCCCTCCTCCCCCCAAAATAACTATCTAAAACAGTAGAGGAACCATTATCTCCCCGGTTTATGGTATTATCTATCCCTTGACTTCCTCCACCAATCCTCTAGCCTACCCTTCGTTACTGCCACTCTTTTCTCGTCTATTTGCCCTCGTTCCCCTGGAAAACCTAATGCCCCTTTCATATCTGCCACTGTTCCCTCTGCCAGGGTCGGGCGAAGGTCTGTGCATCTCAGCACTATATGCTCCGTGGTCTCCATTTCGGCTCCGCAAGCTGCGCACCGAAGGTCCACGTCTTCAAATTTAGCCCTGTATGTTTTCGTTCTCAAAACCCCCGTCCTAGCTTCGAATAATAGTGAGCTACCCCGCGAGTTATCAAATAAGAGCTCTCTCTTAATTTCCTGTTTTTGTGACCTATACATTGATAGCGCTGGCTTTCCGAGCATTCTTTCTTCCCACATTTTTCTTTCCGTCTCCTTCACCTCCTTTCCCACACTAGAACCACGTTGGACCCCCTCCCTCGGCTGTAGGTATCTATTTCTCAGCTTCCTCGTTCTGAGTGTCCACTTTGTGTTTAAACTTTTCATGTACAGATATTTGTACACTTTTTCTGCCCACCTTTTTTCCTCCAGTGCTGGGAGTCTCTGTTCAAATTTTAGTTTACTTATTGCCTCTCTACCTTCGAATGACGTCCATCCCATGTCACCCTGCACTCCCTCATTAGGGGTGTTCCCGTGTGCTCCTAAGGCCAACCTCCCTATACTTCTCTGTCTCGTTTCCATGCATGCCTGAACTTCCGATTTCATGCACAGTACTGAATTTCCGAATGTGAGGCCAGGTACCATAACCCCTTTCCATACGCCCCTAACCACCTCGTACCTATTATAGTTCCAAAGTGCCTTGTGTTTCATTACAGCTGAGTTCCTTTTCACTTTTTCGATCATAATTTTTTCCTGTTCTTCCAAGTACTTTTTGCCCTCGTTTAGCCATATGCCCAAATACTTGTATTTTTCAACATAATCATTCTTAGTGCTTTGTATTTCCAATGGTTCCCCCCTTTCTTCATTGTATACTATTATCCCAGACTTCTCTCTACTGAATTGTAGTCCCAATTTTTCCCCCTCCTCTCCACATATGCTTATTAGTTCCTGTAGCCCTACTCGGGTGTCAGCAAGCAGTACAATATCATCTGCATACATCAGTCCGGCTAGTACTTGAGCTACCTTCCGCCCTTCCAGCATATAGCTTATGTCAGTTCCTATTGTGCTCTGTTCTAGTCTCTTTTCCATTTGGCTCATGTAGATCATAAAGAGCAGAGGCGACAATGGACAGCCCTGCCTGAGACCTCTTCTTATTTTAGCTGGCTTTGTAGTTTCCCCCTCCCATGTTATCTCTACCTCATTATCTGTATAAACTTGTTGTAGGAACTCAATCATCTTTCTATCTAGACCATATTCCCGCAACTGGCTCCATAACTTTTCTCGGTTTACATTATCATAGGCTCCTCTAATGTCTAAAAAAGCTATCCATAGCGGTTTCTGCCTGGCTGTCGCTATTTCTATGCACTGTGTTATAACAAATAAATTATCATCTAGCCTTCTGTTCCTTCTAAATCCATTCTGCAGTTCTCCCAAGATCTCTTCCCGTTCTGCCCATTCCTCCATTCTCTTTTTCACCATCTGCATTGCTACTCTGTATATGGCTGATGTGATAGTTATTGGCCTGTAGGATTTAATGTTGTCCTTGCTTCCCTTACCTTTGTAAACTAATATCATTCTGCTTGATTTCCAGTCCTGTGGAACATCTCCCCCTACTACTATTTGTTCAATAAGTTGTCGTAATTTTAATTTACTTTTCTGGCCTAATATGCTTATCAATTGCATAGGTATGCCATCAGGTCCTGTCGCTGTTCCCACGGGAACCTTGTGTTCAATTTTGTCCCATTCCTTACTTGTCATCCTTCTGTACTCCTCCTCTAATTCTGTCCTATTGTTGTCATTGTTCTCCATTTCGCTACCCCCTGGCTCTGCAAATGCTGCCTCTATTGTTAACCTAATATATTCCTGAGCTTCCTCTCCCTCTACCTTTGTTCCTTCTGGTGTGGTCAGCGAGTGCTGAACCACCTCTGTCTTCTTACTCTGTTGCTTTATGTGTTCCCAAAATTTCTTAGAGGCATTTCTGTCTTTTTTTCGTATCTCTAACATCCACTGTACCCCAACTTTTGCTATCTTGGCTTGAATTAATGCCAATGCTTCTCTTTTCATTGCAAGGTAATCCTCCCATTTTGTCTCCACCTCTTCTGGTGTGGCTCCCCTTTTCTTCGCTGCTCTGTGTTTTCTGCATGCATCTTTGCGTTGCTCTATGGCCTCCTTAACTTCTCGGTCCCACCAGCTTTTCGGTTTATATTTTCCCTGCTTACTTCCTAGTTTCCTAATCTGTCCCTTCTCTAGCTCTCGTTTAAAAATACCTATTAACTCGTCGTATGTCCATGCCCTTTGCGGTTGCTTGGATACCATGCTTTCAATGTTTTTGGTCACTTCTTGTAGCTGCCTGTCATTCAATTTGCTCATACCTTTCCTTTCTTTAGTTTCTACCAGTGGTACTGTCCTTCCAAAACTGATTTTGATTCGTTTGTGATCACTCCCCAGGCTTTTTGTACCTTCCTCATCAATTTCCATACATCCCAACCGTTCATACAGCTTGTGGGACATTAGGCAGTAGTCGATTGTCGAGTGGGTGTTATTTCTTTCCCATGTTATTTTCCCGTCGCATTTAATTTCAGTATTAACTATCACAAAATCATGAGCCTTACAAAAATATACTAACATCTGCCCTGTTGCATCTGTCGCCCCGTCAAAGTATTCCAAATGTGCATTCATGTCCCCTAGGATGATTATCTCCCGTTTCTTAGCTAACTCCCTGATGTCCTTGGCCATACATTTGAAATGTTTTGTATTCTCCTCTTTCGACTCATTCCCCGTTTTCAGATAAACAACTCCCAGGATTGTCTCAACATTCCCTACGGTGCCCTTGAGCCACATGTGTTCACTGCAGCTCTCCCTTACCCTTTCCCAGTCCTGTCCCTTCACTAGCGCCCCAAGGCCTCCTCCTCTGCGTTCTTTCCTTTTTCTGTTGCACCCAACCCAGGTGTATCCCGCAATGAATGGTGGCTCTTCCTCATCTCTTAAATGGGTTTCGGCAACTCCATATACCTGAAAATTTTCCGTTTGTAACTGTTCTTCTATTTCGTCCCACTTAATGCGATTTCTTCCCCCCTGCATGTTGATGAACCCCACATTTACTGCCTTCTTCTTCCTCTTCCTCCTCCGTGCTCCTGTCCTGCCCCCCCCTCCCCTGTCCTTCATCTTTTACGTTTTGGCTTGCAGGGTCGCCCTGCGTGCCTGCAAAAAAGCCTGAGCCCTACGACCCACCCTCGTTCCTACCTGCCATCCCGCCGGTGTAGTGTAGTGAATGCCATCTCGGCCGAAAGGGGGGAAGTTTTTCCCCCCAATCATTCTGTTCACCTCCACCACATCACACTTGAGGGCTCACCCCAACTCCCTAATCACTACATTTGCCGCCACTACCTGTTCTTCAATGAAAGGGCCCTGTCCCCTGACCTCTGGGACAGTACTCAGGGCAATGTGCACCGCCTCAGAGGTCGCCCTTAATTTCGCCACTCCCTCTTGAATCTGTCTGCCCAGCATTCGCCCCCTATTCTGCAGGACGTCATTCACCCCAGCGTGCAAAATTACCAGGTTTCTTCCCTCTCTGTTTTGATTCAGTTTGCTTTTGGCTCTCTCCGCCACCGCTTCGAATCGAGCCCCCGGCATGCATTCGACCTTCACTCGTCTGTCATACTGCACTGTTCTGAGGAGTGCTGTTTGTATTCGCGATACGTTGGAGCTTCCAACGACCCAGGCCTTTCTGTCTTCAAGCAAATCTTGCCTCTCTCCTGTCTCTGTCGGCTGGGTCTTCCCTTCCTCCTCACCTTCTCTGCCCCCTGTCGTCTCATCCCTCTGTACCTGTGTCTCCCGCGGTCCCCACGTTAACGTGTCCACCCCCAATTCTGCTCCACTGTGTGATCATCCTGCTTCCTTTTCCTTCAGTTCCTGCCGTGCCTCCCTCTCAGCTTCTCTCTCTCTCATCTCTTTCAATTGTTTTTCCAATTGCTGCTCTTTCTCTCGCTCCTCACTCCATTTCCGTTCTACAGCCTCCATTCTTGAGGCCCACTCCCTCTCGACCCTTTCCTCAAACTCTGCGCGTTTCGTTTTTTCTTTCTCGAGTTCCTCCTTTGTCCTCGCCTTTCACTCTTTAGCTGCTTCTCCAAATTCTCAATCACCTTACACAGCCTGCACACGAAGCCGTTCCCTTCCGCCTCCGACACGGTTTTGAATGTCGTTTCATCCAAATAACACCATCGTTCACACCTCTCACACTGGACGAGGTCCCCACCTTCCTCCTTGGCTTTTCTTGCCGGCCGTCCCATGAATTCTCTTGTCCTACTGTTATTTAACAGTGTACAAGCGAGGAAAAAAAATTAACTATAATAAAGACCACTGGGAATCTCTAGAAGAATAAAGAGAGCTAGTAAAATAACCAAACCAATAACCAGGGGAAAAAACAAAAAGGAGAAGAAAAAAAAAACACACTTTTAGCCCTAACTATTAAACCTTTAGTCCTAACTGTTATGTGTTGGCCACGACCTACTTTATCGCCCTACTTTGGCTAAGTGTTCTCCTGGCTTCGCAGTGCTCCAATTCTCTGCAACCTACGTTCCTATGCTGGCCCTATCTCCCTTCAGATTTCCCGCCTCTGCAATTAGAAATAAAAATAGAAATAGAACTTAGCTGTCGGCATCCGTCCGTCTCTGCTCCGTTCTAGAACGAGTGAGAAACTCTATGGAGTTTCTCACTATAACACCTAGAGGGTAATCTGGCGCCACCAGGACCCGCACACTCTCAAGTTCAACAAATGGCCACAGAGGGCGAAAAATCAATCGAGGCGTGTTTCAGCGTAAGCGCTCAAGTGGAGCTACTGTAATTTGGTCTATTACTTTAATTTGTGCTATTCGTGCTAGGGGCGCTGAACATGCTGACTTTTTTACTTTACACAAACCATTGACATAAACAATCGAGGTGTCTAAGGATGTTTTGTTACCTCAGGCAAATAGGCAGTTGATCTTTTTTAATTTGATTGTTGAAGCTGCTTTTTAATCATAGCGTCAAGGTTTTTGTACTTGATTAACCGCCGACAGCCTATTGCTATCGATGTGTTTCCTGGCCGTTGGCGTTCGAATACTACGGCGGTAAAACATTTTCGAAAGCATGCTGGTTTCGTCTGCGAGTCATTACATAGACTTGCTGTAAAGAGGTCTACACTTGGCAAAACATAGTGCCTCATTTTGTTTAGGCGTTGATTATCATAATGAATGCGGCGGAGGTTGAGGGAGTACGCTTGAAGGTACGTTTTTATGCCGTTGATCTCCATAACACCGTAAGTACGCAAACCGATGTCACAGAACACCCGATGCATCATTGTGTGTTCTCCGTCATCGCTTGTTTGCTGTACGCCTACTAATTCTTCATTTCTTCAAGTGTTGTATCCTCCTTTTGTCCTTGTTCTCTTGTGCTTCACTTACAGTATGTCGTTCCGTCAGCTGTAATGCGCATTTGCAAAACCAATACGTTTGATAAGACGCAGTGGTTATCATAATTTCACTACACATGTATTAAGCTGGCACATATGGTTCAGATACAGATGCCTGTATGCGGACTTGCACGACGTTGATGCGGAGATTAGGATAATTATGACACCCGTAAGGAAGAGGCAGCTGACGGCCGTAAGCTGTTGCGTTCTTTCCGCCAAACTACCCGGCCTGGTAGTGCTGTAAAGATGCTGTATAAAAGTGGCACGTGGTGACAGGGAAATTATTATACTTAGCAGCCGACCGTACGTTTTGTAGCTTAGGTCTTCTTTCTTGTGCGTTTGTGCTACCCTTATTAATGAGCCATTTCTTGACTATGTTCTTAACTATGTAACCGCGTTTGTGTGGATCCGTAGACGTGTGCTTTTTGTTGTACTTGTAAAATGCAAATAAAATATTTTCAGGCTTACTCAATCTTTGGTGTCGTGTGCGTTTATTCCAGTCGAGGCCATCGTGCCACCTGGAAACCGCATTCTGTCAGTAGCCCTACACGAAATGCAACAGCTGTAGCGCGGCGGCACAACTCGGGGTAACGGCGGCGTAATAAACGAAAAACCGCTCGGGATGCCCTTAAAAGTCAGTTCAGAGTGTGCCTTAACTCGATATGAAACAGCGCTACATATATTCTGCTGCGCCTTGATCGTGCTCCCGCCAGTTTGGTTGCTGTGTGGCAAACGTAGCGCCTACATATATATGCAGGCGCTACGTTTGCCACACAGCAACTTCAACATTCTCGTGTAACATTCAGCAACTGTCAACATTCCTCGTGTATAAGTAACTGAAAACCTTCCTAGCCCACCGAATTTCCCCCATCTTTCTCAATCGCTCCTCAAATGCTATCTTGCTACTAGCCTCTCTGCCCTCGAAAGAAGACCATCCCAGATCCCCCTGCACTCCAAGATTTGGTGTCTTGCCATGTGCTCCCAGAGAGAGCCTACCCACACCACGTTGCCTAATTTTCAACTGTTGCCGGGTCTCTGTTCTAATACATAGAACTGCATTGGCAAAAGTCAGGCCTGGTACCATTACCCCCTTCCATATCCCTCGTACTACCTCGTACCTATTGTAGTTCCACAGTGCCCTACTCTTAATAATCGCTGCACTTCTGTTACCTTTAGTCGTTAGATATTTTTCGTACTCTGGACGCTATTCGGGACATTCCGCCATTTTGTTCGATGCGTGACGTAGGCGCGACGCAAGGAAAATGGCGCTGGTGGGCCCGTTTTGCTTACGTAACGTGACGCCAACTTGACGTTTCGCCTAAGAAACTGAAATGAAGGCACTGAATGTGGCATTATCAGTAAAGCAAAACAGTTTTCCTCCGCAGTAAAAATAAAGCACCTATCTCAAAGCGTACGATTATTCCGTCGAAAACGCTTCCCGCTTCCGTCGTCTGCTGCGTACAAGCCGTCGTCTGCTTCAATACCTAGGATGCGTGTCCCCGGAAAGTGGAATGAGTCATCGCATGTTGGCGCCAAAGCGCTTGTTTTCTTGCTTGAGACAACATACGCGACCTACCAGTGGCGATGCGCGCACGTTCTAGCCAACGTTATCGCTATCCCGTGAAACGCAGGTGACTCAGCCCGACTCGGCTGGCTGAGAAACGGCCGAATATCACCGATAGCGTTGCGCGCGCCAGAGATATCCACTAGCGCGACGCAAGCGCCGGCGCTGCCATCTCTTGTTCGTTTCGCTGGTTACTCGCACCGCGGGAGGATACGGGAGGAGACTTCAAGGCGCCGCCTTGCGTACATTTCTTTTTATAAATTAGAAAGAGGCCGTTGTCATAACTTCTGATTGTGCGAAAAGGCATTAATCTTGATTACAATACAAATGCAGCAGTGAAAAGTTGACAACATTGCCGAAAGTTTGCTATGCTCAACCAATATTATTTCGTATAAACACGTTCTTTTAAAAAACGATGGCCCCAAACACAAATGCCAACACCACCCGAGAGCGATGCAAATACTATGAGCACGCGTTATGAAGAAAAGATTTTCGTGGCGCCAAACGACGGGGAAAATGTGGCGATACGCATTCCTCTCGGCTGCCATTGCATATGGCTGCTCATTAGCATAATTCGCGCGGCTCGTCGCAGCAAAAATTATGGCGGAAAATCTCAGCAATGGCGGCCCAGCGCAACGTGCACGCATCGTCAAAATGACGTTTACGAAACAGCCCTTCCTGTGACGCTCCTCACGAGATATTCCTTCAGCCAATCAGCAAGCTGGCATGGTGCGTATCTCGGATCGCCACCACATATTCGCGCAATTGCAGATGCACTGCACTGGCTTCTGCACGCTACCGCTCACATTCTTTTTGAAGCACTAACATCACAATATATCTGCCAAGGACCCCAAAAATGTATTAATCCATAAAATTTGCAGCTTCACGTCACGTTTCGTCATCTTGATGAAAACGCAAAATGGTATTTCGCAAAGCTTCCGTTTCTCGGCACAAATTTCAAGGCACGTGAGCTCGCCACAGCCAATCAGAGAGTCAACATGGCGGATAATGGCGGTCGTGCAGCCGCCATGCGTGTCGAGAAAAGCACCTTCTGTCAGGTACTCAATGTCATTATTTATCCACACCCCAAGGTACTTGTATTTATCGACTATCTCCAGCGTGGCCTCCTGTATCTTATGCTCGCCGCAACTGTTATCATTAAAAATCATGACTGCTGATTTTTCTTTGCTAAACTTCAAGCCTAACCTGTCTCCTTCTGTACCACATATGTCCATTATATCCTGCAGATCTTCTGCATTGTCAGCCATTAATACAATATCATCCGCGTACATCAGTCCTGGTAATGACTGTTCAATCAATTTTCCATGCTTGAGAAATGATAGCCGAGTCCGCTTTGCTGTATTTTGGCCTCTAGACCTTGTAGGTACAGCATAAACATCAGAGGTGACAATGGGCACCCCTGCCTAAGGGGTGCCCATTGGCTTCAAGGAGGCCAGTGGTGCCTAAATCGACCGCTGGATAGACGCTGGATTGTCAGCCTGTTGTACAGCGCCACCTGTGGTCCCATACTTTAGTTCACGACGCCACCGCTACGCTTATTTCCGTAGCACTGTGGAAGGTACAGTTTTGTATAGGTGTTCTGTGGCGCCACCGTCTATGGGAGTTTCTTAAGGGGGCACCGTGCCGTCATGGGAATGACGGTATATGTGTCTGCAAGGCTCGTGTTGGCTGGTGTTGTAAGAGGCTTCGTCTAAAACGTGGATATGGCTACGCAAATAACGCGTTCTCAAAGTAAAATCTTCATAAAATGTTTCTGTTCACGCATATTACATCTTTACTCACCCACAATGCATGCCTAAGCGAAGAAAAGCAAGAACAGACGACCAACTGTTTCAAAGCGAGCGCGAACCTTGTCGTCTGTCCTCCAACTTTAGTGGCCCGCTGATACTTTTTACGTAACATGTAGTCGTACACACAATAAACAAGTTCTCATAGTTAAACAAAACATGTTTTCGCGTAATAATAAAGCTAAAACAGCTTTTTATGTGCTGTTCTAGTAGAAAATGAATCATTGTGACAGACGGAACGGTACTTGCCAAGCGCGTCTTCAAGGTGTCCTGTCTCTACGAGAACGATGCCAATCCGAATCCACAATATACCGGCATTCCCATGCATACCACAGCGCAGCAGCGCCAGATTTCCCTCTAGGTAATGTGGTGGGAAACTCTATGCTAACCTGAACATCGCCCCCGAAGGCTCCGTGGTCGCTGCGCATGCGTTAGCTGAGATATAGTGCCTAGAATTACTGGCTAGTGTGCCGTGCACCAGCTCTTTTCAATGGACGAGCGTGGCGCCGCCTGCAATGAATGCCCACTATGGCCGGCAGAGGTCGCTGCCACACGGGTGGGTGCAGATTGCGCGTGTTGTCTGCTTCGCATATCAGTTTCGCAGCTGTTGCGTCGGTTTCTGTGTTTGCGTTTTCAGTGTTATAGCAGCGTTGCGTGCTTGTTCTTGGTGTTGTCAAAGAGTGAGTGCGTGGCTGTTATGTTCGTGTGGCTGTCATTGCGAGAACTATGCGGCGGCGGTGAAAAAATGCCGAAGCTATAGAAACAGTGCAAGGAGAGGACCTGCTTTGTGCCGTTGTGTAGAAGCGGTTACCGCTCGAACAAAGGGCGTGTATCCTTGTTCACTCTACCATCTGATACGAACCGGCAGCAGAATGGGCAAGAATGATCAGGAGAACGGACAGAAGGCCGGCACCAACTGCTGCGGTTTGTGAAAAACATTTCGAAAACAGCTTAGTCGAGCGCGCGTTCTCTATCACCGTGAATGACGTTGTCCACGAGATTCCCCGCGATAAAACACGCCCACGGTGGAAGTATTCTTCCATCGTGACCACGCCTGAAACCCTAAGCTATACCCATGATATTCTCTGAGTATGCTAAGCATTCAGCTTACTTTTCCTGAGTACCAGGGGAAAAAAAAAACAAGAAAAAAACGAGCAGTAGTGCTTTGATGTACTATACTGCAAGTTATGTTGCACGAAAGATCACTGCCCAAAATTCTTTACCAAATTGTGCAGGCTTCCTCTGCGTAAGTAAAGCTGAAGCTAGTAATGACGTTGCTTCATTATTGCACTTCTCATTTTGACAATGGAGGCCTTGCTTGTCTATCTTAGCCAGACGTTGTCAACCGCTGTGAAGGCCGTGGAAGATGCTTTTACTGTGTTCTTCAGCAGAAACAAGTTACATGTAGCGAGTGTAGCTGATTTTTCAGGTCAGCTGCAGACAGCTGGCCTTTCCCCAAGTAGGGTGCCTAGAGCATGAAAAGCCAGCTTTGACAGCGCTTGCAAACTTCTTTATTTTCTTGAGGTTTCGGTTTTTTTGTAAAAGGCATCAACAAAGAGAGGGAAGCGCAAAGGCAACGGCAGAAGCTCCTTAAACTGCGTCACTGCGCGATCTATTTTCTTCATGTATGTGTGCATTATCTCATCTAGGGCTGTCTTATATGCCTGCGTTTGACTGTTGTTACGCATAAATAAAATCTTTGTTACACTTTAATGAAAGATCTGTTTCCTATTTTTGTTCACGTATATCAGACATAAAAAGAAATCTGCACGTATTTACCAAGTATAAAAAATGTATAGTACACGGAACACCACGTGCAGTCCATTTTACAGGCAATTTTTTTTGCTTATTATCCTATCCTCGGGGCCCAATGGGAATTATAAGGATGGGTACACGGTTTACAAACAATCAAAAACATTCAAACCTATGAGGACAACAATAAGAAAATAGGCAGAAATAGCAGTAAATAAAAAGAAAGAACAGAGAAATTAAAGTCATTTCAAAAGATGATCGGTTACAGCGGTTTTGAATGGTTATGCATTAATATTCCTTTACTTTATTAGAATGAAAAATGTAACCTAAAACTTACCCTTAAAAAATTACGTTGCAATCATCGCTAGAATAAAAAAAACAAGTGTCCTTAGCTATCGCCGAAGAGACACGTACGAAGGCGAACGCTTTGTAAAGTCTACTCTAATTCACTCTAGTCCTCCTTCATCCACCCTAATCCTCCTTAATTAATACACCTTAATCCCTCTAATTCAGCATAATCCCCCTTAATCCAATCACTATAATCAATAATGAAATTTGCTAATGATTAGCATCTCTTATACACGGCTGGACATGCTTTGGTTCGTTTCTGGCCTTCCTTGGATAGTGTTATATGTTCTGTACCTCGCAACACGGCCTTGGAACATGGAGATCAAGGCATTTGCCTCAAAAATTACGTTTTCTCTTCGCCAGCATAGAAACACATCGAGTTCCCCGCTCGAAGCCCAGCTGAGCTAGCACACGCTTTTCGCGCAAGCGACAAGCGCTAGAGAAGCCTGTTGTAATCAAAACAAACCCTGATTTATAAATCAGCTGCCCACATTTGAACTGTGCTGCTGCTACAGCTTAATTAAAACAAAAAGCGCAGCAGCCCGCTTGCCGATGCTGTGGAAACACGGCGGGCTACGAAGACCGGATGGTGCCGCGGCACCCACCTGCACTGCAGCGCCCCTAGCGGCAGCCGCCGACATTCATTGCATTTGGTGCCACCCGGGAGGCCGCGGACGGCACACTAGCCAGTATATTCTAGGCACTATAGCTGAGAAAAGGTGAGAAAGGAGAACAAATTGACTTTACCGGATGTGACGTCACATCGTTGTTTGTTTTTGCTTTTATGAAATAACTACTCTCGAACTCAGACGGCATGGCTCGCGTCTCGTTCGCGCGCGTACGTATGGATGTGGTCCGCTTTTAGTTTTTGGCGAATACTTAGAAGCTTCAAGTTGAGGACACTGCGGTGGGCCAGGGCTTGATGACATTTGTTGCCCAGCTGCTGGTGCTACCGCGACGTACTTGGAGCAACGGTAAGTGTTGTGCGATTACCCGTTCTCTTGCTGACACGTAAAAAAACCGGTTGCGCATTCGAGCTGTGGTCGATGTGATCTCGAAATTCGAAGGAACACGAAACGGTTGTCGCAGGTCCCGCAGTGATCGCAGTATAATTTATTCGTTCGTGCCTTCAACACTGCAGTTCCTACGCGTTGCACTGATGTAAAAAAATGAAAAAAAAAAAAACAGGGACATCTTCCACGCGCCAGAAATGCATGCACTCAACTAGCGTGGATGTCGTCTATTTTTCTCCATCTCTATAGGATGACTACGCTATGCCCTTCTTATTTACCCATGCAGCGCATTGCTGCATTTAATTACCTTTCTCACTGCTGACCGCGGTATGGGCGTCAGAGGCTTTCATTCGTTGCAGTGAGATAACGAAAGCGTATACTTCCTTCACTTAAAGCTTCTTAGTAGCTCCTTTGCGAGCTGGTAAACGAAACCACTTCACTGCTGGTGCTACTATCACTTTTACGGGAACTTTCAAAATTAAACATATATATATTAGTATGAATCGGCTCACCAAGCTTTATATGCACGTCCGTGGCTTTCGTTCATAGATCATGTGCGTAGCTTTGCAACCGTGACCGACATTGTAAGAACAGCAAGAAGACAGATGACACAAGTAATGTGTCTGCTTTAATTGTTGCCTGTGCTGTTTTTAGAATATCAACCAACTCCGCGCAGTCGTGCTGTTTACAGCTAAAACGTGTTTTTTCTTGTTGCATGAGGAACATTTGCTTCTAATTGTGGCAGTAACGTTGTAAATTGTCTTCGGCCCAGATCGCTGACTGTGTGCAAACTTGTCTTATTTGTTTAACTTTGCTGCTGTCTTTACAGCTTCTGCTTATTTACTCTGCCTGCACCTTATATTTGTTGTGCTTATCGAGACCTGGCCTGTCTCTGCCTCATTGAAGACAAATGGACACAAGTACTGGTTGCTGTTGGTTTGTTTGGTCTGCTGAGTCTGAGCGTGGTATGTATATGCATTTGCTAAAAGGGTATGCAGCTGCGTCTAATGCAGGTACTGCTGCATCTAAAGGTATATTTAATAAGTAGTGGTTTGAGCGAGAATTAGTTGGTTTGAGTGATGTATGACACCAGAGAGTTATTGTTCTAGAAAGGTGACAAAGCTAGTCCACAAATTTAAAGTATGGAGATGCTTGACCATTTAAGTGTTCTAAGTTGCCATGAAAGTGGTTCTGGCATGTAAAACCCCAAATATTATATTATTATATATTAAGTTGCCATGAAGTATTACGCACATTTAAAATTTCAGTTGCAAAAGACATAGTAGAAGAAGAATCCAGAGGATTTGCTGCCAGATGTCTTGAGACAATAAATTGTAGAGAAAGCATTATAGTGTGAGCTGCCAATGATTCTCGTCAGGTCTAACCCATTTTTCTATATAGTCACTGTTGCTTCATTGTCTGTTGCCATCACATGCTTGTTATAAACAAAAAATTGAGCTGCATGATTCCCCTGATTTTTCTCGCTCATAAGATACAAATGTTTTGATTTCGGCTGCCTTGGGGCCTCATGGTAGAAAACGAGTTTTTATTAGCCAGTTGTCAGCTTCTAAGATCATGTGCTTTGTAATGTGGGTGTTTTAAAGGATGCTACACGTCTGCCATCATAACTGTGAGTGCTGCTGCCTAGCACTCCCACGGCTATGCTCAGTACATATGCGCAGCTATCCAAGAAAATTGACATTGGGACAACTGCCGTTGAAGCTCACTTGGTAGAGCATTGCAAGCACAAGGCAGAAAACGTGGGTTCAGCTTCGTTGTCTCTTATACAAAGCATTATCATGAGCTGTCTCCTGGCTTCTTCGTACATCCAGTCAGATAGGCTCAATAATAGTTAGTAATGTGCCTGATGGTGGGTCGTTAATCAGGGTCCTTAGTGCAGCAGCCCAATTCTTTACCCATTAGGCTAAAAATGCATGCATAGCGCGCCAGATTAATCTCATTGGTTCTCTCGTAGCAGCTAATTTTTTCAAATGTTATGTGACACAGAGTTTGGGATTCACCCGTTTCAGCTCAGATGCAACAAAGCAGGTGTTGTGTCTATTTCGGTAAGAAGTGTGTGCAGTTGTTTTGGTTTCTCTGTGTTGACGTATTGTGCTTTGTATTTCATGTGGTGTTAGGCATTACCTCAATTGCAGCTTCAATGCTGTGCCCATAAAAGCAGTTGTAGGTAGGTGCTCAGGAGTAACGGGAAGCTCATTTTTCCTTATTCTCTCTTGCATACAGCAGGTAGTGCGTCCAGTTTAGTGCCATGCACCTGTGTGGGGCATTTCCTTGTTCTTATTCTGCTGATGTGTTCTACATAGGGGGAAAGTCAATCCTCTACATCATGGTTGTCAGTGCCGCTGAATACAGTGCAGTCTCAGTCTCGCTGCCTTGAAATGTCATAAGAGGCGACATCTGGGGGTAAAGTAGCATCTTGCTGTATCTTGTAATCGGGCATAGCCAAGGTTGTGGTTGCGCAACCCAAGGATCCTGGAACTTTTTTTCTGTGGGACCAATGGCACCGATGTTGAAAAGTGGGTGGCTATGTACGAACGTGGGAGTGGAATCAACAGATGGGACCCCACGTGTGTGCTAGTTAACCTGTTGTTCTACCTAAGAGGCACGGCAAAGGTGTGGTATGAAAACCACGAAGAGGAGCTAACCAGCTGGGACCAATGCAAAGAGAAGTTGACAGAGTTGTTTGGCAAACCAGCCGGCCGTAATATTGACGCAAAACAGGAACAGGCCTCCTGTGCCCAATCCCCCACGGAGTCCTATCTCTTGTACATCCAAGACATGCTGGCACTTTGTCGTAAAGCAAACCCGATCACGACATGACAGAAGCTGAGAAGGTCGGGCATGTGCTTAAGGGTTTGCTGACGACGCCTTTAATCTGCTCATGTGCAAAAGCTGCTCTACAGTTGATGTTATCATTAAAGAGTGCCGACAATTCCAGCACGCCAAAAGCCGATGCATCTTGCAACCATTCGCCAGACTTCCCACTACTGCTGCAACGCCAACGTGTGAAGATCAACCCACACACCAGCCTGCGTAGCCATCGGAGGATGTGGTGCAAATCGTTGACGTGAACTGGATGCGATGGCGCCTGCATTTCTGTTTGCCTATCCCTGATGCTACAACATTTTCAGTCCCTTTCTTACAAGCCATCATTCACCAGGAACTTGAAAACATTGGCTTACGTTCTGTCTGTGCTGTTGCCAATCCCAGAGCTAACAAACGCCCTTCTGCTATTTTTGCTCCACCCCGATGCTTCTCTCCGCGTTATCGCAACCCGACTGAGTATAGAACTGCGGATGACAAGCCGATATGTTTCACCTGCTGCCACATTGGTCATGTCGCCTGATACTGTCACAACTCATGGCCCTTAACACTTCTCATGCCAACCAACCTGAGCCGTTTTGATGAAAATGCCCGCAATGTTTCGCCCACCGCCGAATCTAACAGAGCCAACTCTGCTAGGAACATGTGGTACAGTCGCTCACCATCGCCGCACGGACACCAGTCTCGTTCACCGCAAACACGTCGCCCATCTTCGCGTTCGCCACAGCCATGTCGCCTTTCGTCCCCTGTGGTGTTTGGCCGCACCCGTTCGTAAAACTAAGAAATGCAGCCCTCGGAGGAGGTGCATTGCCTAATGCTGCAGCAAATCCTCTGTCTATGCACACAAGGAGAAGTGTAATTGGCGTTCAAATAGACAGCATAGCTGTCCAAGCACTCATCGACAGTGGAGCCCGCATACCTGTGATGAGTGCTAGCCTGCTTAGTCGTTTAAAGAAGGTCCTCACCCCAGCTCTCTCACTACACAGGGCCTTATGAAGTCCTGAGTCAAGTTAACGATGTAAATTACGAGATTTCGCCACTTCAGTTTGATGCATCCTCAAGTCTGACGCCTGTTGACGTCTTGCATGTTTCGCAGCTGAAGCCATACTTCGCTCGCGATTCTTTGCCTACCATGAGCCGAGACGGCGCTTCACCACCCGGGGGTCCTGTTATGGAAGGATGAAAAAAGAGAGGAAGAAGACCGCAGCACGCTGGCTGCTGCGTGCTGTTGGTGGTCAGCCATCTTAACTACTCTGCCTCATCTTGTATATTGACACGTGTACTTCTTTATCTTTATCGGGCGACCACTTCTCGCCGCCTAACAAATGTTATCGCATAGGACGCGCCTGCATGTAAAAGAAGTTTCTGGAATGTTATCGATGGTCCCGTCCACTGTCTTTCACCGCAACTTGTGTTATCTGATTGCATGTGTGCACGACGCGGATAATGTGCAACTTTGTGGAAGGCACGCGGGTTCCAGCGATTGCTTTGGAACATTCGACGACAGATGTATAAAAGCCGACGCGCTTGACCCGCTCATTAGATTTTCGATGACTGCCGATCATGTTCGCCGCTACCATCCTTCTTTGAGTGTAGCCTCTTTTGAGGGCACAAGTTCGCCCAATAAAACGCTCGTTTCGTTAATCGTAGTTTTGCTGCCTTCTCAACCGTCACTACCACGTAACAATATATATTGTAAATACAGTCTTTCTATACTCCCAACATCCCCGTAACAGTATGCTTTGCCTCTGGCATGTTCGTGATCTCCAATGGTATATAAAACTGTGATGCAGACTAAGCTTCACAAAGAATTATGTTCCGTGTCTTCCTTACAGGCTGCTGTGTTTCAGCTAAATCTGCTTTTCCTGTGTCCAGTGGTCTTGTCGCTCAATTAGTGCTTGCCTATTTCTGTTACACTGCAACCTCTCTTCTCCTCTCCTTTTACACTGCTGCAAACTTTTAGATTTCAATACTCGAATGATACAATGATACAATACTTGAATACACAAAGATTGATGCTACCATATTATATGTGACGGCTGTCATGATGGCAATAATTTAGGTGGACCTGAAACTAAATGAAAAAAAAACAGGCATGTGTGAGTAGGAATAACTTCCTTGTGACAAAACTGGCTCCATGCTAAACTTTGCCTCAAGGAAATTGGTCTTAAAAGTCTCAAACCCATTTGCGCATACTGCATAAGCCAAGTTTTCCACTCGTCAAAACAGCAGCCGCCACAAAGTGTTAGGAAAGAGGCAAAGAAACCATGCCTTTGCAATCGTACTCTCCTCACAAAGCTTGTGTCATATATGCAATCACTCACCATACACAAACACATTGGTCAACACTGCAATGTTTGGAAGAACCTGAACTAACACTATGTAGCCATTTACCTGCAGTATGCCTCCTGTAACATGAATCCCCACTGTGCTTGTAATCTAGATAACTTTTTTTAATTTCTCAGGCATTTGGTGGTAAAGGCCAATGCATTAGACAGAAATTCTGCTACACTGCAGCAATGTTCAGAATGTAGTATGAGGTACTCTGTCTGGCTGGAAGTTGAAGATAGAAATTATATTAGTCGTTAAAATATAGTAGCCAGTATTGAAACTACACATGCACTCAAGGCTGAGCCACATCATGAGAACACAGAAGAGCAGACACACACTTGAGCTGCATTGTGTAGCTTTACCAACAAGCCCAGCTGTACACTGAAGTAAGGCATGTTTCGGGCTAGTCAGCTCGTAGCTTCAGCAAAATTTTAAACTCTGCGAGGAAGACAGGACATGAACAAAAACATAGATGCATGCACAAAGTGTAGACTTCCGACTGGCTTTGTTTGGTGAAGGCAAAGAGTTTATAAGGTTCTTCAAAATGGCAAAACAAAGAACATTCGCAAAGAAATTGTGCACGAGGCAGTGACAAAAAATAGCAAGGCCACCTGTGCATTAAGAGCGCAGTAGAGTCCCAATGTGCTCATCTAAGAATTCTATTTCTTTCCTTGATAGGGATCAAGAAGGTGAGCTAACTTAGTTGTCACACCTTTTAGCGATGTGGAATGCCTTGATGACTTCTCTTTCTGTTCTTGAGTTTGCCTTCGAAAGGAATTTATTCTGTTCCTCATAAGGCAGGCAGCTTTTGCTGTCGCAGCTCCTGCACTGCAAGAGGAGATTCTCAAGGAAAGAATTAAAGTCTTAGATGGGCACATTAAGACTCTCCTGCACTCTTAAGGCATACATGGCCTTGATATTTTTCATCAATACCTCGTGCACAAATTATTTGCAATTGCTCCTTGTTTTGCTATATTGAAGTACCTTATATATTCTTTGCTTTCACAAAATAAAACCAGTTGGAAGCCTGTGCTTTGTCTGCGTCTATGTTTCAGTTCACGTCCTGTCTTCCTCGCGCAGTTTAAAATTTTGCCTAAACAGTTGTATAGCTTGTGTTTACGAATTAATATTATGATGACTGGAGCACAGCAATGGTCTAGTGGCATATAGTGTCAACATAGTATAGAGATGGTACTAAGTTAAAAATTTGGAAATGCCATAAATTGTGCAATCAATCCTTATCCCTCGGTTTCCTACAGCTGCAGAGCACTTGACCACTGCAGCAGTCAGGCATGCTGTATATTGGGCAGTGCCAGGAATTGCGAGATCGAGAGAGGCTGCCACTAGAAGTTCCTTGGGCCAGGTGATAACTCAAATACATCCAAATATTTCTATATTTCACTATATAAACCGTTGTAGAATGAGGAACTTTTCAAGGGTGAAGTTGTTCCACACAAAGGAAAACTATTACTAAATAGTGACCGGTTCCCTTTGTTTTGTACGCCAGATTGCATGTACTATTTGACATTGCTTACTGACTCTTAATTATTCTCGCTGTCCAATACAAGCATAAGCACTCACATATGTTTTCAAACAAAACTATTGTGTGGAGCCATGTTTGTGGTGGAATAAAATTGGTCCCAATACAGAGCTTTGTGGCACACCAGATCTTACTAGCGAACGCGGAGAAGAAAGTTAATTAGTAGTTACAAATTGGTACCGGTTAGTTAAGAATTTACTAATACAATTCGTAGTCCTGTCAATTCGAAGTTTACTGTCGTTTGTGTATCGGACCAAGCCGATGTCCCCTGGCCTGGGCAGTCCCTGGCGCTTCACCTAGTGGTGGCCTTTGAAAATAGCAGCGTGGCACCAGTGGTTGCATCAGGATCTAGGCTCATGAAGATAGACAGGAACGTGCACAGGGCAAGGAGTTCGGCGGCCTGGTACTCGTCACATTTGTGGAGAACACTATAGTTTGTGCGAGTCCTAGCCCCTACCTAGGGTACCAGTCTGTGCACTGCGTGTGTGTATATATATATATATATATATATATATATAATATGTTGTGCAGGATTGCTCGTTGGCAGCACGTGCTCATGCAGCAGCTGACGGGCCTTCGATGTGTTTCGCCCTGGTAGTGCAGTCGTCCTTGTGGTTCTAGAGCTGCGCTGGCATTGCCCAAGAACAGGATGTATCGGCATGGGGCAGAATTGCAGAGTGGGGGCGCTCCATTCTATTCCCACTTTATTTCTTCAGAGTTGTGGTTTATGTGATTCCAGTCCTTTTGTCGGAGTTCTGACAGTTGAACCATTCCCACTCCTTGAGTGGTCGAACTAATCTACTCCAATCCTCCAATTACAGTAAATGAAACGCTTTCTGTATAATTACTTACTACTTGTGCCCCGATGCGATAGCGTAGAGGTAGAGCATCTGCCTCATGTGCAAAAGGACTGTGGTTCAAATCCCGGTGCCACGCAATTTTCCACTGGATAAAAAAATCCACATGTTGATACAACTGTATAAACAGGCCTGGTGGCCTGACCCCGGTGACCAGAACCGGTAATGCACTCCTTCACCAGAGCAGGATTGGCCACCTTGGTGCAGTACTTGGCCACAACCTTCTATATGAATAGAACAATCAAACCCCGGCCCTCAGTCCCCAGCAGCTACAAAGCAACTGACCATTGTGGCGGTCAGACCTGTGATGCAGCAGAGCGTGCTAAGAATCTCTGAATCTGGACAGGCCGCCATTGGAATCTGAACCTGGCAATGTTTAACGCTAGAACGTTTTCTAGTGAGGAGTGTCTAACAGTGCTATTGGAGGAATTAGTGGGCATTAAATGGGATATAATAGAGCTCAGTGAGGTTGGGAGGACAAATGAAGCATATACAGTGCTAAAAAGCGGGCACATGCTCTGCCACCAGGGCTTAGCGGAGAGACGAGAACTAGGAGTCGGATTCCTGTTTAATAAGGATATAGCTGGTAACATACAGGAATTGTGTAGCATTGACGAGAGGGTGGCAGGTCTTGCTGTGAAACTTAATAAGAGGTACAAATTGAAGGTCATACAGGTCTACGCCCCTACATCTAGTCATGATAACCAGGAAGTCGAAAGCTTCTATGAAGACGTTGAATTGGCGATAGGTAAAGTCAAAACAAAATACACTATACTGATGGGCGACTTCAATGCCAGGGTAGGCAAGAAGCAGGCTGGAGAAAAGTCAGTGGGGGAATATGGCAAAGGTTCTAGGAATAGTAGGGGAGAGTGATTAGTAGAGTTTGCAGAACGGAATAATTTGCGGACAATGAATACCTTCTTCAGCAAGCGGGATAACCGAAAGTGGACGTGGAGGAGCCCTAATGGCGAGACTAAAAATGAAATAAACCTCATACCCTGTGCTAACCCTGGCATCATACAAGATGTGTACGTGCTCGGCAAGGTGCGCTGCAGTGACCATAGGATGGTAAGATCTCGAATTAGCCTAGACTTGAGGAGGGAAAGGAAAAAACTGGTACATAAGAAGCCGATCAATGAGTTAGTGGTAAGAGGGAAAATAGAGGAATTTCGGATCAAGCTACAGAAGAGGTATAGGGCTTTAACTCAGGAAGAGAACCTTAGTGTTGAAGCAATGAACGAAAATCTTATGGGCATCATTAAGGAGTGTGCAATAGAAGTCGGTTGTAACTTCGTTAGACAGGATACCAGTAAGGTATCGCAGGAGATGAAAGATCTAATTTTAATACCACCCCTTATACATAGCTTTCATTGATTACAAGAAAGTGTTTGATTCAGTCAAAACCTCAGCAGTCATACAGGCATTACGGAATCCGGGTGTAGATGAGCTGTATGTAAAAATACTGAAAGATATCTACAGCGGCTCCACAGCCACCGTAGTCGTTCATAAAGAAAGCAACAAAATCCCAATAAAGAAGGGTGTCAGGCAGGAAGATACGATCTCTCCAATGCTGTTCACAGCCTGTTTACAGGAGGTATTCAGAGACCTGGATTGGGAAGAATTAGGGATAAGAGTTAATGGAGAATACCTTAGTTACTTGCGATTCGCTGATGATATTGCCTTGCTTAGTAACTCAGGGGACCAATTGCAATGCATGCTCACTTACCCAGAGAGGCAAAGCAGAATGGTAGGTCTGAAAATTAATCTGCAGAAAACTAATGTAATTTTTAACAGTCTCAGAAGGAGAACAGCAGTTTACGATAGGTAGCGAGGCACTGGAAGTGGTAAGGGAATACATCTACTTAGGGCAGGCAGTGACCGCGAGTCTGGATCATGAGACTGAAATAATCAGAAGAATAAGAATGGGATGGGGTGCGTTTGGCAGGCATTCTCAGATCATGAACAGCAGGTTGCCGTTATCCCTGAAGAGAAAAGTGTATAACTTGTGTGTCTTACCAGTACTCACCTACGTGGCAGAAACCTGGAGGCTTACAAAAAGGGTTCTACTTAAACTGAGGACGACATATCGAGCTATGGAAATTAGAATGATGCGTGTAACGTTAAGGGGATAAGATGAGAGCAGATTGGGTGAGGGAACAAACGCGAGTTAATGATATCTTACTTGAAATCAAGAAAAATGGGCATGGGCAGGGCATGTAATGAGGAGGGAAGATAACGGATGGTCATTAAGGGTTATGGACTGGATTCCAAGAGAGGGGAAGCGTAGCAGGGGGCGGCAGAAAGTTAAGTGGGCGGATGAGATTAAGAAGTTTGCAGGGACAGCATGGCCACAATTAGCGCATGACTGGGGTAGTTGCTGTTTATTCAAGCATTTTGCAAATGTGGCTCGCTTTTAAGCACCCTTTCTTATGTCTAAAAAAAAAAACAGAAATAAACATCCAGTATTCTCTTTTAACTTTCACTAAGCTTATCGTATAGCTCAGTGTTAACATACAGGTTAACATACAGTATTTACAAGTGAGGTTACAGAAAGCAGTAATAATTGACAGTAAACACTGCTTGGATGTTGAAAAACATAAGAATCAGGTCATTTTATTTTCGACAATTTTTTTTGGCATAGGAGGCTAAGCAAATGGTGATGTAGCAACACTGTAAAGACTGAATAAGATGGATGTGGAATGCCTTGATGACTTCTCTTTCTGTTTTTTATTTTGCCTTCGAAAGGAATTTATTCTGTTCCAGACAAGGGAGGCAGCTTTTGCATCTGCAACAGAACATCGGTGGATGTTGTGTGAAGCACTTTTTCCATGCTTTTTCACTACCTGAGCAAGGTAACTTTCTTGGTGCTTCATCACGCAATTTATACAATCAACTTCCATTAATTCTACCTTCACGAGACTGACGGTTCGAATTAAGATGCAAAAACCTGCTGAAGCACCGTTGATTCATTTGGCAACATGTGCTTGAGTAACACGCCTCTGAAACGAACATGCATCAAATTTCTATTTGTCCATAGTATAAAACTAAAGTAGAAATGACTTAACTCCGAACCAAAGTAGATACCTATGCGTACCTGATTTTTTAGAATGGCAGCTGATTTTCTAAAGGCAGCTTCGCCGTATTACAGCCATGATATGTGGTAAAGCATATGAATGTTACAACCACGGTTTTAGTTTCGCAATCGATTGCACAGCTAGGCAATTTTCGTCTCAATGTCCTTCGAAAACAAAACGTGTTCGTTAGAATCAGATAAGTACCACAATCGGACATTGTCAGCTACTGTTACTGCTTGAAAATCTTTCTTGGGTGGGTCAAAAATAGGCATTTCAGAGAGGAGATGGCATTTGTTTAACGCATTCACTGTCCCCTAAGCTCTACTGAGACATACGCTGCCACTAAAAGGGGTCGTTATTGGGGTCTGGTCAAGTTCGCATTATCCGGCGGATGCCAGTTTTAGGATCGAAATGATGAATGTTTAATCCCATAGAAATGCATTGGCGTCGGCCAGGTTCGAATTAACTAAAAAAATTAAATTAACCGGAGTCAGATTATTGGAAGTTTACTATACACCCTTTTCTGTTCTCCAAGAAGTTGCCATTTTAATATGTAGTTTTCTTCTATCAGTGTGGCAATGGTGCTAAATTTAGCATTTGTTTGAATCATCCATTGTTCCAAGGACAAGCTACAAAGTAGGGGCACACTTTGAGACTTGAAACATTTCCACATATAAAGGCAGGGCATGTTAACATCTGTACAATTAACATAAGTTGGCTGTATTGTCTGCATAGCATGTGGTTGCTTTTTTGGAATGTGGTCTTTCTGTAAAACAAAGTTGCATTTGTTTAAAATAAATTGCTGAACCATTGCTTGTGTGTTTTCCTGTGCTCTCTGTGCTTTTGAAAGTGCAGTGAGCAAATGCAGACTGAAATGCACAAGGCTTCACTTTATCATGCCAGGAAGCATTTTGGCTTGACAAAGGAGCCTTAACCCCTTCCATGCCCACACTTTTTCTGTATAAACACATCAAATGAAAGACAGTGACCTCTTTTCATGTATTTTAAAGCCTGGCAGTGTTAAAGACAGAGTGAAGTTGTACAAATACAATTTACTGTTAAGTATTGCTGCTAAAACCTCATGCTTGTGTATAGTATATGCATGCAGTGCTGGCTATGCCGTGGTAGAGCCCTGAAACAGCTTTCACCACACTGCTTGCTATAGCATTGCTGTGTTCTGCAACCTGAGGTCAAAACTATAAATCTCTAGAAGTTCAGCAGCACAATTGAAAGCTATTTCCGTATGTTTGATGCACTCCTGGCCAGGGACTTTTCGTCCTGTAGGCAAAATAAATGGCTGCCTCGGACGCTGTTTTGGAAAGAGCGCAGCGTACCTCAAAAGCTTGCTCACAATGCTTCACCAGCAGGTTTTGCCAGCGAGAGTGAAGGGGGGGCACAATAATTTGACTTTACATGGTGTGGCACAATACTGCTGCTTCTGGCTTCTATTTACTATGACATGCTGGTGCACCTCAACATGGAGCAACCCCATTTTACTAAAATTCTGAATTCTTCAACCAACATGGTGTGGTGTGGCTATCTATGATCACTGTATAAAACCGGGGCAAACAGCATGTCTAAAAGTACAAAAGCTGGTATAGCTGTAATGAATGACCTGCAGTCATCCGAAATGTGCAAAATCACAAGAATTGGTGAAACTCAAACACTGCAGAGTTTAAGTAGTCCTGGCACAATTTTTTTCTTACGCGTGTGTAGCTGTCATTCAGTTAACTACACTACAAAACTTCAAATTCCTTCTATGCGCAACAAATATATCCTTAACGCCAACATTTAAACATGTGCCAAAGGCAGTGTGGCCCCATAATCTGGTGACAACATTGCATGGTAGGTCACAAACAAATGATGCATGCTGCAGTTGTTCATGAGTAAGCCATGCCATTATTAGGTCATTGAAAACTGAGCATGTTAGGACCACTATGCAGCATAATATTGGTCTTTCTGTCTTGGTGCACACTGTGGAGTGGGTGCATGTTAAAAACCTCAGGCGATTAAAGTTGAGCCGGAGTCCGCAACTATGGCATGCCTCGTAATCGTATCGTGGTTGTGACTTATAGAACACTAGAATTAAATTAATTTTAATTTATATGTTTGAGAAGAGTCATAAGAAAATTTATTTAGTGAAGCAAGTCTTAGCACACATTAAGAATCGCTCAAAGCACACGCAGCTTTCAGTGGCATGGTGTGGTCATAAAAGCTGCCATTTGGAACCAGATTAATATAAAAAAATTCAGTCCAAGAGTTTAATGTCAGTGCACCTTTACATGTAAGCATGAGGGACACATCTTTAAAGGCATCATCTAAATCCTGTGGAAGTATTTATTGGTGAATATCAAATGGGCCCTACATCTAAGGAAGTTATAGGGTGCTATGATAACAGGAAGCCACAAGATTTTTGTAGTGTGCTCTTCCTAAAGATACAATATAGGGCAACAACAAAATAGTTGGGCCTAGTGAAGAACTCATTCAAGATCCTTGCCAATTTGGCAGGTTCACTATTGCTAGAGATAATGAAGGCCAAGCACCTTGAAATGCATGCCCAAACCTCACCAGCATTGCATCACTTATTTCAAATAACTTTCATTTTGTCATTTTGCCAGATCAAAAGTTCTCAAAAACCTGCTTGACTGGTTTCAAGAACTTTTCGAGAACAGTTTGGTTCCATTCGAATGCAGCATTGTCAGTCTTTAGTGAACTAGACCCATCTTTACTGATATGCAATTAGGTAGATCAAAGCAGATGCTGTCAAAGTGCATGTGCAAGAGTGTTTGGAGTGGGCATTCCTGGGTTATGTTGCCAAGAAGGGAGTTGTGAGCTTAATGCACACAGCAGCCATAGCATATGAAAACCAGCACTTTACTCATTTTTTAGATACCGCAGGGCTTGTGCTAATGCTGGTCATAATCTACTATAATTTATACCATATATTGCCCTTGTCATGACAAGTTATTTTTATTGTCCAACAATATATTCCCTCTGTGTACAATCAACATCTCTGCCAAGGACAACAGAAACAGTAAGTTTGGAAACTGCAGAATTCTCCATCTGCGGAAGTGGCTGGCTGACTGCCGTATAAGATGCTTTGTAAGCTGGCATTGATGTGTAAATCTCAACTCATCTGCAAGCATACAAAATAGGCTTTGGTATACTTTTACCACAAGAAGAGAGACTAGAATGACTGTTGCCTGTGATATATGGCACATACCCATGACGAGGGATCGGCTAGGATTCCCCATGAATACAACATCAAATAGCTTTATATTCCCACTAACTTGATAGTACATAATACTGATATGTAACAAAAATAAACAACAAAGTAACTGAAAAACGAACAGGTCTACTACGATTGAGCCACAAGGGGAAAGATGGAAACATATATGTTAACTGCATGAAAAAAATGTGCCTAAGATGTCATCTTTCCAGCAGCAACAATATGATCATGCACAAACTAGCATTGCTGTTCAGGCACACCCCAGGCTGCTCACACCATATTCTACAAGATTTGAAGCCCAACAGGCAAAAGGGGTGAATACCTTCAGCATAAAAGAAGAAAGTTATTCTATTCCATATCCTCACATGAAACACAGCAATATTGTTACAAGCCATTTTCACACATTGAAGGCATCAGCAATGTGATGAAGACAATTGAAGCACTCATGTTCTTATTTCCATTCCAATACAAACCTACACTTGGTCATATGAAGGTGCATATGCCAAATTCAACCGTGTACTGTTATGAGGCACATGGAACAGACATTCCAAGGAAGTGAAATATTTGTAATGCAGTTACTTAATTTGTCCAGTCAGAAGGGCAATGCGCTAAATACAAAAAAGAAAAAAAAAAACCCTACAGGCCCACTATGCAATGCTTTTGCCAAACTATCCAAAACTTCAATGTGTGCAAGTCCACAATGACTGCAGGAAAAGAAGTAAACAAATTTCGTGAACATGGAATGAAAAAGAAATGTTGCGACAATTGAGAAATGAATTCTTTGCTTTCTAGTGGCACATGGATAGACAGTCGGTGGGCAGAATTTGAACTTGAACTCATGACAGTGTTGCAGGGGCAAATACCACTCATACTTCCGAGAAGCGTTGGTTACAATGCTGAGTTGGAAGGGAAACTTCACAAATACTTCTTCGGAAGTTCAAGCATCTGACCAGTAAGTAGTTGAGCATGACTAGGGGAAATATGATCAATTTCACAAATAGCACCATTCCAAAAGAACTGGCACACTGCATTGATTTCTCAGGTGAAAACTATTTTTCTAAAAGCATCTGCGCGCGTTAATACAACCTGAGGCAGCTTAAATCTAGGTCACATGGAATCGAAAAATACAGCAGCGGCCGTGTAACACTTAAATTTGCTATCTCGCGAACATGAGCGAAAACATGGATCAATTTCAAAAGGTTTGCTCGAAAGGAAAACTCACGGCCGTAACGCTGCTGCCCATCGCCAGTTGTGTGAATAATAAAAAAAAAAAAAAAACATCTGCACGGTCAATAGACACTTCGTATTTGAAGCAGTTCGCTAGTGGATATCAAGAAATGTGCACTGGATAAGAGCGAAACATCTAACCGACTGTCTGACGGAAGTAAGGTTCACAGGATAAGTTTCCTCTATCTGCACCGATAATGCAGCACGTATTGTGCAATTAAATCGCCCGTAATGCGCAGCAATTGCCGCACTCGATTGAAGTCGATCACCATCGCAGCGACGCGCTATTTATTTCAGGACCACGAAAAACAAGGTATTCACCTAAGTGCAGCGGCGGTTTACCTGTCGGCGAGCCCCTAACTCGCATATGACGAAAACAAATGTTACGGAGTCCAAGCCCACGATCGCTCAAGTCGAACTGCGCTCGCACGTTATACGCTTTCGACACGCACAAAAGCGCGCCAAGCGCGCGCAGAACGTCTTGCAGCCGACACGACGGCAATGGCTAATCTACGTTCGAGAGTAGCTCTTTCAAAAAAGTAAAAACATGCAACAATGTGACGTCACATCCTGCGAAAATGAGTTGTTCTCCTTTCTCACCTTCTCTCAGCTCACGCATGCGCAGCAATCACGGAGCACTCGGGGGCGATGTTCAGGTCTCTAACCTATGGGTAGCTTGTCCTCTAGAGTCAGTAGAGAAGTCCGTCACGCATAAAAAAAAATGGCGGAATAGGTTTATGATGATGATGATCATGAAGGCAACACAGTGAGTTCGCAACACTGGCTTAGTGGCGTTGGCCACCACCCTGTTTCGAAAAGGATGCGCATAATATCCGTCCACGCAAATATCCAGCGAAAAGCGCGCCCGCCGCCGTTGTGCATGTGCGCTCGTGGTGTGCCGTTCTTTATGCTATGGTGTGCCGGCGTTTGGAATCACTGTGGACTACCGTCATCGTGGTGCCCATGTAAAACGCAAGCCTTGTTCGCGAAAGTAGATGGCCCCGTTATTGTCTTCTCCGCCCGCGGCCGAGGCGGCGGCTGTTGCGCAGGCCCTGGAGAGCACGGTGAAGCTCGTCGAGCACGCCCTGCAATCGGACAGCTCATACCCGCTACTCGTGGACCAGTTCGCTGCTTACGGACCTCTGCCGAGTTGCAGCGGTCTGCAGGATCTCGACTACCCGGCAGATCCCTACTGTGTCGCAGCACCGGCGCCTGGTGCTTCGTCGCTGCTGCGAAGGGTGCCGTTGCCCGCTGAACTGGTCGAGCAGGTCAGTCAAGTGCGCCTATGGTTACTGCTGGGTCATAGCGCGGTGGTTGTCGTAGTCTCAGTGCAGCTAGAGCAGCACGCGGTTGTTAATCCGTGGCTCACTGCATCACTTACTCAGTGTGCTGCTGCACTTGATTGTCTGTCGGAGCGGACGTTTCAAGAGGACGCTACCTTCGGCAGTGTTTTTAAGACAGCTACGTCTGTATTACAACTGCACTAAAATTTATACTTACTTTACACTCGTTGAATATTGTTACCCAGACATGTTTCTCGCCCTCCCCCCTGTAATGGAATGCCTCCAGGCTCTTTAACTAAGGTACAAATGAACGAAATGAAAGATCCTGACTGGTTGCACCTTTGCAAACTTTCATTTCCCCCACGGCCTGACAGATGACTTGCACTGGCGGCGCGAGTTACTTATGCGACGCCAGCTAGGTTGTTCAGATGCGTAATGTGCCGTTTGGAATATGGTATGCGATGAAAAAAATCGCCCTGGCGCTCCGGCTATTCCAGTCAGAAACTTGCCGAATAGACCCCAGCACTGCGCCTCTTCAGTTATTCGACCCTGGCAGTCCCGGATTGGCTGAGATGCTGCACACGCAACGCTCATTGACTGAAAGCACCGCCTTAGGTAGTCCGGGACTGTCGGGGGACGGATAATCAAAGAGGCCCACTGAGTATGGTATGTAACTCTTCTGAGTATGGTAACTCAGGGAAAAGTAGTGTACCACGAGGTCGCGAGATCGAATCCCGGCCACGGCGGCCGCATTTCGATGCGGGCGAAATGCGAAAACACCCGTGCACTTTGATTTAGGTGCACGTTAAAGAACCCCAGGTTGTCAAAATTTCCAGTCCTTCACTACGGCGGGCCTCATAATCAGAAAGTGGTTTTGGCACGTAAAACCCCATAATTTAATTTATAAGTGGTGTGCAGACGCAAACAATAAACGGACAAGTTTCTGTCTGTCCGCCTCTTTGCGCCATAGTCAGAATGAAAGAACAGCTAGTCGAACAGTCAACATTCTTTGTGGGCAATTGGTTTTGCATCTGCCGTCTGTTTTGTTTTTGCTATCACATTGAGCAAGTATTGTTCATGGAGCTGTGTTGTGGAGGTTGACACAATGTCCCACTATGCAACAAGATGTTCAAACAAGATACTCAGAGATCATCATTATCATGTTTGCAATGATGATGGCCTTGAATGAATTCCTCTTAAAAATTGGACAGTGACAAGTGCCATCACACGCCAGTGTGCCATTTAAGTTTGTGTGCAATGATGTGTTGTAGTGGACCAGTTGGTTCTGTGACGTGATGGAACAGTGTGCTGCGAAGCAATACTTTCAACATGGACACAAAGAACTAAGACATTCCACACATGTGAAGAGGAACAACAAGAACCACAGACTAACAACTGTTTAATGGCAGTTGCAGACCCCTGTGAATGTTGCCGGAAAATGCTGTGCCTTAAAACAAAAAGACAATTTAGTTGGGAGAGATGTATATACTTTTTTTCTATCATCGTCAGTAAATAGTTGTTAGTCTGTGCTTCATGAGTGTCTAATGTCTTATTTGTTTTGGGCTTGTAGCGCAGCTCGGAAGAGCAAAAAAGGAAGGAGGTAGGGGTAACCAAAGGGAACGGAGAACAGAGTGAGCGCTCACTCTGTTTTCCATTCCCTTTGAATGAATGAATGAATGAATTTATTTCCATAAATATGCAAGTTTATGGAGGATATAAGGAAAAAAGTTACAAAAGAGCAACTTGTCTAGTCCTTAATCCTTCTCGTGACAGCAGCAGCAGTAAACAAACACATGGCAAAAAAAAAAAAAAAGTAAACGTTCTCATACAAGTGTACATACAGCAGATAGCAATAGAAAAAATACATAACTCAATAAAAAGAAGCCTACTTATACAGACATTAAAGGCTAATAGGCACCAAAGTAATTTATTAATTTGTTTTTACTGCAAGAAAAGACATCAATACCATCGTTCATTAACTTATTTAATAAATGCGGTAAAGTATATGAGAGCTTTTGTTTCGCATAGTTGGTACGTGGGTATGGCACAAACCAATATTCCGGAAATCTTGTAGCATAATAGCTTCTATTTCGTGTCAAGTTGGCTATAGACCTGACGTGGTTAATGTTTTTCTGGCATTCCTTACCATATGTTAACGCTAAGCGAAAATTCAAGAGATCAGGAGCTTTAAGTATCTTTAAGTCTTTAAATAATGAATTAGTTGGAAAGTCAAATGGCACTTTGCACACAACACGAATGGCTCTTTTTTGTAGACGAAAGATACGATTAATGTTAGTGGCAGATGTTGTGCCCCAAACCAGGCAGCCGTAATTTAGGTGACAAACAAATAAAGAGTTATAGAGCAGAAGTTTTACCTTCTGTGGAATCTGTTTAATAGTAAAAAGAAGGCCTGAAACTTGAGAAAGCTTGTTTGTTAAAAAATTAGTATGACAGTTCCACGACATGTCATGATCAAAGAAAACACCTAAGGTTTTAATGGAATTCACGAGCATGATTTTTGAAGAGCCAAGTATAATGTCATCCTTCAGGAGACCATTCTTATTCTTGGCTTGAAATAAAATTGCTTTAGTTTTTTCTGTGTTGATTTTCAACCCATTTTCGAGAGACCAAGTATATAATTTCTTAAGCACACAATTCGCAACTGTAAGCAGTGTTATAGCATTATTTGAGGAAAACAACGCGGTTGCATCATCAGCATATAAAATAAACTTGGTGGCGAAATCTACATTAACAATATCATTAATAAAGATATTAAAAAGAAGAGGGCCTAAAATGCTACCCTGCGGAATGCCAATATAAACTGGTTTAACTTGGGATGAAATGTTATTAATTTGCACAAATTGGCATCTATGACGCAGATATGACCTAATCAGGTCTAAAGCGATGCCACGAATACCATAACGATTCATTTTATGTAACAGAAGGTCGTGGTTAATACAGTCAAAGGCCTTGCTAAAGTCTAAAAATGCCTAGAGTAAGAAGGCCTTTATCAAAATTATCCAAAATGAATTCTTTTTGCTGAAGCAGGGCAAGTTGAGTAGACCTATTTTTACGAAAGGTAAACTGACAATCGGTTAAAAACTTTTTGCTTTCGAGGAAATCAGAAATGCGTTGAAAGATAATTTTTTCTAAACCTTTTGAAAATACGGGGAGAATAGAAATCGGTCTATAATTTGTCAACAATTTCTTTTCTCCTTTCTTGAACAAAGCCAAAACTTTTGCAGTTTGCATCTGACGTGGAAATACACCGGAAGAAAGGCAGACATTGTAGACGTGCATTAATACAGGCGCAATCAAATCTAAAACGTATTTCACAGGCTTAATCTGAATATCATTGACATCACAAACGCTGCTGTTATTGAGTTCACAGAACTTGCATATTATTTCTGAAACGTTTGTTGGGTGCAAAAAAACTGAATCGGAGCAATCAACGGATAAGTAACGACTAGCATTCATGTTGATAGGTGTACTTGCAACGCTGGTAAAGTAATTGTTAAACGTGTCAGGCAAAAACACGTCTGGAACTACATTGCCATTTTCCAAAATACCTGTTGGAGGCTGATAATCAGGCACACTATTCAACAAAACGTTGGCCCGCTTCCACAATTTCCGGCTGTCATTCCAGCAGGATTGAAAGTATTCGAAATGATAGCGGTCTTTAGCGCGCCGCAGCTCGTTTGTTAATTGGTTCCGAAAAGATTTAAAAACCTGCAGGTCATGTGGATTCCGGGTTTTAATGAACTTATTATATAATTTTATTTTAACCTTAATTTTACGCAGCAATTCTGTCGTGATCCATGGTTTGCGGATTTTCGAAGAACGCGAAGGTTTGGTACGAAGTGGGAAATGTTTTTTGTAGCAAGTTTGAAAAGTGTGCAAGAATATTTCATAGACAGCATCTGGGTTATCTGCAGCAAAAACATCCCCCCAGTTAATCAGCCGTATTTCATTTCGGAACTGTGCAAGCTGGTGCATTGTAATTGGTTGATAAGTGAAGTTACATTTGTTTTCTCTTTTATTATTACGGATGATACTTAGGAAGATGGGCATGTGGTCGCTTAAACCATACGTGAAAACACCGGCTTTTATGTCAGCTTGGGGAAAGTTTGTCAGAAAAAGGTCAATACAGGTAGATGTGTTAGCTGTGACTCTAGTTGGAATTAAGATAGTATTATGACAGCCATATGCTTGCAACAAAAGCAAAAAGTCTCTACTCGCTGCGGTATCAGTCAACACGTCAATGTTGAAATCGCCACCGAAAACAACTGTACATTGTAGATCATGTGCATATGAAAATAATTTCTCCAGAAACGCCAAGAATCGCTCGACATTCCCATTGGGTGGACGGTAGAATACAGAAAAAATAGTTCGTGCATGCATCACAGATAAGACAAATTGATTACCCCTTCCTCCTAATGTCTTAGTTATTTACATCTGTGTTGAAAGTATTGCTTGGCAGCATAGTGTTCCTTTGTATGCAACTTTGACGTCATTAAAAGTGTTTTAATTTCCACTGTAATAAGAGCATGATTGTTTGTTTATTTATTTATACTGTCAGTCCAAGAATGGACCATTACAGGAGTGGATAGAAATAAAACAAAGATACAAAATATCAGTACATGTACAACGAAGAAGGAGACAGGTGAGTGTCTGTATATGTGCATCCCTTTTCTAATGGCTATGCATCACCAACTAGCCCAACAAGAATTTCTCATAATACATATCTTTGTGCTTCCTTCAAGGACCCCGTTCCATGTCTCCCTGTACCTCTTCATTCCTAGTTTTTCCATGCACATTCAATGCTAATCTACGTAACGCTTTCTGGTTTATTTCCAGCCATAACTGTATTTGTAACTTCAAAATGCATTATTGCACTTCTGAACTTCCCAGCTACATGGGCACCACCATGCAGATTTTCTCTGAAGCCGATAATGAGGCCCAGGTGGTTTCCCCAGTGTTTTGGTGCTTTTTGGAAGAGAAACAAACGACAGAAAGCTGAGCTAGTTGGTAAGGACTCATTATGCAAAAAAGAGGTGAGGCGTGCAGACAAAACACAAGAGTAGAGAAGTGGACAACACGAACGTCGACCATCAACTGAAGGGAGCACAGGGGCGAAAAAAGAAATAAGACACAAAACTCATCTGTGCAAGCTCAGGAATGGTAACACCACATGTCAGTCAGGTACACGTGCCAGTCTACGTGAGAGATAACTGTTAAGGCACTTAATCTCTTTCTTATGTAAAGTAATCCAAGGCTGACTCACGCATGCACTTACACCATTATAGATATGCCATGCTGCTACCATAAGACGCGTATCTTCATTCTTATGCCTGTACAATATCGCGCATTCATCTAACTCTGGCGTGCAGTTACAATCTTGGCTATGTAGGGAAATACACGTGGTGGTACCATTCCTGAGCTTGCTCAGATGAGTTTTGTGTCTTTTTTCTTTTTTCGCCCCTGTGCACCCTCCAGTTGATAGTTGGCATTCGTGTTGTCCACTTCTCTACTCTTGTGTCCTGTTTGCACGCCTCGCCTCTTTTTTGCTTAATAAACAGACGTGAATGGGCAAGAAGCATTGAAAAGTACAGTGTGCCACAATGCGAAAATCATACAATGATGGGAAAAAGAATCCTGCACCATATTCTTGAGGATAATACACGAAAGAAGGTGCTGGTGATTTTAAAGCTGCAGGTACTTTTAAGTTCCTGTGTGTTGCTTAGGGTGTGGGTTCAATTGCTGGCCGTAGCAGTGGTATTCTGATGGAGTGCAAAAACGCCTGTGTGCTTGGTTGTGCATTACGGGGTCGATCTACTAAGATGTCTCTTGTAGCAGACGTGTCGCTTTGTGATGTGTGATGCTACACTTGGACTGTAAAGCTGCCGACGGGCAAAATGTGAGTGATAAAAAGAGCACAGCACTTTCTTAGGGGCCACCTTGGTTAGTCTTTCTGAGTGTTGGCCCATGTTCGGTGTTTTCATTTCCACTTTTTGCAAGTTAATCATGAAATACTTAAAAATGTGTTGAAACCCCTGTGAATGTCGCTGAAGAATGTTGTGCCTTCAGAGAAAGAGGCATTTTAGCTGTGAAAGCTTTATAAACAAATGTTGCACTTTTTCAAGATTGCCCTATATATGTGTGCTTACTGGCACATCTGATCGTCTCGCACAAATCTTCTTACGTGGCACTACTAAACAGCTTTGTTGTAATTTTGACTTTCTTAACCAGCATTGCACAAACTGAAGCAGTTTGTTATTTGTGAATGATTACAGCGTTTATTTTATGTAGCTGCATGGCTGTGAGCCACTTTAATAGCGTGCTTCTCTAATTTATGCCTGAGTGATGTCACGCTTACTATTTAATAGCTGGCTGTCTTCTCTTACACATTTCAGAAGTATTAGAGAAAGCAAGAAAAAGCGATGTACTGATGCTTACAGCACCAGTTCCACTACAACTTCAATACTAATGCTGTGATAGGAGCTAGTTGGTGGAGCATCATGGCTTGATCTGCACCCAGACAGTAGGATGTTACAGCTGCTTTATTTTCTTGATGAATGAATGATGTTTATGTATTCTCATGACATGCATGGAAAAGGACCAGAATAAGAACCCACACAACATGGCTTCAAAGTGTTCGAGGCCCGACAACAGGCATGGCGAACGACAGCACACCACGAGTGCACTAGCATGCTCACAAAAAAGCAAGAGAGAACCTTCTCTCTACCCATCACACCAAAATTAAGTTGCAAACAGTATTTATATACAGACAAAAGCAAACTTAGGCAGATAGCTTACGCAGCAAAGGAAACAGTTAACTATTTTCAAGCTAAATGTTAGTATTGTTTCAAGCATCACTTGCTGCATGTACAATGTATGCGCTGCAAGTGATGTTTGAAAAAATGGAATACCAACTAGCCCGTACCCAAACCCTGCGTTAGTATTGTCACAGAAAAGAACTAAACTACCAAAAATATTACTGCTAGTACGAAAGGTGCTTTCGGGGCAATGTAACAATCTAACTTTGCTTTTGAATATTCAATGTTTTAGGGACAGTTCCAATGTATTTGGGACAATTCATAATGCAAAGAAGGGGTAAGGCGTGGAGACATGGACACTAGAGAAGTGGACAACACGAACACCACTTCTCTTGTCTGTGTCTGCACGCCTTACCCCTTTGCATTATGAATCCTTGCCAACTAGCCCAGCTTTTTGCCGTTCTTGGGACAATTCCATTAGAAAATGTGGCTTAATGCAGGAAATGTACAAGAAAGCAGCCATTTCCATAGATGGGAAAACCTGACATGACGCATCTTAAAACTGTAAGAACACACACTTACCTTGTCGTTTTTCTTCTTGAACATGTGCAGTATTCAATAATTAAAGTTCTTGTTTTGGTTAGAGCTGTGGATAGTTTATATATGCAGTATGGCAAGTGTTGCGTGCTTCATAATCTCTGACGTAGTAGTTCTGCGGAAACCCGCAAGGTGGAGAGAAGTAATGAATAAAGGGAAAACCAGACATCCACCCGTTCATAGCAATTGCTACAGAGGAAACCCATACCGGTTCCTCGAAATAAAAGCTTCATAGTTGAAGAAAAATTCGTCCTGGTCCGGGATTCGAACCCGGGACCACCGCCATTACGGGGCAGCCGCTCTACCATTTGAGCTAACCAGGCGGCTAGCAGATAGCAGGGCGAAGTCGAATGTGTCGACAACATGAAGCAATAGCAAGTGTTTGACGTAGTAGTTCTGCGGAAACCCGCAAAGTGGAGAGAAGTAATGAATAAAAAGAAAATCAGACATCCACCCATTCGTAGCAATTGCTACAAAGGAAACCCATACCGGTTCCTCGAAAGAAAAGCTTCATAGTTGAAGAAAAATTCGTCCTGGTCCGGGACTCGAACCCGGGACCACCGCGTTTCCGGAGCAGCTGCTCTACCATCTGAGCTAACCAGGTGGCTAGCAGATGGCAGGGCGAAGTCGAATGTGTCGACAACACGAAGCAATGGCAAGTGTTTGACGTAGTAGTTCTGCGGAAACCCGCAAGGTGGAGAGAAGTAATGAATAAAGGGAAAAGGAAATCTCTGTTCCATAAAAAATACAATAGTCTCAACGAAGCATGCCACACAGTGGAATGCTGGATTTCCAGTGAGCTTTTTTTTAGTAACTATTGACACAAAGATGTGGGGCTCCCACACTACAGGACGGCACGCGCAAAGGTCAGCGCCACGAAAGACGATGAAGTGCGTAAGCTGCACACTCTTTTTTCTGGCCCGCCATTAAAGAGAAGCGTCTATTTTGCAAGACTCCGTCTCCAATCTACGTGACATTTTTCTGGTGGAGGTGCGGGGTACATGCTACCACTCCCAGATCGAACACCGTCTACAAGCCCAGTACGAAGTCCGGTCGAGCTGACTCCTGTGCACGTACGGACAAGCCGCCGACTTCAAGGACTGCCGTCTGAGCACGACCCTCTACCAAATCAAGTCAGAAGGATGAGTACATCGGTTCCATCTTCTTCCTCGATCGCACCGACCGAGGTTGTACTTAACCAGCCACGAATCCCCACATCTTTCCTTGGGGACACCTTCGAAGATGTTGAGGACTGGCTCGATCACTTTGAGCGTGTCGCAGAATTCAACGGCTGGACTCCAGAGTGCAAGTTACGCAACGCCTACTTTTCCCTCGAGGACTATGCACGGACATGGTTTGAGAACCGTGAGGCGGCCCTATCGACACGGGACGAACTCCGACGGCAGCTAATCAGCACATACGCCAGCCTCGATCGCAAGGAGCGAGCTGAATCTGCAATTCAGGCGAGAGTGCAGCGGCTGAACGGAAGCGTCGCAAGGTTTGTGGAAGATATGTGCCGACTTTTCCGACGCGCGGATCCGTCCATGCCGGGAGAAAAGAAGCTCAGGAACTTGATACGCAGCGTCAAGCAAGAGTTATTCGGTGGACTAATACGCAACTCACCAAAGACCGTTGCCGAGTTTCTCGTGGGAGCCATATCCATGGAAAAAGCACTGCAGCAGCGAACAAGGCAGCACAACCGCGACGTGTCGACTATCGCGTGACTCTCTCGCTATACCCCTGGACAGTACCGATGCCTTGCGGAAGCTCATTAGGCTTATCGTTCGAGAAGAGCTCCAAAAGCTTCAGGTGGCTCCAGCATCGGTACAGTTACTCGCTATTGGTGAGGTCGTCTGGGAGGAAATCAGGCAGGCAGTACAAGTACCAGAGCGAAGCGAGACACCACAGCACGAGGTACGGCAGCCACAACCTCGCATGTCGTATGCGGAAACTGTGCGAAGTTCGTTGTCCCCGATTTGTCGCGATGTGAGCGACGTCCTGAACTTCCATGGTGTGCGTGCCATTGAACAAGCAACTGGCAACTTCAGGCCTCATCGCACACCATTCATGGCTGAAACACGACCACTCCCGCAAGAGCAACGTATGGTGCACCGCAGACCGGAGGCCCTTGCGTTTTCATTGTGGTGAAGCCGATCACCTTTACAGGGCATGTCCTTACCGCCGAGCTGGGTTCCGTGGATTTTCACTGAATGCGCCATGCCCACGCAATGGTGAACGCCCTCTGGAGATTGAAGCATAACTCACGGACGCCAGGACATCGTTTGCCCCATGATTCCTTGAGCCCCGGTCACCGTCACCCACCCGCAACAGGTCTTCCAGCCTCCTATTCACACCGAGAGCAACCAGGCATGAATAACGAGTGTCCAGCGACCTGCGGAGTTGAAGTCGCTGACGTTGCAAGTGCTCAAGATGCTCCACTACGACGACCGCAATATGACGTAATTGAAACTCAGTGAAAGCAGTGTAGTTCTGTGTCGGTATCCTGTGACGTACCAGTTACCATACATGACCACGAAGTCACGGCATTAATCGACACGGGTGCGGACACGTCTGTTATGGGCCAGAATCTCGCGCGTATACTGAACAAAGTTTCGACGCAATGGACCGGAACTCAAATTCGTACTGCAGGAGGGCATCTCATAACTCCAATGGGCCAGTGCGCGGCATGAGTCGACATTCGGGGCTTCACGTACATCGGCGACTTCGTCATTCTTCCTGAATGTTCAAAGGACCTTATACTCGGCATGGATTTCCTTCAGGCGAATGGTGCTATCATGGACCTGTAAGAGTCTAGAGTCAGCTTCGCTACTACGCAAGCCATAGCGAACAGTAATGACAACGACCATGACATTGTGCTTCGCTTAGCTGAGGATCAGGTCACGTTGCCACCCAAGAGCAGCGTGCTTACCATTGTCCGATGCGACATGGAGGACGACACTGAAGGAATTGCTGAGGAAAACATGCCCCTGCTTCTTGAGTGCCACATTTGTATAGTCAGAGGGTTTCTTCAGGTGCGAAACAAATGTTCAGTCGTCTTGCTAACAAACTTTACCAATGAATATCGGCATGTACCACGAGGAATGACAATTTCATTTCATTGCTAAATCACTGATGTTATGACATTGCCACATTGGAAACCGCACCGTCTCAGCAATCTGAGTTACCCAGCCTAAAAGAATGGATTCATGTAAACGCCGGTCTGCCACACCATCAGAAACACCGTCTACTGAGTCTCGTGAATGAATTTGCGGATTGTTTTTCAACATCATTCAAAGTGCGGCACACGTCCATCACAAAACACCGCTTTATTACAAACGAGTCCACACGTCCTGTTCGTCAGCATCCTTACAGAGTGTCTCCAGTGGAAAGGGAAGCGATCAAGCATCAGGTGAAAGAGATGCTCCAAGACGACGTGATCCAGCCGTCCACCAGCCTGTGGGCCTCCCCTGCAGTGTTAGTGAGAAAGAAAGGCAACACACTACGCTTCTGTGTAGATTACAGAAAGTTGAACCGTGTGACCAAGCGCAATGTTTATCCATTGCCATGCATCCACGAAGCATTGGATCGTCTACAACATGCCAAGTTTTTTTTCTTCATTGGATCTTAAATCAGGGTATCGGCAAATCCAAGTTGATGAACAGGATCATAAAAAAACAGCATTTGTGACACCTGACGGGCTTTATGAGTTCAAAGTTCTCCCCTTCGGTCTCTGTACCGCACCTGCCACCTTTCAGCGGATGGTGGATACCATGCTTGCTGAACTCAAATGGCAAACCTGCCTCGTATACTTGGATAACGTCGACGTCTTCTCGAGCACGTTTGATGAACATCTCGCACGACTTGAGAGTGTCCTCGCTGCGATCCATACTGCCGGCTTCACCATCAAGCCTGAAAAATGCTACTTCGGGTTCTCAGAGCTCAATTTTCTTGGTCAAATCGTTGGTCCTCAAGGTGTCCGACCAGACCATGACAAGTTAGCTGCCGTCGCCGAGTTTTCACCACCCACAGACAAGAAGGCTGTCAAATGCTTCCTTGGTTTGTGCGCATATTATAGGCGCTTTATCGAGGGATTCTCGAGAATTGCTGAGCCTCTGACATGGCTTACACGCGCCGATGCGCCTTTCATTTGGGTGAATGAGCAGCAGCAGTCGTTCAATAAATTGCGCAAGCATTTGCAAGAGGCCCCAATACTTGCTCATTTCGACGAAGATGACACTGAAATTCATACTGACGCCAGCAATGCGGGTCTCGGTGCAGTGGCAAGGTGGTGCGGAACGCACCATTGCTTATGCAAGTCACAGTCTCACCAAGGCTGAAAAAATTACCACTGAAAAACAATGCTTAGCAGTTGTGTGGGCAATTGGTAAATTCTGACCCTACTTGTACGATAGACCCTTCAAGGCTGTTGGCGATCACCATGCCCTGTGGTGGCTTGCCAACCTCAAGGATCCTTCAGGCAGACTAGCCCATTGGAGCCTGCGCTTACAAGAGTACGATATTACAGTTGTCTACCGATCTGGAAGGAAGCACAGTGACGCTGACTGTTTGTCACGCGCACCACTCCCTACGACGTCATCGGACCCTGCCATCGGATCTACTTGCCATTTGTCGGTGTTATCGACGCCAAAAAGATGGCTGAGCACTAGCGCGCTGATGCTGAGCTGCTGCCGCTGATCGAGCACCTCCAAGGAGTTGAAGGCGTTTTACCCCACTCGCTCGTGCGCGGCTTATCATCATACTACTTGCACAGCAACGTCCTTTACAGGAAAAACTGCGGAAACAGTCCCAATACGTACCTCCATGTTGTGCCATCGGCGCTACGCCAAGACATTTTGCAAGCCTGCCATGATGAGCCATGAGCGGGACCCCTGGGATTCGCTAAGACATTAGTAAGGATACGACAGAAGTATTACTGGCCCCGGCTTTATTCTTCTTTGCAATGGTACGTGAAGACCTGCCGTGATTGTCAGTGCCGCAAGAAACCACCAGTTAAACCGGCTTGCTTTCTCCATCCTCTGGACCCTCCTCAACCACCATTCCAACAAATAGAAATGAATCTACTTGGGCCATTTCCAGTGACTTCTTTGCGCAACAGATGGATAGTCATCGCTACTGACTACTTAACCTGGTACGCCGAAACCGAAGCTATTCCGCAAGCAAATTCATATGAAGTGGCCAAGTTCTTTATACGCCACATTGTCCTACGACATGGTGCACCGTCTGTTCACATCACCGACCGCGGTACAGCATTTACAGCGGAACTTATGCAGGACGTTCTCCGGCTGATGCATAGCTCTCACCGCAAGAGCACTGCGTATCACCCTCAAACCAATGGATTAATGGAACATCTGCACAGAATGCTGGCTGATATGCTCTCCATGTATGTCGACGTAGAGCACAAGACGTGGGACGAGATCTTGCCCTATGCGATTTTCGCATATAACACTACTGTACAGGACACTACGCAGTTTTTGCTGTTCGAACTTGTATACGGGCGCCATGTTATGTCAACACTTGACACCGTGCTACCTCTGGCTGATAATAGCCCGACCAGCGAACACGTGGAAAGTTCGTACAAAGAACCGAAGAGGCATGCCAGCTTGCTCGGCATCGTATAAGGAGCCAACAGCATACCGACACCCTTCGATACAACCAGGGTTGACGTGGCGTCTATTACAATACTGACGCTTGCGTGTGGGTCTGGACGCCCGTCCGTCGCCATGGACTCACGGAAAAGTTGAGCCGCCCAGTATTTTGGTCCTTACAAGGTTACACGCTACCTCAGTGACATGACTTACGAAGTCGTCCCCTGCAGTTCTGACCCCGGTTCACTCTGTTGTTGTCCTCGCGCTGAAGTTGTTCATGTAGTACGCATGAAAGCATACTATGCGCGTACGTGAACGCCGAGATGCACCTGACGAGTTGCATTTCTTGTGTTGCTGAAAGAACTTCTTGACGTGACCGAGACGGTCGCTTTTCGCATCAGGGGCAATTGACACAAAGATATTGGGCTCCCACACCGCAGGACGGCACGTGCAAAGGTCGGCGCCATGAAAGACGAAGTGTGTAAGCTGCACGCTCTTGTTCTGGCCCGCCATTAAAGAAAAGCGTCTATTTTGCAAGACTCCGTTACAATCTACGTTACATCACGTGGCAATCTACGTTACATCATCATCATCAGCCTGGTTACGCCCACTGCAGGGCAAAGGCCTCTCCCATGCTTCTCCAACAGCACCGCTCATGTACTAATTGTGGCCATGTTGTCCTTGCAAACTTCTTAATCTCATCCACCCACTTAACTTTCTGCCGCCGTCTGCTATGCTTCCCTTCCCTTGGAATCCAGTTCACAACCCTTAATGACCATCGGTTATCTTTCCTCCGCATTACATGTCCTGCCCATGCCCATTTCTTTTTCTTGATTTCAACTAAGGTATTGTTACGTGTAGCTTATGTACAAGTCCATTTACAATATATTTACACGTAGACCAACAGTGGCAAAGATGGCGACGCTATCCCAAGTGGGGCCACGTCGTCTTCTTTCTCCTCAGTGCAGCCACACTGTGGCGGCTGTCCCGTAGCATCACCCCCGGCAGTAGAAGCACTGTCCCGGTGCTTAATCTACACGTCCGCGGCGAAAGGTGTGTAGTATGGCTTTAGTCTCGCCACGTGAACGATGTCACTAGCAGCCGACGATGATGCTGAGAGGTTGGCGGGGATGACTTCATACGTGACATCGGTCACTTGTCGCACCACACGGTACGGGCCAGTGTAGCGTGACAGCAGCTTTTCGGAAAGGCTCACACGTCGAATGGGGCACCAAAGAAGCACCAGAGAACCCATAGTAAATTGTACGTTGTGATGGTGGCAATCATAGAGGCGTCTCTGATGCTTCTGCGAGGCCTCGAGACGGGTGTGGGCGAGCTGGCGCGCGTGGTCGGCATGTGCGATCGCGTCACGGGCGTATTCAGTGGCTGAACGTGTGGCCGAGGGCAACAAAGTGTCTAAGGGCAACGCAGGTTCTCGGCCATATAGGAGATAGAATGGTGAATAGCTGGCGGTGTCAAGACGCAATGAATTATACGCGACTGTCACATATGGTAAGTGAAGATCCCAGTCGTGGTGGTCGGTCGCGACGTACTTGGATAGCATGTCGGTGATGTTCCGGTTGAGGCGCTCCGTGAGGCCGTTGGTCTGTGGGTGGTAGGATGTGCTGAACTTGTGCTTAGTCGAGCAGGAGCGGAGGATGTCCTCGACGACTGCCGACAGAAAGCTGCGGCCACGGTCAGTGAGTAATTGGCGCGGAGCACCGTGCACTAAAATGATGTCATAGAGCAGAAAGTCAGCAACGTCAGTAGCACAACTTGTCGGGAGAGCTCTGGTGATTGCGTACCGCGTAGCATAATCAGTAGCGACGGCGACCCATTTATTTCCGGAGCCTGAGAGAGGAAACGGTCCAAGAAGGTCTAGACCAACACGGAAAAAGGGTTTCGGTAGGATGTCGATCCGCTGGAGACATCCAGCTGGAGGTGTGGAGGGCTTCTTCCGGCGCTGACAGGGCTCACAAGCGGCAACGTAGCGCTGCACGGAGCAGGCGAGACCCGGCCAAAAGAATCGACGGCGTACACGGTCGTATGTGCGCGAGACGCCCAAGTGTCCAGCCACGGGAGCGTCGTGAAGTTGTTGGAGGACAGTCGAACGCAGGTGTGATGGAATTATGAGCAGAAGGTCATGGCCGTGTGGATCGAGATTGCGGCGGTATAATGTCCCCTCCTTAAGGAGAAACATCTGGAGAGAGGCGTCGCCAGGCGTTGACTCCAGATGGTCAATGAGGGCTCGTAATGAAGGATCGCGGCGTTGCTCGTTGCCGATTTCAAGCAACTGGGACACAGAGAAAACGGAAGCGATGGTGTCCGCATCAGCCGGGTCGTCGACGTGGTAGCGGGACAAACAATTGGCATCCTGGTGCAAGCGTCCCGTCTTGTATACCACGGAGAAGGTATATTCTTGCAGGCGTAACGCCCAGTGAGCGAGTCGTCCCGTGGGGTCCTTGAGCGAGGATAGCCAGCAGAGCGCGTGGTGATCAGTGATGACACAGAAGGAGCGTCCGTACATGTATGGACGAAACTTGGCAACAGCCCACACAAGAGCGAGGCACACGCGCTCTGTGATTGCATAATTGCGCTCGGCGGGTGATAGAAGTCGGCTGGCATAGGCTATAACGCGATCATGTCCACGCTGGTGCTGTGCTAACACTGCTCCTATACCATGACCACTGGCATCAATTCGAACTTCCGTTGAGCCAGACGAGTCAAAATGGGCCAGAATTGGAGGCGTGGTAAGGAGAGTAGTGAGCTGCGAAAAAGATGCGGCATGGTCAGGTCCCCAAGAAAATGGGGCGTCTTTCTTCAAGAGGTCGGTAAGGGGACGGGTGATGGTCGCAAAATCCTTCACAAAGCGTCGGAAATAAGAGCACAACCCTACGAAACTACGAACGTCCTTGGTAGACTTTGGAACAGGAAAGTTCGTAACGGCGCGAATTTTGTCCGGATCAGGTCGCACGCCTCTGACGTCCATGAGGTGTCCAAGGACGGTGATTTGGCAGCGAGCGAAGTGACATTTTAATGAGTTTAACTGGAGACCGGCACGGCGGAACACGTCAAGAATCGCTGAAAGACGGTCTAGATACGTGTCAAATGTGGGTGAATAAACTAATAATAATAATAATATTTGGGGTTTTACGTGCCAAAACCACTTTCTGATTATGAGGTACACCGTAGTGAAGGACTCCGGAAATTTTGACCACCTGGGGTTCTTTAACGTGCACCTAAATCTAAGCACACGGGTGTTTTCGCATTTCGCTCGCATCGAAATGCGGCTGCCGTGGCCGGGATTCGATCCCGCGACCTCGTGCTCAGCAGCCCAACACCATAGCCACTGAGCAACCACGGCAGGTGGGTGAATAAACGATGACGTCGTCCAGATAGCACAAACAGGTGGACCACTTGATGAACCCCTGAAGCAAAGAGTCCATCATTTGTTCGAAGGTGGCGGGTGCGTTACAGAGGCCGAAAGGCATCACCTTGAACTGATAAAGGCCGTCAGGGGTAATAAATGCACTCTTCTCTTGGTCCATGTCGTCGACGGATATCTGCCAGTAGCCGGACCGTAAGTCGATAGAAGAAAAATAGGTGGCACCGTACAGGCAGTCGAGAGCGTCATCAATACGTGGCAGAGGGTACACGTCTTTTTTTGTGATTTTGTCCAGGTGGCGATAATCTACACAAAAACGCCACGTGCCATCCTTCTTTTTGACAAGTATGACGGGAGATGCCGAGGGACTACAGGAAGGCTCGATAATGTCCTCTGCAAGCATCTTTTTGACTTCCTGTTGGATGACAGCTCGTTCGGACGCAGAAACACGATATGGACGTCGGTGAATAGGGTTCGCATCGCCACTGTTTATGCGATGGGTCACGACGGACGTTTGACCTAAGGGTCGATTGTCAAAGTAAAAAATGTTGCGATAGCCTTCAAGAACGCGGCAAAGAGCTTCAGCTTGAACAGGTGTAAGGTCAGAGGAAACCATCTTCTCAATGTCGACATCAGTACCGTGCGATGACGTCACGGTATGGGCTGAGCTGTGACGATCTTCCACTGTGAATGGCTCGATCTCACCATTCTGCAAAGCGCTAATTGTAGCCAATGAAATCCCCTGAGGCAGAACTTGCGCGGTTAGCGCGAAATTGACAAGGGGAAGGCAAGTGCTGTTGCCAGTAATTTTCAGCACAGTGTGTGGCACGGTAACACCATGTTTAAGTAAAACTGCCGGAATTGGTGCGACCACGTAATTACCATGAGGTACAGCTGGTGAGGACAACAAGACGATGTGTGTCACAGATTGAGGCGGTAGGCGAATAAAATCCATGCAGCTCAAACGGCTTGGAGGCGGGTCCACATGGACGGCAAGAAGAGGCACGTCAAGGCGAAGTGAGCCGGCCGAACAGTCAATAAGGGCCGAATGATTGGCAAGGAAATCCAGACCGAGAATGAGTTCGTGAGGGCAACGCTCAATGACGGTGAAGAGAACGACGGTTTGTCTCTCAGCAATGGTGAGGCGGGCAGAGCACATGCCAACAATAGCAACAGTCCCTCCGTCAGCGACTTGTACAACTCGGTCCGGGGCGGGCGTCGGAACTTTCTTGAGCTGACGGCGAAGAGCAGCACTCATAATGGACACATGCGCCCTGGTGTCAATCAACGCGCATACAGTAACATTGTCGACGAGAACGTCCAAAAGATTCTTGTTCCTGGGTAAAGGGAAGCGAGGATTTCGTGCCAATTTCGTCATTGCAGCTTCACCTCCAGAAGCTGCACTGTCTAGTTTTCCGGTCGGGGGTGCGGCGAGTAGGTCGAAGAAGGAGCACGGCGTGACGGGAGCGAATGAGATTGACGATGGGAGGGAGAAGGCGAGCGGGTGTAGCGGGGTCATGTCAAAGGTGTCGCAGGGTCAGATGATGGAGCGGGCATAGAGGGGGCGAAGGGAAAGGATGCGCTAGAGGGGCGAGGATGGTAATCAGAAGAATAGCGCACCAGAAAAGTCCAGCGGCTGCGGCAGTGGCGAGCGACATGTCCTATGCGTCGGCAGTTAAAACAGATCGGCTTGTCATCCACAGTTCGCTATTCGGAGGGGTTGCGCTGTCCATAAGAGGAGTAAGAAGGGCGCGGTGGGGACGTGCATGGAGAAAGAGGTTCCGAGCCTAAGGAACGAATGGATTGCAGGCCGACATTGGATAACTCTTGACGGACGACGGCCTGGATCAAGGAGATTGTCACCGGAGAATGATCAGGTGACGGGAATGAAGGGTCCGCCGGTTGTGCCGCTTCGACCTCACGACAAATGATGCGGGTCAAGTTGTCATATCGCGACGGCTGGTGGAAGAGGTCGTCACAGGATAATGTAGCAGCTGTGTTGGGAAGTCGCGTGATGTGCTGGGATACCCTGCGGCTTTTAGCATGCTCAAGACAGCGGCACTCCTTGAGGATCGTATCGATGCTGGTGACGTTGGTAAGCACCAGTAAATTGAAGGCGTCGTCAGCAATGCCTTTGAGGACGTGATTAACCTTATCGTCCTCAGACATGGTCAGGTCAGCCTTGGCAAAAAGGGCCAAGACGTCGAGAATGTAGGACACATAGGACTCGGCCGACGTCTGTACACGTATGGCAAGGGCTTTCTTGGCATTGACTTGACGACCGACGGGATTGCCAAAAAGGTCGCGGAGCTTCTCTTTGAAGAGATCCCAGCTCGAGATCTCCTCTTCGTGAGTCTGGAACCATGCAAGTGGAGCTCCGTCGAGGTAGAAAAGAACGTTCGCAAGCATAATAGTGGAATCCCACCTGTGACTGGTGCTGACACATTCGTATAAGCGGAGCTAGTCGTCAACATCAGGACTGCCGACTCCGTTGAAAAGACCAGGATACCGGGGGGGGGGGGGTAACGGTGACGTAGGTCGGGGCTGCAGGCGGAGACGGTTGCGTAGATGAAGTGCCGCCAGCAGGGGCCGAAGTTGCACTGTCGCTGTTGCGACCGCTGCGAAGCCCCATGATGGGGACGGGGAACGTCCACTTCCATCAAATTAATGTTACATGTGGCTTATGTACAAGACTATTTGCAATATATTTACACGTAGACCAACAGTGGCAAAGATGGCGACGCTATCTCAAGCGGGGCCACGTCGTCTTCTTTCTCCTCAGTGCAGCCACACTGTGGCGGCTGTCCCGTAGCAATATCATTAACTCGCGTGTGCTCCCTCACCCAATCTGCTCTTTTCTTATCCCTTAACGTTACACCTATCATTCTTCTTTCCATAGCTCGTTGCGTCGTCCTCAATTTAAGTAGAACCCTTTTCGTAAGCCTCCAGGTTTCTGCCCCGCACGTGAGTACTGGTAAGACACAGCTGTTATATACTTTTCTCTTGAGGGATAATGGCAACCTGCTGTTCATGATCTGAGAATGCCTGCCAAACGCACCCCAGCCCATTCTTATTCTTCTGATTTCAGTCTCATGATCCGGATCCGCAGTCACTACCTGTCCTAAGTAGATGTATTCCCTTACCACTTCCTACCACTACTTACCACTGCCACTTACCACTACCACTTACCACTACCACTTACCACTACCACTAACAGTACTTACCACTACTACGCTACAATATGTTGCTAATGGTGCGTTTAATTAGACCCTCTGTCCAAAGCACTTTGCCACTTTGTTCTCACTTTAAATCATTTTGGTAATCTAGTGTGTTCTGACCTATTTTCATGCAATGCACAACACTAAACAAAAAGCTTAATTAATTTAGGCCTCTAACAAGTAATTTTTCAAAGCTATTTCAGTTCATTTTGTGGTAAGAGGTTGATTGCTAAAGAGAAATTGAAAGACATTTTCATTTTTTACATTTCTTGCCAAAATATCAGTGCTGATACGTTAGTGTGATGTCACGGATTACAAAGCACTTTTGTCGCATCCATGACCCTGCTCGAAACTGTGTTTCAAGAAGGTTCTGTGGGAAAAATGAGCAAACTGTGTGTGGCTCATTTAGAATGCAGTTGTCCATCTTTACTGATAAAAAATAACTAGGCCTAAGTAGAATTCATCTAAATCCACGACATCACAGTGCAGGGAACTTGAAGGCAAGGTGGCCAACCGTCTGTCACATTTTGCACTTTTTTTACTTAGTGTTTTCCTACGGCAAGAGTGGCTTTCGTGGTTTATTGCAAAAGGGCAATTTATGATTGCAGCTCAAAAAGCTTCTCCTCTTCTGTGTCCTTTTAAGCATGGAACAAAGAGCACTAAGAGTCTGAAAAGTATTTTAGGCTTTCAAATAATGGATGAAAAATTTGACGCGGTATGCATATTGATTTGTCACTATTAATGAATCAAGGTACTTTACAAATTGTTTTGAATACTCAACATTATCAGTTGTACACAGCTAAGCATAAACTGGAACAATGCACTAATTTCTTATTCTGGCAACCATCATCATAATAATCATCACCAGCCTATTTTATGTCCACTGCAGGACGAAGGCTTCTTCCTGTGATATCCAATTACCCTGTCCTGCGCCAACTGATTCCAACTAACGCTCGCAAATTTCCTAATTTCATCGCTCCACCTAGTCTTCTGTCGTCCTCGACTGCGTTTCCCTTCTCTTGGTACCCATTCTGTAACCCTAATGGTCCAACGGTTTCAAAACTGCGCATTGCATAACCTGCCCAGCTCCGTTTTTTTCTCTTAATGTCCATTAGAATATCGGCTATACCTGTTCGCTCTCTGATACAAACCGCTCTCTTTCTGTCTCTTAACGTTATTCATAGCATTCTTCGTTCCATCGCTCATTGCGCAGTTTTTAAATTGGTCTCAAGCTTCTTTGTCAATCTCCAAGTCTCTGCCCCATATGTCAGCACCGGTAAAATGCACTGATTGTACATCTTCCTTTTCAATGATAATGGTAAGCTTCCAGTTAGGAGCTGACAGTGTCTGCTGTATATGATTCAACCAATTTTTATTCTTCTATGAATGTCCTTCTCACGATCAGGGTTCCCTGTGAGTAATTGACCTAGGTAAACGTACTCCTTCACAGACTCTAGAGGCTGAGTGGCGATCCTGAACTCTTGTTTTGCCCGGCTATTCATGATTATCTTTGTCTTCTGCATATTAATCTTCAACCCCACTGTTACACTCTCTCTGTTAAGGTCCTCGATCATTTGTTGTTACTCGTCTGCACTGTAGCTGAATAGGACAATGTCATGAACAAACTGAAGGTTGCTGAGCTATTCGCCGTCGATCCTTACTCCTAAGCCTTCCCAGTTCCAAGTCCAGTGTTGCCCTTATTCTATTGGAGATTATTTTGGGGAATATTTTATATAATACTATGAGTAAGCTAATGGGCCTACAATTTTTCAATTCGTTGTCTCCCTTTTTGTGGATTACTATAATGCTTGTATTCTTTCAGTTTTCTGGGACCCTTGCAGTCGAAGACGCCTTGTATAAAGAGCCGCCAGTTTTCCGAGGAGTATGTCTCCTCCATCTTTGATTAAATCGACTGTTATTCCATCTTCTCCTGCTGCTCTTCCTCGTTTCATGTCTTGCAAGGCCTTTCTGACTTCGTCGCTAGTTATAGGTGAAGTTTCTGTATCCTGTTCATTACTGTTTCAAATGGAGGTATCCTGACTCCTCTGGGTACTGTACAGGTCAGTATAGAATTCTTCCGTTTCTTTTACTATATCTTCGAGATGCTGATGATATTACCCTGCTTATCTTTCAGTGCATACATCTTGGTTTGTCCTATGCTAAGCTTCTTTCTCACTGATTTCAGGCTGCACCCATTTTTTATGGTTGCTTCAATCTTTCTCACATTATAATATTTAATATCACTTAATTTCGCTTTGTTGATCAGTTTTGACAGTCCTGAGAATTCTTTCTTAATCTCTTGAGTTAAATGCTTTCGTTCTTTATCGTTTCTTTATTAACTCCTTTGTTACTTGGGAAAGCTTGCCTACTGGTTGCCTTGGTGCCTTGCCTCCCACTTCAGTTGCTGCCTCTGAAGCCACTCTAGTTACGGTTTCATTCATTACCTCTATCTCATCATCATGTCTCTGTTCTAAGGCTGCATATTTGTTTGCATGTACCAGCCTGAATTTGTCTGCTTTCGCCCTTACTGCCTCTAGGCTGATCTGTTCCTTCTTCTGGCAACCATATTGTACATAAAGATATGAAATTACGTTATTTGTCTACTGTAAAGATTTACTGATGCACAAACTATTAACTGGTGCAGTGTCCTTTAAATATATAAAAAACATTGGAGCAATGTAGAAGTTATGTTATTAGAAGATGTGAACTGCACTAACTAAAATGGTAAGCACATACAATGCGGTCCACTGTTAAATGTGCGGCTTTCACTTTGCTGGCGTCCTAGCTGCAAGTGGCTACAGAGGCGTCAGTGCACTGTACAGGTGTGTTGAAGGGAATTGGAGCTTCCAACGTCAAGTTATCTGCTGCTAATCTAGGCAATTGTACTTTTGCGAGAGGGGAAAATGTGGACATGCTCTACATTCAGGTGTTCCCTTTAATAACAGTGGACTGCTCTGTACTAGAGCTCAGCGAGCAACACAACCTTATAGAGAATGTAAATGTGTGGGACAGTTGTAAGCAGTAAAAGCAACTGTGCATTATTGAGCATACTCAAGAATTGTGCTTGACTTGTTTGCTGTATGTTGGAGAATGATTGAAAGTTAAGCTAGTTGGTAGAGATTCATGCTAGAAAAAAGTGGGCTAGCAGAGACAGATGTGTTGATTGCCAGTTTCTGTTTCTCAGTGGACATTTCAGGGTAATGGTCATTCATTCACAATTTCTTTGTCTGTCACTGTGCAAAAGGCCCTGCCATAGGCTGCCCTGCAGTGACAGAGCACCTAGACATGTGCTCCACCTGCATTTATAACTTGCAAGGTTTGTGTTTTTTGTTGCATGAATTGATTCGGCAGAGGCTGTTTCACTGTGCTGAAAATGCAAAGCAAGTAGTAGCGCAGCTTTTTGATGGTGGCACGTGTGCACAGGCGGCGCATGCGCAGATGCAGTGCCGGCTGGGCCTGTTTCCCGAGATAGGGCGGGCCTGGCTGGCGGTGGACAGTGACCTGTTTGTGTGGCGTTACGAGACGGGCGACGACCTGGCATACTTTGACGGGCTGAGCGAGGCCATCTTGGCCGTGGGCTTGGTGCATCCTCAGCCGGGAGTGTTCCAGCGCCAAATCCACTCCCTCCTCTGCCTGGCCACCTGCACTGAGATTGTCATTCTTGGTGCAACCCTGCAGGGTACGTATTGACTGCGCCAAGAGGGCACAATATATTGACTGCAGCAGTTGGCTTGTGATGTCATAACAGTTCAGCTCAGATTTTTTGGCACAATTTATTAATTAGGCTCTTTTGCCGAGTACTTTGTTGGCACACATATGAAACTTGTCATAGTAGTTCTGCGGAAACCCGCAAGGTTCTGCGGAAACCCGCAAAACCTTGCGGGTTTCCGCAGAACTACTACATCAAACTCTTGCCTTTGCTTCATGTTGTTGACAAATTCGACTTAGCCCTGCCATCTGCTAGCCGCCTGGTTAGCTCAGATGGTAGAGCGGCTGCCCCGGAAAGGCGGTGGTCCCGGGTTTGAGTCCCGGACCAGGATGAATTTTTCGTCAACTATGAGGCTTTTCTTTCGAGGAACCCGTATGGGTTTCCTTTGTAGCAATTGCTACGAACGGGTGGATGTCTGATTCACATATGGAACTTCCACTTCTGTGAGTTCACTTGAAGTCACCTGAAGTGAACAACTATAGCTAACAACTATAGTGTGTTGTCAACAGTCAAGTGCCGCAGTGTGCGTATTATGGTTAATGAAAAAAGATGAGATTTTTGCCAGCAGTATTGATGTCAACATGGCAACACAGATTGCTTAGCCAAATGTGCTTTACAGTGCACTTAAAATAACTGCAATTGAGTAGAGCCAGATCTACATCCTGAAAGCAGCACTAAACATGGCATGTGAAAATGATGACTCCATACACGTGATATTTCACAGAATGGTAATACAGCACAATAATATAATGTTTTACACAGGAATGTGGCAGCTAAGAGTTGGTCAACTCGTGCATGTGTTCACTCACTCGGAGTGGTGATGAACAGCTCAGCGTACAGTTGACGCTCATTACAATGGATCTGCATGTGACATACATTTGGATATAACCAACCATTCTTTGCCCTTATTTTGGTCTGGTTATATTATCAGTGCTACAAATTCCGCATCTAACATTGTCAGCTGTGACGGAATATCCAATACAGTGGTCAAATATTTGGGGAAATCTTGGCTAAATGGTGTAATTACACCATCCTTTGCTGCAGCAATGTCTGCGTGTGGCATTGGACTCAATTATATTCTATTTCAGTTGTTCCTCGCAGCAGAGCCAAGCTTATGTGACATGCAAGCGCAGATTCTTGCGCAATGAGATGTAGTGCCACAGTTCGGAACCTATTGGATCACTGAATGGCCTTGACAAGTGGTCTTGTCAGCAGGTGTTTACTTGGAAGCTTCTCTGCAGATCGCAGAGTGGTTTATTGTGCAGTTTTGTTTTGTTATTTAATAAAACATTTATTAAGGCTCTATGATCCTGAAAATGGAGCTCTCCACTTGTTCTAATGAAAACGTGCAAAGAAAAAGAAATATGCAATGCTGTCGAACAGACATTAATTTGCATTTAAAAACTACAAACAGTTAATAGCATTGACAGTGGCTAGATTCATACATTTAGTCAGCGCAGCGGCAAGCCTATCTACAAACCTGGCAAAGCAGTGTTTCGAATGCAAGTGTAAGTCGTCCTTTGATGACCCAAAAATCCTGTTTGTGCACATTGATAGCATTACAAGTAAAGTGGCGGAAGCATTTCACATAATAAGAAAAGGTAGTGGGTGTGTTAGTTAGCCTTCCGTAACCTTATCTTTGAAAGAAATGGGCTTGCTAAACTGGGGTGAACAACGCTGTTAATCTCACCCACGACCACGAGGCAGTGTGTGGAGAATGACAAGTGCTTTTATTCACATAGAGCATGTGCGCACGCTTGATGTAAGGTTTTAAAAAGCCATCGTGTTATTTCCAATAAACGCAATTGTAAGTCAGTGCCGTGTATATTCCATCCTCTCTTCTGCTGTCTGGCGGAAGTGTTTAGCACTCTTTTTTTTAACAATATGGGAAACCACCAACTCGCCCATTCTTTTCCAGCTGGTGTTGAAGAGGTTCATTGCAGACCAGCACTGACCGAGGGGCACATACCCCGTAGCCCCAGTCAGCGTCAAAGAGTTTCTTTGAACAGTGGTTGCCTAACCAGTCCTGCATCTACAGTGACCCATGTCGGCTTGAAAGAGGTTCGTCGAAGGAAGGCACACACTGAGTGTGTTTGTGGCACTGGCTGCTAAAGCATCAGGTTGCTGTCCTTGAGGAATGCTTGAGATGTGGGTTTGACTCCACTCACCATCGGATTAGCTGGGTATTTTTTTTTGTCGTTGTAGAGCAACATATTCCCAGTGCACATAACTAGTTACCCTAGCTGACATCAAAGATGTTCGTTAAGGAGCGGTGCGCACCTATTGCCACATGACCCAGTTGCCCAAGTGGGTGTTGAAGAGGTTCATTGGAGGCCAGCGCAGGCAGAGTGGCACATGCCCTGTGGTCCAAGTCAGCGTGTCTCCGAACAATAGTGCCAACCAGTCCCACACCTACAATGACCCATGTTGGCACGAAAGAGGTTTGTGGAAAAGAGGCATGCATGTACACATTGTCATCTGCACTTGAACCTCGTTCTAACGAAGTTAAACGGCAGCTGAAATTACTTCCTTATACCTGTTACTTCGTTATATCCATTGTCATTTACTGCCGTATATACCCAATGGTGTGCACAATTGCAAACATGTTAATAGGAAGATGACTTTGTGGCCCGCGCGACTGCTATATGGCCACGCATTCAATGCTACAATGCTACATGGCCACACATACATGGCCACGCATGCAGGGCGAAGTCGAAATTGTCGATTTCGCCCTGCCATATGCTAGCCGCCTGGTTAGCGCAGATGGCAGAGCGGCTGCCCCGGAAAGGCGGTGGTCTTGGGTTCGAGTCCCGGACCAGGCCGAATTTTTTTTCAACTGAGAGGCTTTTCTTTCGAGGAACCCGTATGGGTTCTAATGCCACAATCATCTTTTCTTTTTTTGCCGCACTGTTCAACTTTCCTATTTATCATAGGGCACATGATAGGCAACTTGCGGGGAGGCCGAGAAAACAGCCAAGACAGAGCCGACAGCAGTGCGAAAGCGGAACTATGGCAGATATCGTAAGGGAAAGCACGTAATGATAAGCTTATTTCTTTATTTTATGACGCCAACTTTGACGCTTGTTGCAATGGACAACCCTGACGACACATTGGCTTGTGATGCTGGGCTTGACTTCAGCGATTTAAGCACTGATGAATGTGGCCTGCTGCTGAGGGCTTGTGCTGCCGGTATCATTGCGTACTACTACGACGGCAACTGTATGTCATGGCTGTACATATTCGCACATTTGTAGCTTTTCTTTCGTGAGAACTAAATGCCGCACTCACCGCTCTGTCTTTGACCCAGTTGTTCTTGCGCTTCGTAGAATGCAGGCAAGACCGACGGAACAGCGCCACGGGAAAGCATTGCTTTGAAAGGCACTCCACACAACTTCAGTAAGTCGGCGTTGAACTCGTAATCCTCTGGACGAAAGTGCAGCGAGCACACTATGCGATTTTTCTGCTCTTTGCCAACGCGCTGTGCCAGAGGTACGGCACTTAACCACTTCGAACGGAAAGGTTCACTCGTTGGCACACAGTGATAAGTAAAGTTGGATTCACCGCTGCAACTGCCCTTGGCCAAGTTCCGCAGACCGTTCGCGCATCCCACGACATCGCATGAACGTGGCATTCTCGCTGCCTGTTCCAAATGTGTTTTTTTCGTCAAGCATGAGCCTAGGTTGGTTACAGCATACAAAGAAGGTTTCTTTGTTGTTCTTCCTTAGGAATTGTACACACAAAGAGCTAAAACTGGTATTGACAAATTTCGTTTCAAAATATGGGCGTCCGAGGCAACTTGCTAAATTTGATCGAAAGCTATCTGTCCAACCGCTCATTTCGTGTTCGGATTGGTAACGTCCTGTCTCGTCTGTTCAGGAGGCTGGTGTGCCACAAAACGGAGTGCTGAGCTGTACTCTATTTCTTGTAAAAATGAACTTGCTCCATACTGTCATACCACCTACAATCTTTTATTCTGTATATGTAGAGCATATCCAAATAGGTCATGTAATCTTAGTATCTGCGAGCGACAAGTGCAGCTTGGCCTGAATCAATTCTCTAAGTGGGCAGACGAGAATGGTTTTAAACTAAACCATCAAAAAAGTACAGTACATGCATTCTCTTCTCGAATAAGAGAGGTGTAATACTGGAGCCCATTATTGATCTTAATAGAGAATGGTTATCTCTGAGCCATGAACATAAATTTCTAGGTCTCATTTTAGATTTTAAACTAACTTTTATGCCACATTTAATATATTTGAAAACGAAGTGCTTGAAGACAGTGAATCTACTGAAACTCTTGATCTGCACAATTTGAGGAAGTAACAGAAGATGCCTTTTGAGCTTGTACAAAAGTCTTATACAATCACGCCTTGACTACGGAGCCATTGTGTATAACTCTGCCACGCCTAGTGCTTTGAAGATGCTGGATGCCGTCCACCACTCCGGTATCCGTCTTGCTACTGGTGCGTTCTGGACTAGCCCCGTAGAAAGCCTGTACGCTGAATCCAACTAATGGTGTCTACATCTCCAAAGGACATATTTAAGTTTCTCCTATGCCCTGAAGGTGAAATAAGATTTCCATCATTGCATGCCATTCAGTTCGAGACCTGTCCATGGCCAGGCTGTCCCGTAACCGCCCAGCCACTACGCCTCTGTCCCTCCGGTTTGAAGCACTGTCTGAAAAAATGGGCGCCTCAATTTTAGAGAATGTCATAAAGGCAACTATGCGGCTTCCACCGCCTTGGGAATGGCAGACTATTGAGTGTGACATCTCATTTGCAGAAATATCAAAACGAGTGCCTGAGGCACACATACATTCACATTTTCTTGAGCTTCAGAAGTATTCTTGTGCTGAATTTTACACAGATGCCTCTAAGTCTCCTTCTGGTGTTGCTTACGCAGCACTAGGACCAGCATTTTTAATATCCGGTACATTGAATCCACATACATGTATTTTTACAGTGGAAGCATATGCAATACTGTCTGCAATAAAGCACATGAAGCAAACAAATCTCACTAGGGCTATTGTGTTCACAGACTCATTGAGTGTAGTCTGATCCCTAATGAATCTACGAAAACATAAAAACACTCTCTTTAATGAACGGTATACATTGCTATGCTCAGCTCATAGTGCTAAACAAGTGGTCATCCTATGCTAGGTACCTGGCCTCTGTGGCATAAAAGGCGATGAAGCTGCTGACGAGAAAGCTACCTCAGTAACTTTTAGCGACACTGTCACAAATGTACCCACCCCAGCCACAAATCTTAAACCATACTTGCGTCACAAGCTGAAAATTTACTGGCAGAAACTGGAATATTCAGATATCCAATAAACTACAATTGATCAAACCCAAATTAAGACATTATATATCTGAGAACATCACAATATAGGTGAAGTGCTCCTTTGCCGATTAAGAATAGGACAAAGTTATGGCACTCGCTCTTACGTCTTGACTGGGGACCGTCCTCCGACTTGTAGTAAGTGCGGCAAAAATCTCACAGTCCTGCACATTCTTATTCAATGCCCTGCAGTAGAAGCACAGAGGAAAAAGCATTTCACTTCTGCACATTGCAAAAATATTCCTCTTTACCCGACATTTTTTCTTAGCAATGAACCACTTTTTAATATGAAATTAGTCTTAAGAGTTTTTAGCTGAAACAGACACACTGAAAATCATTTGACCAGGTAATTTTTTGCACATTTATAACAGCTCTTGTACTCAAGGGCTTTCTTAATGCAAAAAAAAAGTGAGGCGTGCAGACAGGACACAAGAGTAGAGATAGAGAAGTGGACAGCACGAACACAGACTATCAACTGAAGGGAGCACTGAGGCGAAAAAAAGAAAGAAGACACAAAACTCATCTGGGCAACCTCAGGAATGGTATCACCACGTGTCAGTTGGGTGCATGTGCTGGTCTACGGGAGAGATAACTGTTAAGGCACTCAATCTCTTCCTTATGTAAAGTAATAGAAGGCTGACTCACGCACGGACTTCCACCATTATAGATATGCCATGCCTCTACCATAAGATGCGTATCTTCATTCTTATGTCTGTGCAATATTGCGCATTCATCTAACTCTGGCGTGCAGTTACAATCTTGGCAATGTAGGGAAAGATTAGAAGGCGATCCACCGGTTAACGACCTTTCATGTTCCATTAGCCTCTGATTGATACACCGTCCCGTTTGCCCTTCGTAGAACTGGCCACAGCTAAGGGGAATTTTATAAACCACACCCATACGACAGTCAGTAAAACGGTTATTCTTATTGTGCTTCACTGGACAAATATCTGTTCTTTTCTTGCCTTTTACCTGCTCCTTTTTCCTCTGTATGGCAGCGCATATCTTACCTAGCTTATTGGGAGCAGTGAAAGCAACATTAACATCATATCTACTTGCAACTTTTTTAAGCCTGTGCGACACTGAATAAATGTACAGAATAGCCACTACTCTTTTTTTGCTATTACTGGTTTCTGTAATCACGTCCGTCCCCCTCGAAACCAACTTCTTTAGGTGCTCAGCCACAGTGGCCACTGCTACACTAGGATAACCTGCTTCTACTAGGCGTCGGACCTGCACATTAAAACTAGCGCTCATTTTGTGCGTGCAGGATCTGGTGAGGGAAGACTTAAGGCACAACATGGCAATTCCATTTTTTACTACTTTGGAATGCTTGGATTGAAAGTTTAGCAACGGCTTCGAAGATCTTGGGGAGTACTGCCAACAAACGTGATTTTGTTCGAAGACCAAGGAAATGTCAAGAAACTGAATTACTCGTCGCTGAGGAAATTCCTTGGTAAACATTAATCCTCCTCCTTAAAGTTTAAATTGCTCACTTACTGAGGTAGCAGCGGAATAGAATTCTTCCCTCTTGCAGAAAATCAGGTAATCATCAACGTAACGAAATATCTTGATAACGCTATCACCTAAGGCTTTCTCTAAGCAGCTGTCAACCTTACTCAGGTAAATATTGCTAAGAATAGGGGCAACCTTTGAGCCAATACAAATGCCTGATTTCTGCAGAACAACTCCATCTCTCCACCCAATCAGCGTCGACTTCAGGTACATTGAAATAATTTCTAGAAAAGCTCCCGTGGAAACACTGCATCTGTCAATAAAAGCCAACTCTTGCACTTGTTTTTTAATGCACTGGTTTACGGAATTTAGCAACCCGCCATGATGCAGACGGGCCCCTATGTATGTGCCTACTGACGAGGAAGAGGAAGGACCGTGCCGTGATCGCGAGCGAGCCCCGTGCTGCGGACAGCCCTTGTAGTGCCTTTACTTAGTGTTCCACAACATTGTGAACTACAATACACCTCATCGCATTTGGTGGAGGTGCTGGGTAAAGGCACTACAAGGGCTGTCGGTAGCACGGGGCTCGCTCGCGATCATGGCACGCTCCTTCGTCTTCCTCGTCAGTAGGCACATACACAGGGGCGCGTCTGCTTCGTTACAATATAGATAAAACAAAGTACATTAGGCCACCCTTCCAACATTCGGAAAGAACAAATCACTGTAAGTGCATCAGACAGTTTTCTGCGTGTGACAACACATTCATTTTTTCCATCTGCAATTGAAGCCTGGAACCGTCTGCCAAAACCAATTGCACATGTTGACTCCATCGAAGAATTTGCAACCAAGATATGTGCACTTTGTTGTGATTAGGTCTGTTTCCGATTATTTACTGCTTCGTTACAACGTTGCGTTGCGCAACTGTGTTTTGGCTATTTCCCACCACATCTGAATTGTTCGTAGCTCTTACCCCTTCCGTGTATTATCTGCCTTGTACTGTTTGCTTTGGTCTGTCGTTTTGTTTGCATGTCATATCTTTGAATTGTAATAATTAGCGTATTTCATTGATCTCTTCTGTTTTGACCCACAATGTTGTTTTGATTGTGACCCATTCCTGTATGAGCCTGTGAAAAGGCTTACAGTATCGCTAAATAAATAATAAATAATACCTGGCCCTTGTGGGGATGCGCGACTCTCGCGCGTCCCCTGATATCTTGTTTTGCTGCATAGCTCCCGTCTTCTGCAGTACGGCTTCGCCGCGTTGCCTGGCACCCGTGGCAGTCGGAGTGGTTGAAGCGCAGTGCGAGAGATGGCGCGAGTGTTTCGCTGCTGACGCAGCCTCACGGCAGGGTTACTTGGAGGCGCAGGGGAGAACACGCTTCCTCTTTGGTTGGAGATCGTCAAGCGGCATGCACGTTCCGCGCGTGCGCCGATCCAGGCTTCTGCGAGACCGTCTCGTGTGGCCGCGTTCGAATGCGCCACCGTTCGTGTGACCGTATGCGCGAACGACCAAGCATTCAGATCCAGCATGGGGCGAACATATTCGCTCGCTATCCGGTCGCGGTGAGTCGGGCTCCCTAGATTTGTCGCGCGCCCATCGACATGTTTTGTGGATAGCAACTCGGCTAGCAGGCATTGATCTATGAAAGGTGCAATAAATGCCCTTGTGATTGTTTGCACTACTGTGTTGTCGTTCCTTTGTCCCAAGAGCACAGAAGAATCCCACACCCTTGCGCCATAAAACACCACACATCATTATCATGCACATATATAGATAGATAAATAGATAGCCGCCGGTCGGTGCGTGAAGTGCCCTAAGAATGCTAACGCATTAAAACATACAATTTGAAGTCACTAAGAAAATTCACTGACGATATTACGATACTCCTTAATGTGAAATTTTAGTGCAAGTCTGTACGTGTTTTTCCTTTTGCATGTCAATATTTTGTATTATGATTATATGGGTACATGGTTTATATTGACACGTGTACTTGTTTGGCTTTATTGGACAACCGCATTTCACCATCTAAGAAATGTTATCACTCAGTGCAGGACGTGCCGGTATGTGTCGGATCCCCGCAGGGTCGTCTGCGCAAGCAGGCGTTTGGTGTGTTGCGACACCACGTACCCGAGCACACGAGGGTTGGACCCTCCCGCGTGTAACCGTGCGCGGCTTAGCCGTGTCTGGGGAAAGGGGGATCCTGGGGGTTGAGCTGATGCTGGGTGTTTGGACCTTTAAGGCCCCCCGGCGGAGGCAACATACCCCTTTGGCCTCTGCTTCGCATAGACGGCACCCCCGGACTGACCCACCCGGGGGAAATCGGTAGTTGCCTTTTCCTGTCTCTCTCTCTCCCTACAACCTTCGTCTTTTCCTTACTTTCCACCTTTCCTGTCTCCTTCTCATTTCTTTATTACTTCCGACCTTCCTGGCAGCAAGGGTTAACCTTGTGTGAGTAGCCAACCTTGGTTATATCATATTTGGTTATAGCGGTAGCGTACAGCTGGCGCTTGTAGGCCCTGTTTTACAGACCCTGCAGCGTCCCCTTGTTGGGCTCCATGGTGGGTGGCTGGCGCTACTGCCGAAAAATACACTCCAACTTATGGCTAGTTCTTTCCCTCCACTATCTGATCGCTCCCTGAAAAGGGGGCGCACCGAAGAAATCTTTGAATTTTTTGGACGCCAAAAAGAAACTTTCCCACGATTCCATGTACAGTCGCCGACCGTTTATTCGGACCTCACGGGGACTGCGGAAATGTCCGAATAAACAGGTGTCCGAAAAAGCAGATTAAGAAAAAAAAAAGAAATCCTTTATTTCCACGCACTTATTCGGGCTCGGCAGTAGGCTTGAAGAAATCGTGAGTGCGCCGTTGCACGCTGCTCCGTTTACGCGCAATCAGATAAGCCTGAATCTCGGAGAGGGTCGTACGGTCACTATAGGCGGCTGAAAGCACAGTCATTGCTTGTGCACGCTCCGCATGCGACGGCAGCGTAGCACATGATGCGTCATCGTCCGGCGGTGCAGCAGAAACCTGACGAATGATCTCGCCGTCGTTGAGTCCTGCGCATGTCAGTACTGCAGTACCGCATGTCAGTACCTGTGAAACTGTCAAATGAGACGGTGTCCGGAATCGCAATGCAACCACTGCGCAGGTCTCGGCAGAACATTTTCCGCGTCAGTAGGGAGCACATCGGAAGGCGACAAATCTTAGGCCTCCCGGCACCCGCTTGCCGGCATTCCCCAGCGAAGTCTGCGCGGGCACTGTCGGCGCCATTAGACACTTGACGCGATGTTTCCGTATGCCGCGTTGGATCACCGAAACCTCGACTCAGCACACAAAGCAAACACCACCGTGCCAACACCAGTCGCACAAACGAAAAACGTAGCCTGCTCGCAGCGTCGTGTGCGAAGAAACAAATCAGCTGCTGGATTGTCTTGACATGGCTTACTAAGCTGAAACTGGAACTGCTGTAGAGCCACTCTATCAAACCAGGCAGAAACGATGCTGATGAGCGGGGATTTCCAGTAGCGCCACTTCGTGGGGCAGCAAGGAGGCTCTGTTCAAAACAAAAATCGCGTTCAGCAAGTCGAACTATGCGCCGTTCATAGTCGGTGCATGATGCTCTCGATCGAGTTGGCTGAAGGAGTGTTTGAAAAATCAGACGAGAGGTTGCAACGTGTCCGAACGTTCAGCAGTTGTTATACATTATGGTCTATGGGGGGAATGGCGGTGCCGTGAAGCTGACCGAATAATCGGGCATGTCCGAATTTTTGGAGTCCGGAAAATCGGTCGGCGACTGTATCTGCTGTCTGTTGTCACTGAACCTTGTGTAATCTGATTGCTTGTATGCATATTGTGAATTGTGTTGAACTTTCTGGAAGACACGCGGGCTCCAGTGATTATTCTGGAACCTTCGATGACTCGTGTATAAAAGCCGATGCATTTATCCCACAAATCAGATTTCAACGGTTGCCGACTGTGTTTGCCGCTGTCATTGTGCTTTGAGTGTAACTTGTTTTTGTGGGCACAGACAGGTTCGCCCGATAAAAAGTTTGTTTCGTCGTTCAGTTTTGTGACTGTTTTCTTTATTGTCACCACAACGTGACAATGTTAGGAAGAGAACGCTGTGAGTCGCACACTTGGTTTCTACACAGATGATGCACGCTACTCTGGTGCCATATCGTAGCTATCATCGCCACACAGCCTGTCTTGCACGGCACTGCGCTTTTCTGCTCACGCTTTTGTTCTACCGATGATGAGAGTGGCCCTTCATATCGGGGAAGACGTGCCACCAGTGTCAGTGGCGACAACACTCAAGGCAGCGTCACATTGAGCCTTACATCGAGCTGCTCCCCATCGCCCCTTGCAGGAGCAGTGATACATGACACGCGCTAGTACCGCGGATTGACCTCAGCAGCTGACGCCGCAGATGAGTGTAGCCTGTTACGTTTCGCCTACGACGCGCGGTATAGCCGGCGCGGATGCAACGGACGCCGGGGCTTCATTCAAAGCGGTGGACATTTTGGCCCGTACAGCGCTGCCGCAACGGCTCCCCGCCAAGGGCGTCCAGGCATGTTTCAATGCCACGTGTATTCGTGTGTGCGTGTATGTGTGTGTGCATGTTGGTGCCCACGCTTGTCAAAGCGCGGCAGCCGGGGAGAGGAGCTCCCCAAGTGTGAAGCGAGGAGGTATGACCAGCGCCGGCCCAGCAGATGCGTCACTACACTCGTCTCAACGTGTCTCTCAGCGTGTCCATGCCCCGCCGTCACGTGCGCCTCTGACGAGGCGTTCCTTCTTGCCCTCGACTCCGAGAGTATAAAAGCAGCTGCCCCCGGACGCCAAGAGAGAGGCTCCGATTTCTTCTGTCGAGTAACGTGCTCTCCCGTCTCTCCACTTCGGTCGACCTGACCGGCCGCTCTTTTGCGATGCTAGAATAAACAAGTTGTTCTGTTAGCAGTCGACTCATGCTTTGCCAGGACCTTCGGATGCTTCCAGTTGTGCCCCAGGCCGCCAGGCCAACGCTACCCTTGGGGCTTGCGACCCATTTAGAACAAGCCCTGCCCACTATATGCCACCCTGGTACATTGTCCTAGAAGGGGGCAGTGGGCTTACTCAGCCACTTCTCTGACGCAGTTAACGTCACATCCAAGAGGAGGTGGCACCACAGACAACTTGAATGGAAGCTGTGCTTGCAGTTACTTGCAGAAGTAGAGCAACCCTAACAGGTGCTTTCATTTTCCTTGCACTGCTGTTGATTTCAGTTTGAAGCACTTCACACTTTTTTAATTTCGGCACACTTGAGATTCTTTACATATCCTTAGCAAGCACTACATTTGTTCAGGCCGCATGATATTTGCCACAACAGTACCTTGTGGAAAAGGACGACACCAATCCTTTGGCGATTTGTTGCCTATCCGAACTGCAAAACTTTTTATGCAAATAAATCATCACCGATGGATTTTGCTTATGTGGAAGGGGCCTTAAAATTTTCTGAATTATCAGGCAATCGAAAAAAAATAATTTGAGAAACAATCTTGTTGAATTAGAGGGTCGGTGACCAAATGTACGGTTTCATGTCATGTCGACCTAACCTAAAATGATTTTGTGCCAAGATTATGGGAGGTAGTCCACCAGTGAATTAGTCAGAAAACAGTGTGTGCATACTTCCTAGCCGAGCTAAAAAAATGCAGGTACGCTAGCCAGATGGGGGGTGGGGGGGTGGGGGGAGTGGAAGGGATGAGAGGAGGCTTAGCCTTCATTTTCACCAGTAATAGTCAACTAATTTCCACCAAATAATGACGATAGTATCTTGAAAGAATACCATTGTAAAGTGATTAAATTTCCAGGTCGCATTCTACACACCACAGTGGATTAGTGGCCATGGCTATCTACCCTGCTTAGCCGATCTACTCTGCTTGTATGGCTCAAATATTTACGTGTTTCACTTGCGTTGTTTCACATGTGATAGTAGCCTTCTGCATTTTTTCATTAATCATCATTGTGCAGTTACATTTTTGTTTTGCTTATGTATAGCAATAGGGTTTTTGTCGATGTGGGGGCATGGCTCAGTCACTGCACAGCATACTCATCTCTTGCATACTGTGTGCGACAAAAACACTGCAGAAAAAGAAATTTCACGTAGAGACTCCTCTGGTAGTTGTCTAAGTATGCATAAGCGTTGTGCCACTTGCTCATCTCTAGGCAGCTCGGCGTCATCAATTTTGTTGAAATTGATTGGACCAGTATAAACCCTTATCAACCCTCATTGGTCGTTCGCTTATCATGTTCGACAGCGAACATGATAAGGCAAGTTTAATAAAGAGAGAGAGAGTTACGGCACTGGAACCCACGACCATTTCTGTTAATCAAGTTGCAGTTAATTAACCACATTTAATTAAGATATATTTAATTAAGGCACTAAAACCCTTGACTTCCTGTAATTAACACACTTCATGATAATTAAGCTGAATTAGGGCTAATTTAGCAAAGCTGTTGCAAAACCACCACTACATTTGCTGAGGGGTGTATGCAGGGGTGTATGCATTCGTGGTATGCATTCGCTCGGTTACGTGGTATAATGCCGCAGCTGAGGCAAGCCGATGTTCAATGCAAGAATGGCTGCTTTAGATATACGCTATAAATATTTGGCAGACTCTGACATCCACGTACTGCAGTGTTGCGCAAATAATTGAAACACCAGACGCTGACGTGTGCTGAGCTGCATTGTTGTTTTTGTGGCATCCTCAAGGTTGCGTTTGTGCTCCTCGAATTCGGCCCGAGTAAGCAGCTTCATCTTGTGGGCAGGGCATTTCAGCAAGGAGTTTTAACATGCCAACTTATTGGGAATCGTTGCAGCACGAAATGCAGACTGGTGATTCTCGAGCAGCCAGAGTGGGCCAAGATGCACTTTGTTGTTTTCATAATGTGTAGTGTTTTAAGATTTTAAAATGGCAATGAGCAACCGAAATAAAATCAGGCTGGTGAGTGATGCCAGAGTCCAATTCTGCTAGAGCAAAATATGACGCTCACTTTGCGTCGTTTGCAGGTGGCTACGGCGGCACGTTTGGGTTATTGCTTATTCAAAGCTTGCAGTACGCTTCCAACAACAGTACGCCACTCACTCTGAAACCGATAGGTGAAGTGCTTGTTGCAATAGGATTGGTGGGCATAGCTGTGAATGCAGTGCACATCGAACTGGGAGGAGGTTTGCTCGTACCAGAATCTGAAACTGAGTGCGCGCTGGTGATTTCATGTGACAAGGGTAAGCAACTATTGTGGTGAAGCTGCCATGGTGGTGGCTTACTGCGCTCAGTCATGCGCCTCTGCCAAGATTCTCTGCCAAGTGTTTTGCTCTGAAGGTGCCACTATTTTTTCTGTGGTTGTAGGCGAGGAGCTGCTGCTGTTGCCGGAGCCTGTGTTTACGCTGTCAGCTGATGGTGCGCCTGCGACGTGCGTCGTGGGCTCAGCATCGGGGCGGATCTTCCTGGGGGGCCGTGACGGCTGCCTCTACGAGATCGTCTACTCTGCTGGCAGCAGCTGGTTTGGGTCGCGCTGCCGCAAGGTGAACCACTCGAGCAGCACCCTAGCCTACCTGCTGCCCGCTTTCCTTAGCCTGCCCTTTGGCGAGGAGGACCCCATCGTGCAGGTGGGCTGCTGGCTGCTCCAAGCAATCCCTCTACTTGCGATGCATAATTATACTGCCAACATGTAACAAGCGAACAATTTTTGTAGCTCAAGTTTTGTGATCATAAGCTCTGCCGTGAAGCCACACCTCAAAGCAAGGTTCTCTGCCCTTCAAAGTATCGTTATCTCCTAGGGAACCCCACTTCCTCCCCACCCTTGCTTGCTGAAGCTCCCTTCTCTCTTCTTTCACAGTCGCCCATTCTCCTACTTTTTACAGGCCGCCATTTCGTGTTTAGTACTTGGCGAATAGTGCACGTGGCACCGGCAAACTCGTGCGTCACCCGTTCTCGCGGCACTCGCTCAGCCTGCACTATATAGCAGTGAGCCAAATCACTGTTGTGATTTTCGGCTCGGTCGCGTTTGCTCCATTGCCGATGCGAGGGCTTCTCCGTGTGCGCTGTCATCCGCTACCATGCAAGTGCTAGCTGCGAAGTGATCCGATTCACATCAGATATCATGTGATTGATTCGTCTGCGATAATGTGCGGCATGTGAATCCAGCTTTGTCAGCATCGCCGAAGAATGGGGGAACAGAGCCGTTGGCCGACATAGGCAAGTTGTGCAACCGTGAATGGAGACTGCTTTATATATTTATTTATTCAGCAGCTGCGTCACCTTGGAAGGCATTACAGCAGGGGGTTCATACATATCTACATCAATTGTCACTCATTTCAACACACAAAGTGTGGTAAAAGCTTTCATTACATTTTATACCTACAATATTTGACGGGAGAGTATTCCACTCCCTCGTGGTCCTATAAAAATATTCATAATGCAAGGTGTCTTCCTTAAAAAAAAATTCATGAAGTTTCAAGGCATGGTCCCTTCTACGCGAGATATACGGTGGTAATGTAATATATTTGTTCCTGTCAATGCCTGTTTTAGAATGGTAAACACCGAAAAAATTTGATTCTGAGGCCCTTTCTTCTGTCCTTTAGATCCTGCCAATGAATTCTGTGCTTGCTTTCGGTGATACTGAAGTTTTTGTTGTAATTGTGCAGAATGGATCGAACCACTCTATTCTGAATTTTTTTTCAAGTGATTCGACTGACACCGGGGTTCGCACGGGTGCTTGAAAACCTTGAAAACCCTTGAATTTGAAAATGTGATTTTCAAGGCCTTGAAAACCTTGAAATATTTAGTGGTGCCTGAAAGACCCTTGAATTCCGTGATAATAGTCATTGGCGCCGTTCAGCGATTGCCCGTTGATCAACTGGCCACATTGAAAGCGAGGGTTGCCTCCCGATCCAAGCCAAGAAAATCCAGTCCAGTTCGGGCGTTCGTCCTCCATGTTTTGTTTATTTTGTTCGCTGCGGTCGCGCACTTTTTATAGTTGCCGTCCTCATACCGCTTGCTAATCGCCTTCCGTTGGCTTATTCAGAGCACGTGTATTGCGGCACGCGCTGGACGTGGACGTAATTGTGTGTGCGCGCAATGCCCGGGAAGTGCAATTTCCAGCGATCGTGGCTTAGCCATGACGAGTACAAAGACTAGATTGCGCCGGACACCACGAGTTTGCATCGTGCTAGATGCAGACTGTGCGGAAAAGTGTTTGACATCTCGTCGATGGGAGAGTCTGTGCTGAAGAGCCACAAGAGGAGTTCGAAACACAGTGCGAGCATGAAGAATGCAGCAGGTAGCTCCATGGTGAACTACGTGACATCGTGCGAGTGTGGCGAATCCGTTCGTGTGGTCGAAACGCAGTCCTCGATATTGAATGCCGCAAGCAAGGCTCACGATTTAGTGACAGAAGCGAAAATATTGTGGGCTTTGAAAGTTGTCACGTGTCATTACCCGTACAGCTCATCCGCCCACACAAGCGATCTGTTCAAGAGAATGTTTCCCGATAGCGAAGTGGCGAAGGTCTTCACATGTGGAGAGAAAAAGTGCGCGTACCTGGCGTGTCATGGTCTCGGGCCATTCTTTCTATCATCCATTCATTGGGCAATAGATAAGCGTTACTATTGCATTGTTCTGTGTGATGAATCCGTAAATGGTTACCTCCATCAGAAGCAGATGGATATACACCCCAGGTACTGGGATGCATCTCAAAAAATAACAACAAGGTACTTCACATCCGTTTTTATGGGCCACGTGACGGCAGATGGCATCGAGGATAAATTGTTGAAAGCACTGGAGCCATTACCACTTGTTAAGATCCTACAAGTGTCCATGGATGGACCGAATGTCAACTTGAAATTTTTCAGAAGCTTTCAGGAGCACCTGCAAAAAAACTATCAAGTACAATGCTGAGATTTAGGCACTTGCGGTCTGCACGTTGTGCACAACGTCTACAGGGCGGGTATAACTGCCAGCGAGTGGGGAGTGGACATTCTGTTGTCTAGTCTAAGTGCATTGTTCGAAGATTCCACGGCGAGGCGAGAGGACTTCATCGCCCATCGCTGGGTTGAAAATGTTCCAGTAGTTGAACGAGCCGTTTCACTGTGGCCTGGCGTAAAAATTTACATTGAGTCTGCAAGAAAGAAAGAAGTGAACCAGCCAAAATGTGCCTCCTTTCAAAACTTGCTCAGTGTCTCCAGTTACCCACTAGTCGCAGCAAAACCTAACTTTGCCCTTGGGATTGCGCTAGTTCTGAAACCTTTCCTGACGGACTATCAGGCAGACCAACCACTTGTGTTTTTTCTGGCAAGGGACCTCGAAACAATTGTCAGGAAGCTTCTCACAAAGTTTGTGAAGTGTTCAGTTCTCTCTGCGTCAGTTGGGACTATAGGCCTGTTGAAAATCAACATTGAAAACGTGAACAGTCACACACCACTTGAGAAAGTGGACATTGGTTATGCAGCTGAACAAATTTTGAAGAATTCCAAGGTCAGTGGAAAAGATGCGTTTGCATTTAAAATGGAATGCAAGCAGTTCCTTGTTACTGTGTGTAAAAAGGTTCTTGAGAAGAGTCCTTTAATATTCCCTTTGGTTAGAGGCCTTTCCTCACTGGATCCCCGTCAAATGTCAAGCCAGACCCGTCAAGCCAGACCAGTGCCTAGCAGGACTCGAGAATGTTTTGAATGCCCTCATCGCTGCAAAAAGGTTGAGCGATCACCAACGGGACTCTGTTCTCTTTGAGTACGCCGAAATGCTGCAGATGGAGAAGCACAAGCTCCGATTGTTTGAAAAGAGCTCTGACAGGCTAGACATTTTTTTCTTATAACTCCTAAAGTTCAATTCATCCTACGCTGAGCTCTGGACAGTAGTCCAACTTTTGCTTGTGCTCAGCCACGGCCAGGCAACTGTGGAAAGAGGATTTAGTGTCAACCGGCAGGTCTGTGTGGAAAGCCTGAAAAGTCTGTCCTATGTCTCACAACGCGTTATATGTGACGCCGTTGATAAGGCAGGTGGCATCCTTAACATTCCTATAACAAAGGAGTTGAGGACCTCCGTTTCAGCTGCAAGGCATCGTTATCATGCATATCTGGAGGCGCAGAAGAAGGAACAACTTGAAGAAGCAATGCAGTCAAAGAGGCGCCTTGTTGAGGAAGAAATTGATACCTTAAAGCGAAAGAAAACAAGGCTTGAAGCAACCGTTGCTGATCTGACAGCTTCAGCAGACAACTTGGCTGAGAAAGCAGAAGAGACATGCACCGTCGTGCACATTGTGAAGTCAAATTGCCTTAGGAAAATGGCAAAAAGCAAGACAGAAGAACTTCTAAACATCAAGCAAGAAATAATCACAAAGCTTCAGGAGCTTTCATGAACGCTTGTTACGACCTGTCTTAGTTTACTATTAAATTAGTCTAGTCTGTAAGTGCGTCTTTTTCTTAGTGTTCAATAAATTTGTTGCAGCGTGTTTTTAAAAAGTTGTTTTACTATAAAGGGTACTAAATTGAGTATTGAAATGAGTCCTTGAAAAAAACTTTGGGGGGCCTTGAAAGTCCTTAAAAACCCTTGAATTTGTGCCTTCAAAGCCTGTACGAACCCCGTGACACGTATAAAGATCCCAGCAGATACACGCCTAGTCAAGTACCAAACATGTGTGAGTGAAATACAGCCATTCTTTCAATTTACTAGGTAATTGGCCAAACTTTTGACGTAGAAAGCCCAACTTTCGTGCCGCCTTCCTTCTTACCTCCTGTACATGCCTGTTCCACCTTAAATCCGAGGTACACAAAACTCCTATAAGTATTTGTATTCCGTAACCCTTTGCAAAGGTCTGAGCAGTGTGGTATGCTGTTACTTTCGCAGATTATATGCAGGCTTTTTTCTTTCTTCCCCAGCTGTTGTAATTGGAAGTGCAGATTATAAGCGATGGCAGGTTACAGTCGCCGACCATTTATTCGGACCTGCGGAAATGCGGAAATGTCCGAATAAACAGGTGTCCGAAAAAGCAGATTAAAAAAAAAAATGAATCCTTTATTTTCACGCACTTATTCGGGCTCCGCAGTAGGCTTGAAAAAATCGTGAATGTGCCGTTGCACGCTGTTCCGTTTACGCGCAATCAGATAAGCCTGAATCTCGGAGAGGGTCGTACGGTCACTATAGGCGGCTGAAAGCACAGTCAGTTGGTGCGTTAAGTTAGCGCGCTCCGAACTCGAAAGGAGCACGCTCGAGTGCGCTCGAGTGCGATGCCTTCGGAGCTTTAACTTAAGACCATTTTTGCCGACTGTTTTCGGGTGCACGAACGCGCCGTCTGGCGAATGTTATGTTGCTTCCGCATCCGCTATCGCACTTCGCACGCTTTTCTAAATTGGCCCCGCCGACCGTACTCCTGCAGTTCTTGTTAGACGATGAAGAGGTAGAAGAACTTGACGCGCCCCCTCTAGCCACCATAAACGCGCGGCGACAGGGGCAGCAGCAGTGGCTTACGTATGCGATACGCCAAGCTCGAAGCGCGCCAACACGTTTCCGATCTTGCCTGAGAGCAGCTTCAGACGCACGGCTGCGCGGCGGCTGCAGGAACGAGTGGGCAAGGAGAAAGGACTTGCATCAGTAGAAAGAGTAGGAAACACGTCACCTTTCCAAAAGCCGTAGCAGGCGCGCGCTCTCGCGCACCGTTTCCAGGTTGGGGCGTGTTGAGCGCCCTCCGCAATCCCGCACCGGAAGTCGCTTTTTAGCCGTTAAGTTTTAAAAGAGCGCACTCTGCTGGCTAGAGCGCGCTCGAGCGCCTTAATTTAACGCGCCCACTGTTTGTGCACGCTCAGCATGCGACGGCAGCGTAGCACATGGTGCGTCATCTTCCGACTCGGGAGTCATCGTCCGGCGGTGCAGCAGAAACCTGACGAATGATCTCGCCGTCGTTGAGTTCTGCGCATGTCAGTGCAGCAGTGTCAGCACCTGTGAAACTGTCAAATGAGACGGTGTCCGGAATCGCAATGCAACCACTGCGCAGGTCTCGGCAGAACATTTTCCGCGTCAGTAGGGAGCGCATCGGAAGGAGACAAATCTTAGGCCTCCCGGCACCCGCTTGCCGGCATTCCCCAGCGAAGTCTGCGCGGGCACTGTCGGCGCCATTAGACACTTGACGCGATGTTTCCGTATGCCGCGTTGGATCACTGAAACCTCGACACAGCACACAAAGCAAACACCACCGTGCCGACACCAGTCACACAAATGAAAAACGTGGCCTGCTCGCACCGTCGTGCGCGAAAAAACAAATCAGCTGCTGGATTATCTTGACATGGTTTACTAAGCTGAAACCGGAACTGCTGTAGAGCCACTCTATCGAACCAGGCAGAAACGATGCTGATGAGCGGGGATTTCCAGTAGCGCCACTTCGTGGGGCCGCAAGGAGGCTCTGTTCAAAACAAAAATGGTGTTCAGCAAGTCGAACTATGCGCCGGTCATAGTCGGTGCATGATGCTCTCGATCGAATTGGCTCAAGGAGTGTCCGAAAAATCAGACGAGAGCTTGCAACGTGTCCGAACTTTCGGCAGTTGTTATACATTATGGTCTATGGGGAGAATGGCGGTGCCGCAAAGCTGACTGAATAGTCGAGCATGTCCGAATTTTTGGAGTCTGGAAAATCGGTCGGTGACTGTATGTGCTCCAGAATACAGTACATACTGTATTCTGTGACACTTGCCCTTTTCCACTTGTGGTATGCCTCACCGCAATACTTTGTGTATGCTTCACCGCGTAACGTTGCTGTGTTGAGGTGAAGTTGACTTTTGGGAAACTGCATCATGAAATGCGTCCTGTTTTCCAAGCTTCGAAACCATTGGTGAACATTACAAAGGTGGAGTCGGTGCCATTGCAAACAGTAGTGAATTGTTTTAATGATAAACATGACACCGAACAATGAGGAGCTTGGTAGCGAACGTCGAAGTGGTGGTGGCTACGGCTGCCAGCAGATCTGCATGCAAGAGCACCGGTTCTAGGCAGTGAGATAATCAAAATGACAGTGGTAGTGGCTTCAATTGATGCTGTTTTGGACGTGCGGTCGTGGCAAAATGTAGCGAAAAACGGATGGTGCGTCCAAAATTGTGCCTCCAAAATTTCAGATGTTCTTTTAAATATTGATTCTATGAGGTCTGTGGCAGTGCCGTGACGGCGTCCAAATTATTGGGCATGTCACGCATTGTCGCCACGCAAAGTTATAAAGGATCAGTGGTTACTTCGCTTTTATCAGGAGGTCACGGTTTGACGGCACTTTGTTTGCGCTCGTAATGGTAACAGCATGAACAAAACAATGACGGAGTGAAAGGACACAGGACAAACGCTGTTTACGTGTTGCCAATTGCTGATAATGTTTCGTGGAGACATTCTACCTTTTGAACATCGCATTTTGTTCACCTGAAGCGACATACAGTGAAATCTCCATATAACGAACTACAGGGGACCATGGTAAATTGTTTGTTATTCTGAAAGGTTGTTATTGTTAACCATAATTAACCATTTTGCTCTTAACCCATCAGCTCACCAGTTGTCATTGTATGAGCTATCCATTAAAATGTTGCTGTTGACTTTTGGCTCACGCTCTTGCTATTTCCTATAGCATGGGTTCTAAAAGTGGGTTCCGTGGAACCCAGGGGGTCTGCAGGCCCCTCCTTGGGGTTCTGCGAGCCACTGATAAATATTCCCTAGTCCCGCACTTGCCAAGTTGCTAAGATGGCGGATACGAGTGCGATCGATCCAAGGAACCTCCATCACCCGTGCCCGATTGTCAAAAAGCACGTTACAGCACGTGAATGAAGTATGCGAACCATGCTATAATTCAGCCAGCAGTTTGTAGCCAGCCAGCCTCCGAAAACGGGCAGTGTGCCTAAGCTTTTGCACTTGAATCTCAGAGGCTGTAACTTACCTTCGTGCACATCTCTCCCATTTGGATCGGTGCTGCTAGCGTGCATGCCTAAATATACACCAAAGGAAAAAAATAGGCATGGAGCAGCACAACACATTTGGTTCTTATGGTAGCTGAGCAAGCGCCACAAATGTGCGACTCAAAAGAGCAAAAACGGTGTCAGCATCCAACCAAAACGGAACAGCAGAGTCCACATTGTCATAGTCATCAGCGGAAATGGTATGTGACATTTGAATAACACAAATGCCGGAACGCTTCATGCCTAATTGTGCCTTTGAACTCTTTATTATTGCGTATATCATTGAGCACAACACCGCGTTGGCGACTGGCGACATGTCTTCATAAATGCATAGTCGCCACCCATGATCACGTCAATAACCACCATGTTTTCGTCCACAGTGGTTGCAACAAACAATAGTTTTGTTTTGACTCTATGCATGCGTCGACCGCGTGCCTTCAAAAATGCATAGTCCCCCTCCATGATCACGTCGATAGTCACCGCGGTTTCGTCCTCAGTTGTTGCAGCAAACAGTAGTTTGACCTTGTCTTGGTGTGTGTGTTGGCTGCCTGCCTTCCCAACTGCAAGGTCACTGCGAACAGCGCCTGCAGTTTCGTTCGCAATTTTCGCCCGTGGTTTCGTTTGCCAACAATGATTTGTTGGCGGCCAACTCACTGGCCAAAAAATAATCGGGATCTGCGCACGCTAGTGAATACAGTCAACGACCGATTTTTCAGACCCTCTAAGAAACGTAAAAACGTCCGAAAATTCAGGCAGTCGGAAAAAATGAATGCATGCAAAAAAACGCACCTTTTTTCATTTTTCTCAGATCTAGAGCTAAAGGGCAAAGTACCGCGCTTCCGAAACCCTGCCAAAGCATCAATGAACGTGCTATAAAAAGAGGCGTTCGAAAACTCTGTATGCAGCCGACTGCCGGTTTATTATGTACATGTGCATCGTCGGGCAGCCAGTGTTATTGCTGCAGTGGCTTGAAGAACTTGTTGATTGTTGTTTGGACGACGTTTCGGTTGCATGCGATCATATTCACCTCGATCTGAGCAAGGGTCATGTCAGCACTGTACACCGATGAAAGAGTCAACAGTGCTTGCGTCAACTCGGCGCTTGTAGGCGGCGCAGGCATTGGCTCCTCATTTTCAACATCGGAGTCTTCTGAATCCCCCACAACCTGACGGACTATTTTCTCGTCAGTCAGTTCTGCGCAGAAGCTGAGCTCGTTGTTAGCGTCAACAAACTGTTCAAAATTTATTTCCGTGGGTACGGTACTGCTTTCCACCTTTGATGCCATCGGCGAGGACGACGAAAACGAAGTGGGGGCCATCGAAGGCAAGCGAAATCCTCAAGTTGCGAACAGTGCAGTTCGCTGACGAGCGTCGAAGCACCTAGGCCTAGCGTCGCAGAGCACACTTGACACAACAGCACAACCACACACCACGCTAGCCAAAACGTGGCCTGCGCAAACAAACGAAATAGTGCCGCTCCGGAAACTCCGCCGTAGGCGGAAGTGCGGCCATTTGCGGCGATCATTGCGGCGATAAACATAGCCAGCGTGGCCAGACCAAATCAGTGTGTGACGGCTAGATTCGGCTAGTTGTGGTTCAAAGCAATGATATGCTTCGGCTGCAAGTCGATTTCCTTCGCAAGGACGCTGTGCAAGGAGCCAAAGGGCCTTCCGTCGCGTCAAAAAGTCAGGAAAATTGGACGGCGGGGGGTTCGAGCGTCCGAAACTTAAGATGTCTTTATACATTGATTCTATGGGGCTCGTGGCGGTGCCGCAAAGACGTCCGAAATATCAGGCATGTCCGAAAATTTAGCCGTCCAAAAATTCAGTCGACTGTAGCATGTCTCAGATGAAGACGCACGCTGTGGCTGCACTGCGAAGGAAGTCACGAGGCCTTCCCCACTGTAAGTGTTAATCAGTCACGAGATGATAGGAACTGCATCTTCCACACTGCACTTTTTGGGTGAGTTGGTTCATCTTGAAACATGGGTAACAGCGCAAACAGATGACCACAAGAAGGGAGACACGTACATACCTGCCAACCCTCCCGATTCGCCCGGGAGACTCCTGATTTTTTACTGAACTTTCCGATTGTACGATCAATGTCATATATCTCCCGAAAAATGGTCTCTGTTCGCGCAAGAGTGAATTTTGCGAAACCGGCACTGCGAAATCTAAAGCCACATCGTAATTGTCAGCATCACCAACAATGGCTGCACTAGCACCATCGGTATCATCGACTACGCAGCCGACTACGGTGCCTAGTAAGTCAACCAAAGCCAAAGCCAATGTAGCTCTTGCATTTCCTGCAGGCCTTTCTCCATGGTGCAGCTTGTTGCTGCTGCTTGCAAGGCGTTGCTGCTTGTGTGTATGATTAGTGTCGGCTAGGCCGTGTGTACGCGGTGCATCGTGTAAAGTTACAGTCCTCGTGTGCTTGATGCCATGGCGCTATCAAAGGCCAAGAACAGGTATTTGCAGAAGTTTTTGCGATCCTATACTTCTGAATTTCCATGCTTTTTGACATCAAGAAAAGGAGAACCTTATTTATTTTGTACAACGTGTGGATGCGACGTCAGCACACGGTGGCAAAGGCGACTTGAAACTCGCGACGCACCTCTGAGCAGCAAGACAACATAGTGAACTTTCTCCGGAACAACTGCGACGACAGTGTCATACGTCTGGAGTGCCCATTTACGGGATTCCTCGTTGAATACAACCTACCCCTAGTGTCAGCAACCACGTTGGGCCTCTTCTACGGAAAATGTTTCAGAAATGCGACGAGGCAAAGCATTATTGATGTCAACGCAACTCTGAAACGCAACTTGGAAGTGTGCGGAGGTGGCCAATCTGAAATTTATTTCACAGGCATCGCTCTCGAGTCATAGTTTTTTTATTCAAGGTTTCCCTCAGCTGCTGCCCCGAGATTCCAATGAATCTGCTGAAGACGCTTTAGATGCTCTCAGAGCTGAGTTTGCCACACTACAGGCCTACAGTCCTCAAGAGCACATCCTGGATGAAGAAAGGTGGGACGTGCAGTGGTCTATGGCTGGAAAAATGAAAAGCATTGATGGAAAACAGGTTTCACCGAGTTGCTGAGGTGATGCTTGATTTACTCGTGATACTGCGTAGCAAGGCAGAGTGTGAGAGGATTTTAGCACGGCGCGAAAAACTAGGGACTGAATTCCGCTCATGAATGTGCAACACAACCCTCCAACACATGAGGCTAGTGAAGGGGTTTTGAGCAAGGACAAATTTGTGAAGTGAGCAAAGTCTGCTACTACAAGGTCCCTTCAAAAGTACTCGTCCAACACTGCCTGACAGTTCGACCCCCCTCCGCCCCCGGTCCCAACAGAAATTGAAACAGTGAATGCAACCCCCCCCCCCTTCCCGTTGGCGTGAAGGGTGATAGCATGCCAACAACGCAAGTGTAATACAGCCAAGCATGCGTAACAAAATGCAAACAATTATTTTCTTTTTCTTTGCAATCAGAACCCCCCTGACAGCTGCATCCAGAAGATCTAATTCAGCATCAAAGAGAGCAAGGGAAGGGGTGCTAAAGGCACTTTCTACCGAATTTTCTAATGTGATAGGCTTTTGAACTGATGCGCACGGTCTTGTCACGGTTCTTACCTAAAATCGTTGTCTCTTTCAACCGAGCCACACGATCCGTACACTTGCTAACATGCGCAACTAAATGTGCGTATTTATCATCTAGTTCTTTCAGTTTTTGAGCGTGTTCCCCTAAACGGTCATTGACACAGCGACCAGTTTCACCGGCGTAAAACTTCCCACTTGACATGGGAATGCAATACACCATTCCAGTGAAACATTTAAGAAACGGCGGGTGGTGGTTCTTCTGGCATCCACGTTTTCTGGCGTTGCAGAAGCGTAACAGCGCTTGTGTGTACGTGTCTCCCTTCTTGTGGTCGTATGTTTGTGCTGTTATCCATATGTTCCACACTGCTCTTGCGCAAAATCGAAACTGGATTTGCCGATTCATTCAGTAAATAAAGCGTGTTGATGTAGTAAGCATTTGTTTGTTGTTTTCTGTATACCCTCGATAATTTGACATTCTGTTAATTTGGACATTTTGTTTTCAGTCCTGTGAAATCCGAAATGATGAGGTTTTACAGTACTTAAAGTAGTGTAGGCACTAATTCCAAGACTTCTTGTGATGAAAGATTATAACTCTCCCCATGCAATATGCACTGAAACCTGCCATTGATTCTCGGCAGGCCTTGGTTGCGATGCTGTCTTGTATTGGCTCATGACATTGGCACCCAGTTTGCACCACGTGGGTTGCATATTGCCACCAAATAGCCTGTCGACCACCACTGTTGGCCTCAAACATGTTGTTCACTAGGCCTAGCATCCCCTTGGCACTTGATGAAGCTTAGCAGGGTTCCCTGGGACCAACATGCTGGAGAACCTGTAGAGACACAGACCTACGCAGAATAGGACGGCTCATAGAAAAATTTCAATCCCAGTGAAGTAATACAATGCATTGGAATCCTGATCTACATGGGAATTGTGGAACTGCCTCGCCTCCATCTATACTGAAATACTTCGGAGTTATTTGGGGGCCTCATTCTTCCAGAGATTATGCCCAGAAGCCGATTTCTTTCTTTCCTTGTTTTTGTCAGAGTTATGGACCCAGAGAAGACTGACTCTGTCCGTGATGGCAAGCTGCACAGGATCGCACATCTACTGCAGCATATGAATGACGTGTCAGGTCAACTTTTTGAGCCATACCGAAATTTGTGCGTGGACGAACAAATTGTTAAATCAAAAGGACGATCGGGAATTTGGCAGTATATGTGTGATAAGGGGGTCAAAGGGGGGTATAAGGTATGGATCCTCACCGACTCAAGGACAGGCTACACTTCAAATCAGTGTTTACGCCAGGAAGCGAAAAACGGCCAGCTCAAAGGGACTGGCTTATGGCGTTGTAACCTGCCTGTGTGATGCATATTTGGATCAAGGCTACATCATCTACCTTGACAACTTTTACACATCCACCACCCTCTTTGAACGTCTTCTTGAAAGGAAAACTCTCTCTTGCGAAACAACGCAAAGATCGTCGTGGATTTCCCTCCCAGTTGAAAGACACCACGTGGGAGAAAAGAGCAACTCGAGGGGACATTCGCTGGCTGCAGTGCCGTGATGTGCTGTACTTGCAGTGGAAAGACGAGCACGCTGTAAGTATGATAAGCACAGTGCACACTGCCAACAATCACGTCACTGCAATGCGCAAAGACAGGAGACCAATAAAGAAAGCTCTCCTTCAGGAAGCCGCTCTTGCCAGAAGACTACAATAAGGGCATGCTTGGTGTTGACAAGTCCGATCAACTTATTATTTTTGATGAAGTGTGTCAGGTGGTGGAAGACACTGTTCTTCCGTTGCATTGACATTGCTGTCAACAGCTTCATAATTTTTCAAGAACACAGGGAACATCACCCCGAGATAGAGGAGCTCTTTAGAAAGACTGGCTTTGACCAGCTTGCATTCCGAATTGAGCTGGCAAACCAGATTCTTGGGATGGACGACATACATGTTCACCCTCCACCTCCTCCAACAAAGTTGGAGCACAAGCCCCAGGTGTAAAAAAAAGCGCCGTAACTGCAAGCTCTGCAGTAGAGAAGAACAAAGTAGAGATGAAGACGGCAGTTTTTTGGGGGCCATCCGGTGTGTATCTGTGTTTGATCCCGACGAGGGACTGCTTTGGAGAATGGCATGCTGCCCAACCATGCTAACGTTATTTTTTGTGGAAAGAACAGTTTTCCGCAAGACTTTCTAAAACTTGTGTCATCTCTTTATGGTGTAATAGGCTACAAAATGTGTATCTTCAAATTTTTTCACTCTCGATATTTTTAAAGTTGTGCACCTTTTTCAAGCAAGATATCCTCACTATAAATTTTTACACTATAAAATTTTTTTCAATAATTTGTGTAATAAATATACATATATGCAATATTTATGTTATTGAATAGGAAATTATTTTAGCTATATTTTGATACCAAACAATGTAAATAAGGCATTAGTGTCTAGCTGCCAAAAAATATTTCCTTCCACTTAGTAAAAACTGCCCTTTTTCCTGTCGTAGCAAATGAGTTAAGGGAGTACACTGCCATTGAAATAATGTTCATCATTTCTTTCATCAGTATTAATGAAACACTGCAGTCTTACTAAGATTCTTGTGCCGATTTCAAATACGTAATTCATTTTCAAATTAGTTTTGAATTTAAATGAAAGTCATTGTCCATCGTCTGCAGAAACAATAGAAAAATAACCGCGCTACAAAAATTCATATTGGCACATGCATAGGTACTAGAAAACATGAACACAATGGTAGGAATACTTTTCTGATATAACAGATATTAGTAATTCTATAGTAATTCAATCTTCACTGTTTCAAATGTGGTTACCCTACTGTCTGATCTAAAGCAGAACTGAAAAATTTTGAAGCATAAATTCGAAAATCTGTTTCTACCATTGTGGGCTTCGCACACACAACTACGACTCACAACAAAAATTATGGCTCTACCTGCCTCGAAGGCAAAGATATCAGTGCTGCAAATCAGCAAGAAGTAAAAAATAGGTATTTTGAGCAAATGAGAAAAAGGAAATACATAGATTTTTAATCAAAAGTGTCGAAAAAGTTTTACAATATTTTGCAGTGAAAGTGACTAAAAGCCACCAAGAATGTGGTTGCTCTGACTACAGCCATCCAAATGTGGCAAAAACATCGCTTAGCGCCGTTGGTCGATTCCTGGTGGCTTACATCGCATGTGTGGTGAACACAAATATGCCGCAGATAAGCCGCGGTGCTGCCAGCGCGGAACATAGCCGACCGCAGTCGACCATAGCCAACCGGTTGCCGAGAAAGGGCCGGCGCACAAAGAATAAAGACCAGTTGGCACCGAGACTCCAAGGCCCATGCCTCGTCTCTGCTTTCCTCGTGCGTGCCAATACATGCGCGGCTAGAACGTCCGCAAAGAACAGGTTGGTCTTCTGGTTGCCGTTCACGCAGGGCGAACTCTACGCCAACGCGACATCACCGCTGCACGCGCATGTGATGACTGTCTTCATGGCGAGGCCATATTCTCGTTTGCTTTAGCGTACTGTGATGCTACCATGCTATGCACCTTGCACTTGACAAACGACAGTGCGTTCACACTGTTTATAGTGAAGCCTGCCTCAGCGTCAACTGGTGCGGCCGCAACGTCTGTGCGAGTGAGGGAGTCCAACTTCCGCTTTGTGGCTGGTGTTGAAGCAAGAACATGAAGTTCTTTTTTTTGGGGGGGGGGGGGGGGGGGCATTCATCTCCCTCTGCAGCAGATCTGCATGCTGCAGCATTGCAGTGTCCTGCTGAACGCGGCCGCTGTCTGGAACACCTTCACTCATTGGTGAGCTGGCTAGTCCTTCTTCGTCATCACTTTCTGATGGCGGCAGAATGTTCTCGATGTTTTCCAAAGGAATGGAATACCTTTAAAAGTTATAAGCTGATTGCTTCTTGTTTTTGCTGAACTTGTGTGCCTCATGGCGAACTTTGCTAGTGGATCAGACATAGTTGCGCACTTGCTACAAGCCTATGAGATGCGCCATTGTGTTGCCTGCGGAGTGGAGCAGACGACAAAAACCTTGCGCAGCCAACCACAGCACGTGTTTCTGGTCACGTGTGCTAGTCAACGAATGGGATCGCGCATTTGAACCTTTTCTTCTCCCTGGATTTCAGTATCACCGGCGAGCTGGCAGAGTCACTTTAGGCGGGAAATTGAAGAAGAAAGGCTCTTCTTTACAATGAGACCAAGATGGCTGTGATTGTATGCGTAGGAAAAGAGCTACGCCCCGTGATAAAAAGGGCTCTTGTGCGGAATTCAGCTCACAGTGGTGTTATAAATTGATATTGCGAGCAGAATACTCATCCGCAAGATGGGAAACTTGATGAATTGACGGAATAGTAGCTGTAGGCATTAAAAATGTCAATTTCAAGAAATTGATTCTTTTCATGTACTTTTTCGCCTCAAAGAGCTGTCCCCCCCCCCCCCCCCCCCCCTTTTTTTTAACCTGTCTCAGCAGACTGAAGTGTGTAATCTTGGGTGAAGACCATTTAAAGGTGTCCTGCACATCCTTCCCACGAGCATTTCATGTGGTGCTCTGCCAGTGACCTCATGTGGTGTGGTTCAGTAATGAAATAACAACCTTTAAGTTTGAGTAAAACTTGAAGCAGCGTGAAGAAGACGAGAACACACACAACAGGACGAGCGCTGTACTGCCAACTGGAAAATTTATTGAAAAGTCACACAGCTTTTATAATATATCAAAAAACACCAATAACCAAAAGGTTTAAACGCATGCATACTGCCTACAAGTATAAGTGCTTATCTAAGAAATTTCTCATGTTTTGCTAGGCTGAGCGACGCTACGCGTTTTTGATTCTCAACATTTTTTCGATTGTTGTCTTCGTCTTCTTCACGCCGCTTTATGTTTTACTTGAGATGAACCAATTCGCCCAAATCAAGTTGTTGCTACTATTGAAGTATGGGTTTGAAAGGATCCAGAACCGCTCTTCTTGATCTTGACAGCCCGTACAACTCGCTCTACCGCACCATTGAAAGCTGGTTGGTTGTGCGGCACAAGCATGCGACGTATCCCATTCCGTGTCAGGATTTCCAAGTATTGCTCACTTGCAAAGGCAGGTCTATTATTGGACACGATGACATCCGGCAGTCAGTGTTGTGCAAACGCTGTCACAATGCTGGGATGACAGCATCTGCTGACATTTGTGCCACTAGACAGACTTGGATCCATTTTGAATAGGTGTCAACAATGACAAGAAATGTATGTCTCAAGAATGGGCCCTTCAGTCAACTTGAAGCCTTGACCAAGGCCTCTTCTTTGGAAATGGTCAAGCTGTGTGCTGAATGCGTTGACAGTGCGCTGGTAAGCTTGGCATCTAGCACAAACCCTTACGCTCTTAGCGGTGTCACTATCATAGCCCGGCCACCAGTCATGGCTTCTGGCAATCAACTTGATTTTCTCAATGCCAGGATGCCCAGCATGAAGAAGAGTCAGGACTTTGCCTTGCAGAGATTTTGGGATAACAACTCTGGGATCCCACAGCAAGCAACCCTCGTGGAGGCTGAGTTCAGTGCTGTCAATAGATTGCTTCCGGTCCGACTGGAAGCCCATCTCCTCGCAGGAGAGCAAGAACTATGTGACTCGGGAGGGCATCATTTCTTGTAGTCTGTGCTACAACCGAGCACTTTCCGAGCACTTCGGAGTGCTCGGAAACTTAAAGGGACAGGCATTTTTATTAATGAAGGCTACTCAAAAGATGTTAGACAGAAGCGATAAAACCTTTGGAACAGTGCTTTGAGGGATAGGGAGAGGGGGTGCAAAGTTATTCTTGTTTACGACAAGATGAAGATTGACGGCAGCACATACGCCTGGGATGACGTGAAGAAGCAATGTTATGTAATGTATCAGCAAAAGACAGACCCGAATGCAGCTGGAACTAGTGTGTTAACATCTGACTGACGTCCCCAGACCCGCAGGCTTCACTTGCTCAATGTTAATGCCCGTAGCCTCTTAAACAAAAGCGTTGAAGTGGAGTATGTTTTGACCGAGCACGAGCCGGATGTAGTGATAGTGATGGAAACATGGCTCTACTCCGAAGTTTATGATCACGAAATCTGTTCGCCGTGGTATAAAGTGATCAGGAACGACCGTAGCAGCCGAGGTGGGGGTGTGGCGATTTTCATTGATAGCAGACTGCGGCATACAGTATTTGAGTATCCTTTTAGATATAGAAACAGCGTGGTATAAAATTTTTTGGGGGGGTAAATGAAGTTGTTATCGGTGCAGTGTATCGCCCACCTGGGACAAGCACAGCAGCTATCGAGAGACAATGATTTCATGCACTGCTTGCGTTTACAACACAAGAACGTTGTTGTAGCAGGTGATTTTAATGTTCCTAGAGTATTGTGGGACAGCATGTTGCCGGAAAATAGGGAATACGAGTCTGCCACCACACTACGAAATGCGTTTTTCGCACAGTCTTCACCAAGTTGTCAATGAATACTCTCGTGTCCAGCAAGCCAGCAAATCTGTCCTTGACCTTATATTTCTGAGTGAAAACTTGTTCCTCCTGCTACACAAAGTTGAGCTTTTTCCTGGAATTTCTAATCATTTTATCGTTGGCATTATCGTTGGCATTGGCACTGACGTTGCAGCAGAATGGAAATGTATCCAGACATGTTTGGACTTACAGGGACTACAACAATATGGCCAATGATACGGCTATACTTGACAAATTAGACATTTCTTTTGAACGGTTTCAGGAGCTGTGTCTCCAACAAAATACGGATATAAGCAAAGTTTGGCTAATGTTTAAAGCCCTTGTACACAAATGCATAACCCAGTTTGTGCCCTTGAGGGTAAAAAAGAAATGTGTGCATAACCCCTGGATACCACGCGAAATTATCCATTTGAAAAGGAAAATACAACGATCCAAAGCAAGGTACAAATGTGTGCGCGATCTAGATCTGTTAGAACAGATTATTGCGCTCAAAAAAGGGTTGAAGGATAAAATAAGAGTGTCCAGACAGAAGTATTTTAGTGTTACAGTGTCAAAGTTCCTTAAAGCCTCACCCCAGAAGTTCTGGAGGCACTTTTCAAAAGATAAAAAAGCAATCTCTGAGTTAAGTACGACACAAGGCTTTATTACTAATGAAGAAGATATTGCAAATGAGCTTAACAGTTTCTTCTCCAGTGTCTTTACTACAGACAATGGCGAAGTAAACTTTTGTGTTTCTCGTTGCTTCCCTCCTCTAGGGGAACTCCAGCTTTCTGAGTGAGGTATATTTAAACTATTGCTCAATCTAAAACAATGTAAATCGTCTGGACCTGATGAAATTCCTAACGCATTATTAATGAGGTATGCAGAGTGGATGTCCAAATACCTCTTAGTTATCCTTCAAAAATCTCTGTTGTCGGGGGCTCTACCTGACGATTGGAAATTAAGTAAAATAATTCCAATACCAAAAGGCGGAGATCTTAAATGTGTTTCCAACTACAGGCCTATTGCACTAACCTCAACACCATGCAAAATTCTTGAACACATTGTCTCCAAACACATCAGAGAATTTCTGACGAGCATAAAATTCTTCAGTGAGTCTCAGCGTGGTTTTCGTAGCGGCCTCTTGACAGTGACACAACTTATGGAAAAAGTGCATTTAATCTGTGAAGTGCTAGATTGAAGAGGCCAGGTAGATATAATTATCTAGACTTTAGAAAGTCATTTGATACGGTTAGTCGCACGAAACTATTATTGAAGTTAAGAGTCGTGTTAGAAAACTGCAAAGTTGTCCAATCGATCGAAGCTTTTCTAATAAATTGCCGACAGTTCGTTAGTGTTAAAGAAAGCCAGTCTACAATATGTGAGGTTGTCTCCGAAGTGTCGCAGGGCTCTGTGCTGAGACCCCTGCTCTTCCTAATATATATATCAATGACCTGATAGTAGACACATCCATTCAAGTCAAATTATTTGCAGATGATTGCGTTATTTTGACTGAAATAACCTCCACAGCTGACCTACTTAAGGGGGGATGCGGCCCTAGAAAACCGAAAAATCGCGAAAAATTCGATTTTTGAAAAAAACATTTTTGGTTTGTATGTCTCATAAACTACCTATTCTGTAATTATCAGCACCTAATTAAACCGCAAAGTACAAAAAGAAAACTCTACTTTTGAGGCCACCGCGGCCCACAAAACATGTGCAAATGCCGAAATGAAGTCAAACTTCGCGCGCGCGATATTCCCGGCCCATGCGGCCTGCCCGCGCCATCTTGGTGTCGTTTTGACCGTGAATTCTTTGTCTCCATTTTGCCACCTTGCAAAATGGCATCGTCGGCGCGGTTGAGGTGCTATTGGCATTTTCCTGCAATGTGGTGCAGAGCGCTGATTGGCCGGAGCCGCGCGCTCAAATCCCGCAGGCTAAAGCGCACCTGCCATTGGCTGCTGCGAGGGTGGCGGCTGCTCCCTTTGATGTCACGTCCGCCGCGCTCGCGTCGTTGTTGCCCCTTGCTCCGTCCGCCTCAGCACTGAGCTTGCGAGCTGCTCATCGCCTTGTGCTATCTTTTGGATTATTTTCTCAGCTTTTTCTTTTTTTTTTCGCTAGTTCTTTGCTGCATGCGATGCCGGCAAAGCCCAAGACAGTGCAGATGTTCGGTGCGCGGGAGCGCGATATGCTTCTTGTACGAGCAACGAACTTCCGATCTTCCGCAGCGAGTGCCGACTGCGTAGACGCTCTTCAGCGGTGGAACTGTGCTTTCAGCTGTCGCCAGTCAAAAATCCAACACATTGAGTGTGCCTGGAGCTGCAACAGTTAATTAAAAGCTCCGCAGGAGCTTTCTAATAAAGAAACACATGTGTTCAACTTTAAGACCTGTTTTCTCGGAAGGGGTTTTTTCACTAGTAGTGGTGCTGGGGAAGGCGATACATATCTCAAGAACCGCTCATCAGATTTGTATGCCGTTTTTTTATTCTGTTCCTGAATGACTTTGCCAGGGGGTAACAGGCTTCTTTTTTTTTGAAAGCTGGTGCAGTTAACTTATAATAAGCGACTAATTTTTTATGAATGTGGTCATTACTGACTTCATCAAATTCAAAGTTGTCTTAAAATATTTTGAAGGGGAAATTAAAGAAAAGGGCTCTTTAGCCCCCTGGGATATCTATCAAGGGATCATCACAGTGAATTTCAGCTTCCTACGATGTCCTGGCGTTTCTCCAGGCTCTTCCTCAGGCATATACATGAACCACCTAGTTCGACCTCAATAACTCTGGAACTAATGAACACATCTTCATGAAACTTTGCAGTTCCTCATAGTTCGGTGGTGTGGACGTACCCTGAAAGTTTAATCTGGATATCTTTAAAAATAAAAAGTTTGGTCTCCAGGGTAGCCTCTTCCCTTAAAGTTAATTCTTGCTTCAATCAAATACAGTAAAACCTCGTTAAACTGCACCCGCTTAAACTGTAGTTTCGTTTTAAAAGTAGTAAAGTCAAATCCCCGACTCAGCGGCCATTGAACATAATGTGTTTTGTATCCGCATAAACCATACTAGCTTATTGTGTACACATTGGTTAAAAAGTAGCATTTCCTCTTTTCGTCGCACAAACAGAGCGGTGCGTCGTCTCCATTGGCTGGCTCGGCAGAACAACAAGCCTCAGAGATTGGAACGACGACCTCCAAGCGCCCTGTGCATTTGCGCGCAAAGCCACATCAACATCGACATCATTTCGATGCCGTACCAGAGAGCGTTGTGGCGTTGTGGTGTCGTGCATACGAGGACTCGCGTTATGCCGAAGCTCGGATGAAAGAGACGCCGGGTGCTCAGCATCGAAGAAAAATTGGACGTCGTCCGTGCTGTTGAACGTGACACGAAGAAGTCGGCATTGGCACGTGACAGGGATCTGCTGTTGACTACAGTGTGTGGCATTTGGAATGCGAAGAAGTTGCTCGGCAGCGCTGCTGTGACCGCGAAAGATGTCGGCCACGAGGTTTGACTTTTCGCCATCGTTGCCTCTGTTGTTGCCGAAGTGTCGACTAGCGACAGTGATGAGGACGACACGGAAAGCGACAGCACGGGCGATTCAGGCCCGACAGTGACAGAAGCTGCACGTTACTTCAGCCTCATGAATACAATCGTCGCGACGACAACAGGGATGCGATAACGTAACTATTCCAAACGAAAAGTATTCCGAACTCCGACACCAGGCAATGAAAAAGGCACCCCGGGGCTTCTGCAGCACTACCGCGTGCATGCACGGAGAATACGTAACGCCAAAGAGGAATCTGCCATGCGAGTGTTTGCTGAGAAGAGGGGGCTGGCTGAAAAGCTGGCACGTAGCTTCAGTAAGCTTGAGGCCACTGTCGTCGTGCTAGGCCGCCGTGGCATGAAATGAAAATAACACTTTTGTCGCGTGAAGTGAATAAATACTGCACGTTTTTTTCCCCTTTCATTGCACTCTCTCTGAGTTTCGTTTTCGACAGGTAAGTGGACGAGCTCATGCTATTTCGGTTAAACAGTACTACTGTTTAGTACGTACTTTTTCCGAGCTCCGGCCAACTACGGTTTAACGAGTTTTCACTGTACATGAATGGTGTACAAAATGGCAAATGTCACTGAACTTGGATAAAACTGTATGCATGACAATATCGCACAAACGTGCCCCTTTACAGTTCAACTACTCCCCATCAGGTACTCCACTAACTCGAGTGGCCGAATACAAGTACTTGGGCGTAACTTTGACTGCAAATATGGGTTGGACGACTCACATTGACAATTTAGTAGGCAAAGAAAATCAAAGATTAGGATTTATTCGACGCACTTTCAAACAAGCACCTGCAGAATCCAAGCTTATCATATACAAAATGCTCGTTCATCCTATAATGGAATATGCTTGCGCAGTCTGGGATCCGTACGACCAAATTTAGGTGTGCATCGGCGTGCCTTGTGCTTCATTTTTTCCAAATATCGAAGACAAGACTCGGTGTCACCGCTTTATGAAAAGGCAAACCTTCCTTTACTTAACATGTGAAGGAAACGGGAAAGGCTGAGCCTTTTTTACAGCATTATGAATCACATGGTGCTGGTAAACAAGGAATGCTACATAACCGAAACAATGTTGCGGGTAGTAAGCAGTAAACATTTAAAGTATGTGAAAGAGGGTAGATTTTCTAAGGATTGTTTTAAATATTCTTCTTTTTTGCAAGCTGCGAGAGAATAGAATAAACTGCCAGAGAGAGTGGTAAGCGCAACAGGCTGCGAGCAGTTTTGGAATCATCATCATCATCATCCTGGTTACGCCCACTGCAGGGCAAAGGTCTCTCCCATACTTCTCCAACAATCCCGGTCATGTACTAATTGTGGCATGTCGTCCCTGCAAACTTTTCATCTTATCCCGTTAACGTTACACCCATAATTCTTCTTTCCATAGCTTGTTGTGTCGTCCTCAGTTTAAGTAGAACCCTTTTCGTAAGCCTCCAGGTTTCTGCCCCCTAGGTGATTACTGGTAAGACACAGCTATTATACACTTTTCCCTTGAGGGATAACGGCAGCCTGCTGTTCATGATCTGAGAATGCCTGCCAAACGCACCCCAGCCCACTCTTATTCTTATTATTTGTCTCATGATTCGGATCCGCCGTCACTACCTGCTCTATGTAGATGTATTCCCTTACCACTTCCAGTGCCTCGCTACCTATTGTAAATTTTTGTTCTCTTCTGAGACTGTTAAACATTACTTTAGTTTTCTGCAGATAAATTTTTAGACCTGTTCTTCTGCTTTGCCTCTCCAGGTCAGTGAGCATGCATGGCAGTTGGTCCCCTGAGTTACTAAGCAAGGCAATATCATCAGCGAATCGCAAGTTACTAAGGTATTCTCCATTAACTTTTATCCCCAATTCTTCCCAATCCAGGTATCTGAATACCTCCTGTAAACATACTGTGAATAGCATTGGAGAGATCGTATCTCCCTGCCTTACGCCTTTCTTTATTGGAATTTTGTTGCTTTCTTTATGGAGGACTATGGTGGCTGAGGAGCCGCTATAGATATCTTTCAGTATTTTTACATATGGCTCGTCTGCACCCTGATTCCGTAATGCCTCCATGACTGCTGAGGTTTCGACAGAATCAAACGCTTTCTCATAATCAATGAAAGCTATATATAATGGTTGGTTATATTCCGCCCATTTCTCTATCACCTGATTGATAGTGTGAATAAGGCCTATTGTTGAATAGCCTTTACGGAGTCCTGCCTGCTCCTTTGCTTGACAGAAGTCTAAGGTGTTCCTGATTCTATTTGCGATTACCTTAGTAAATACTTTGTAGGCAACGGTCAGTAAGCTGACTGGTCTATAATTTTTCAAATCTTTGGCGTCCCCTTTCTTATGGATTAGGATTATGTTAGCGTTCTTCCAAGATTTTGGTACGCTCGAGGTCATGAGGCATTGTGTATACAGGGTGGCCAGTTTTTCTAGAACAATCTGCCCACCATCCTTGAACAAATCTGCTGTTACCTGATCCTCCCCAGCTGCCTTCCCCCTTTGCATAGCTTCAAGGCTTTCGTTACTTTTTCCGGCGTTACTTGCGGGATTTTAAATTCCTGTAGACTATTCTCTCTTGCATTGTCATTGTAGGTGCCACTGGTACTGTATAAATCTCTGTAGAACTCCTCAGCCACTTGGAACGGTCTCATCCATATTAGTAATGATATTGCCGGCTTTGTCTCTTAACGCATATATCTGATTCTTGCCAATCCCTGGTTTCTTCTTCACTGCTTTTAGGCTTCCTCCGTTCCTGGGAGCACGTTCAATTCTATCCATATTATACTTCCTTATGTCAGCTGTCTTACATTTTTGATTAACTTCGAACGTTCTGACAGTTCTATTCTAGCTGTAGGGTTAGAGGCTTTCATACATTGGCTTTTCTTGATCAGATCTTTCGTCTCCTGCGATAGCTTACTGGTATCCTGTCTAACGGAGTTACCACCGACTTTTATTGCACACTCCTTAATGATGCCCACAAGATTTCGTTCATTGCTTCAACACTAAGGTCCTCTTCCCGAGTTAAAGCCGGATACTTGATCTGGAATTCCTCTATTTTCCCTCTTACCGCTAACTCACTGATCGGCTTCTTATGTACCAGTTTCTTCCATTCCCTCCTCGAGTCTAGGCTGATTCGAGTTCTTACCATCCTATGGTCACTGCAATGCACCTTGCTGAGCACGTCCACATCTTGTATGATGCCAGGGTTAGCGCAGAGTATGAGGTCTATTTCATTTCTAGTCTCGCCGTTCGGGCTCCTCCACGTCCACTTTCGGCTATCCCGCTTGCAGAAGAAGGTATTCATAATCCGCATATTATTCTGTTCCGCAAACTCTACTATTAACTCTACCCTGCTATTCCTAGTGCCTATGCGATATTCCCCCAGTGCCTTGTCTCCAGCCTGCGTCTTGCCAACCTTGGCATTGAAGTCGCCCATCAGTATAGTGTATTTTGTTTTCACTCTACCCATCGCCGATTCCACGTCTTCACAGAAGCTTTCGACTTCCTGGTCATTATGACTGGATGTAGGGGCATAGACCTGTACAACCTTCATTTTGTACCTCTTATTAAGTTTCACAACAAGACCTGCCACCTTCTCCTTAATGCTACAGAATTCCTGTATGTTACCAGCTATATTGTTATTAATCAAGAATCCAACTCCTAGTTCTCGTCTCTCCGCTGAGCCCCGGTAGCACAGGACGTGCCCGCTTTTTAGCTCTGTATATGCTTCTTTTGGCCGCCTAACTTGACTGAGCCCTATTATATCCCCTTTACTGCCCTCTAATTCCTCCAATAGCACTGCTAGACTCGCCTCACTAGATAATGTTCTAGCGTTAAGCGTTGCCAGGTTAATATTCCAATGGTGGCCTGTCCGGAGCCGGGGATTCTTAGCACCCTCTGCTGCGTCGCAGGCGTCGCAGCCAGGAACAAAGATAGGAGAGCTTTCTGTCGTGGAACTGTACTGCGACATCTGCTTTGCCTTGAACTTGTGTAAGCTCGCCCGAGTAGCTTTGTAGGAGCACATCCGATGGCATGACAGTCATCGACGGTAGTAGCTCCTGAAGACTTTCTTTTTGCACTGACAGAAATGCTTGCACCTGTGTCCAGCTCCATACGGAGCGGCTTACCACAAACGCTACAAACGCTAACGGTCATGTTGAAGGGCTGCGAAGGCACGACGGTGTCGACTGGCCACATGTCAAACACATCGGCAGGTGCGTTGTTGTCAACAGTATTGACTTGGTATGTTCCACTTGAAGTTGTACGAGTTGGAGGTGCGGAACCGTGTAGTTTTGTAGACTTTCCCTTCCTTGATAAAGCGTGTTTTCTCTTCGAGTTGCGCACTCGAGCATTGTGTCCCTGCTTTTGGCAGTAGTTGCACGTAGGGCTGATGTGCTTGCCCTCGGTCGCGAGTTGTTCCTCCCTGCAGCGGTATCATGAGACATACTCCTTTGATGCCGCAACGTTATGCGTAGGAAGGGAACTTCTGCTGGAACTGGCTATCTCGCCGGCATCTTTCTTCGCAGCTTCTATGTCAAGTGCAGTTTTCGTCTTCGTATAGGTTGTATTCACATGACGTCACCAACATGCTGCGAGTACAGCTGGCAACCATGGCAGCGCCCTCCGCACCAGCGTCCGTCACGATCTTGGCCACTTGTCGCATCCGTATCACCGTGTGTTAGCTGTGTGCCATGCTCGATTTGTGGTTTAGTCGGCGGATGCTCTTTGGATTACAAATTCTTGGTGTGTACTAGCAGTCACCGCAGTAGCTTCTATGAACGCAAAGACGCTGCGGAGTCATGGGCGATGAGCCTGCAATCAGTTTGAGCGCATATGCGCAAGGCTTAGAGGAAGCAGCAAAGAAGCGCTACGTAGCAAAGGTGAAGCTTTGCGGCAGTGTTGACCCATTGCTGCTGGACACGGACGAGCTGTGCTTTGATGTCGAGCTTGTGCCAAAGGTAGAGGTCTCCGACATCAAGGATTATTTAGTTCACGCGACTAGCTACATTACACATAAGCAACTAAAAGCAAAAAAGTCTCTCGAAGCGCACAACTACCTGACAAGCGGTTTCGTTCAGGAGCCGCAGCTGAAGAAGGTGGACGACGTGATCATCGTACGTGGAAAGGTAAGAGTTTGTTGTACGTTTAGAATCTCGACAAAAGGTCTCAAAGTCTCTGTGCTAATGCTGACTAACTCCATATGCGCACGGAGCGGCGTCATGATGGGACGCTGATGGCGAGGTAGGCGTGGCGACACAGCTGTACATAGTGTGCAGTATTTAAAGTGGTTAAACGAGAGGAGAGTGATAAGACTGGATGGTTCAAGGACGAGTCAGGGCTGCGTACGAGCCAGCATCGGCGGCTGAAAGCCGAGATTTGAAACCTAGCTCGCCGTCGCTTCACAGAAGCGATCGCGCGCTTTTTGCATGGCTGCCGAGAAAAGTATGCACACACAGATTCACGCGCACGCGGAGGAACGGAAGTTCAAGGGTTCGCGCAAACGCTGGCTACAGCAGATACGGCGTACACGGATCCTCACAGTACCGCGCAGCAGTGTGTGTTTTAAGGTTCTGATGGAATTGATTGATTAGGTGTTGGAATCGTTTTGTTCGCCAATGTAAACTGCAACTCGTGAACTTAAGATTAGATCTCGCTATGTGGTGAGGGCGCTTTTCGCGACGATGAGCAGTATGGACAGCGCGCAGCATAGCTTGTTTGAACGAGCATTCATTGTAGAACCGAAAGTAAGCAACACTTCACTAAGCATATCGGTGTCAAAGACCATGAATGTGCAAAGTTGTACGGCGCAGCCTACTACCTTGAGCGAGTGATGTGTCGCGGGATAGATTTAAATCATTGTAATTGTGAATGTTTATCAGATACTGTACCCATATGGTTTAAGCAGGCTAACCCAGTTCGAAGAAGTTTCACAATTCTAAACAATTATATTCATTGCATTTACAGGTAAACCATTCTCAGGCACTTTTCACACAACCACTGGAGCCATGGATTATTATTAAAGAAGACGGAATGGTGAAGGCAGCAACACTGTACGTGCATGGCGGGCCTTGGTGAGGCCTGTTCTCAAATAGGTGCAGTTCTTTTTTATTTGGAGGCAGCAGCTTCATTTTGAGAAAGCCAGGCCTGCACAGACAAGACGAACAAATGGTTGCCACCTTATATGACCAATCTGGCCTGCGCACCAATTGCTGAGATTGACTTTTCTTCATCCAATGCGAAAAGACGGCGTCTCAGCGAAACAAAGCACCTTTCTGCGAAGAAAAGTAAAGCTCGGATCGAGAGGCCATCAAAAGAAAAATGGGCTGCCTTCCTGACCAGCGTAAAAAATACTGGAGTGCAGTATGCAGTGCTCTCACTCACAAAGGGCTTTTGCGACGACTTCATTCCGTTGTCTCAAAAGTATTCTACAGCTGTTCTTGGGGAGCTGACCCGTGACAAACCAGCAACATGGAACAACATTCAAGAGGAGTGCCAGATGTTTGCACAAGCATTCACTGTAGAACCAAAGTAAGCAACACATTTCTTTCGACATTATGTGAACAAAAAAGCTTCGTGTGCTTAACAAGCTGTAGCGTAATGGTACTCGTACGATAGCGTAGTAGTATGCAATTTTGGTGTGCCTGAAGTGTGAAAGCCGCATTTTCAAAAAGAGTACAGTTTAGTGGTCGGTTAAGGTTTCCATAAGGCACGCAAGCACCATGGAATTTATGCATTCCTTCAGGCAGTATTTTGCTAAAGTATTTACTTTGTAAATCTTGGCATAAGGGCTTGTGCCTGTTAGGCAAGGGGTAGAATGGCAAAGTACTTGTATTTTGCATGTCAGTGGTTAACGCGAGTGATGCCAGTTCATAAACTTGTCGCATTGCAACACCTTCACTGTTTGAGTGGCCTTTGTTTTGAACATGCAGGTATGTCGCGCTGTAGAGGCAGCAACAAGGGAGAAGTGAGCATCTTCTGTTTGGTTTACATTCCGAGCAGGAAGGGTGACTTCATCGACCGTGTATGCAGCCTGCCGAACACCCCTCTACAAGCCGTCCATAAGCCTCATCAAGAGGATGTGCTATCCTGAAGAGCAGAAGTTCTTTTCAGCAGCAACCAATTAGAGGAAACAAAAAGAAGTAGTAGCCAGGAAGGCTTACATCTCGGCAAAGACTGGGAAGCACAAGAAATTTGTGTGTCATAGCTCTGGCCTACACATTTCTGTAGAAGCACCCTACCTAGCCGCCAGTCCAGATGGCTTGGTTTCATGTCAATGCTGTCACGATGGTGTGCTAGAAATTAAGTGTCCCTGTTCAGCAGTCTGTGTGGGCGATGTGCTGAAGCAGAAAGGTGGCTGCTTGGAGCTATGTGATGACAGTGTGCGACTGAAGGGAAGCCATGCATACTTCTACCAAGTACAACTGCAACTCTGTGTGTGTCAGCGGCAGTACTGCGATTTCGTTCTGTGGACACCATCAGACATTCTGATAGAACGCATCGCTATTGATTCGTCTTTCTGCAAAGAAATGACACAGAAGTCCAAAGCGTTCTTTGAACAGGTTTTGCTCCCGCAGCTTTTATTTAAACACTGGACTACCTTGCCACAGCAAGAAACAATGCTTACATGTGAAGAATGTTCAGCAGACAATGAATGCTACTGTTACTGCAGTGGTGCTGAATACGGTGAAATGGTCAAGTGCAGTGGCCGACAGTGTTCTGGCAAATGGTTCCATTTTTCATGTGCAAATCTGAAGCGTCCACCAAAGGCCAAGGCATAGTTCTGCCTAGCTTGTAAGCCTTGCAAGAAAAAGCAGCAGCCTTGATCATGGGCGCTATAACATCATTTCTATTCCAATTTTGCAATCGGCCCTCCATGATTGGTTAAAACTTTTTTTGACCACCCCCACTTCACCTGTCTGTCACGTGATGTCAAGAAAACCGCGACATCTCCCCATCTGATATGACGTGTACACACTGATTATGCACAATTTGACCGATCAAAAGAAAAACAGTTATTTCTCATTCGACGCCTTTTCACCATTAGCCCTCGGCTAATGTGACACACAAATTTCATTAGCCCTCGGCTATTGGTCAAAAGTTTTCGGGCTGCACCCACTTCAGCTGCCTGTCACGTGATGTCACAAAACCGCAAAAACTCACTGTGTCAAAGTGACGTGTACATATTAAAGATGCATTAATATGCCGAACAAAACTGAATTTTCTTGTGAATAGCTACAGGCTGCCCCATTCCGAAGGAATAAAAGATGGCTGCTGCCGATCGCTTAGGCACTGGCTATTCGCACCTGCCGGAGAGCATGGGTTTATTTGTGTGTACTAAAACTTTTTCCGTGGCCGTGTAACGTTTTCGAGCACTTTCGGCACTATTACGACCTCGTTCTGCCAACTCTTCTTTGCTAAGGATCCGTTCTGTAACTGAGCCAGTTGTCGGTGAAGAACGTTTATTGCCGGTGGGACGCTGGTATATACAGGAACAGGAGCGTGACGTCACAGGTCATGATGTCGCGTCGCTGGCAGCTCTGCCACACCTTCCCTTTTTTTTTAATATAAACGAGTAGTTCGTCTCTCAGGCAATGGGTACAGACAGGGCTTGCGACGTTGCCATGTGCTTTGTCGTAGCTCTGGGAAAGGAGGTTCGACGTCTGAGACATCAGACTCTAGAGAATCGTGTGGTTGTGGGGCCACGTCGCGTAGATGCTCTCGGGTCCACCTGATCTCCCGGCCGTCCTCCGTTTTCAGAATCGCTGAACGTGGTGCTTCCACTAGCCTTAGGAAGACAGCAGGTGCCCAGGTCCTGTGAAGAGTGTCGTACGCTGCTACCTGTTGCCCCTGCGATAGGGGCGGCAGCTGTCTGGAGCCGCGGTTGTAGTAGATTTTCTGGCGGTGACGGATTTCCTGCAGACTGCGGTGAACAGCTTTGCAGGGCACCGTCTCTGGCACCAGGTGCGTTGTGGGTACTGGGAGCAGGGTTCTCGTCAGTCGTCCCATGAGTCTCTGCGCAGGGGACTTCAGCACTGCATCCCTGGGGGCATTGCGCCACTCAAGTAAAGCCATTTGGAAGTGGGGTGTCCTATACAAGCACTTCTTAGCCTCTTGGACATCCCTTTCTGCCATTCCATTAGAGCGTGGGTAATAAGGGCTCGAAATTATGTGTGTGATACCTAATGTGCTCAGAAACTCTTTGAATTCCGCTCTGTGGAACGGTGGGCCGTTATCACTGCACAGCTTTAAGGGAAGCCCATGATCAGCAAAAATATCTGCACACCATGGTTTCAGTAGTTTTGCAGTGACGTTTTGGAATTCACATATCTCAAAAAAGAAGGAATAGAAGTCCACGATTATGACAAACTGTTGGCTGCCGTAAGAGAACAAGTCCATTCCTACAGTTTTCCAGGGTAAACTAGGCACTTCGTGACACAAAAGTGCCATCTTCGGGTTCCGCAATTGATGCGTTTCGCAGATCTTGCAAGCTCTACAGTACTGTTAATATCCGCAGACATGCTGGGCCAGAACATAACGCTTCTCGCTCGTTCTTTGATTTCGTCTGCTCCCAAATGTGCGGCATGGAGGAGGCTCAGTATTTCTGCTCTCTTCGAGTGTGGTATGATTACCTTATTTCTGCGGAACAGTAGGCCGTCCTGGGTGTGTAAGTCCTCCCGGTATGACCAGCAGGGGCGCACGGCTTCCGGGGTATCACGTTTATTGTCCGGCCAGCTTGTTTCCGCATATTCTCGTAGCTTGAGCAGGGTTGGATTGCTATTGGTTGCTGCAAGGAGGTCTTCGATGCGTGTTTTAGAAGCAGAAACAAAATCGAGCACATTTACTTGAAACTGTTCGGTCTCTTCAGCCACGCACCTTTTGCTCGGAAATCATGACAAAGCATCCGCAAGAAATAGCTCCTTGACCGGTTTGTAGACAACATTGATGGGATAGCGCTGCAAGGTGAGCCTCAGGCATTGCAAACGAAGGGGGCACTAGTGCAGCTGCTTCTTGAAAATCGACACCAAAGGGCGATGATCGGTTTCAACCGTTACTTCTGGCTGACCGTAAATGTAATCGTGGAATTTCGTGCAACCGTGCACAATTGCGAGCGTTTCTTTTTCAATTTGCGCATATCGCTGTCCTGTGTCTGTGGGAGACCGAGACGAAAAAGCGACAGGGCGGCCTTCTTGAGGAAGCACCGCACCTACACCAAATTGGCTCTCATCGACTGAGAGGGTAACAACCCTGCGGGTGACCACCTTATGCTTGCGTCGGCGGTTACGTAAATTTGACGTCAGTAGATTGGAATAGTTTTACGTTACAGGGCACCCAGGGTACATTAATCAGTCGGCAAGGGAGCACACAGGATGACTTGGAAGCACGTCACACATGCACACATGTGGCAAAGTACTTGTCTACTTTTCTGCAATTTGAGCATTAGTAGAGTGAAAAGAACTGTTCCAAACCAAGACTATTTGTTCAATTACAGTAATGACAACATATGCCGAATTCACTGAAACGGCACAACAGACTTGCAGAGATTAGTCAAGGCAGCGCATACTGTCACAATTTTGTCCAGTTGTGCTACTGTGTCTCCACTTCTTACCATCACAAGCTCGATAGGAATAATCGAGGACAAAATTGCATACTTCCGGCGCAACAGCCCAATGACTCTCTCTACATGTATGCGAACATTGGCTATCTTTCGCGTCTTCTCCACCTCCCAGGCTGTGAGCTGTCGCTTCCCTTTTGTGAATGCTGGCACTTCAAGACGTTCACACTGAATCCCTACAGCATCGGCAATAGTGAAACCTCGATCCGCAAGCACAGTGTCTCCTGGTTGAAGGTTGTTCAGAATACCACAACGCTCGATCAGGAGCTTGTCACTTGTACGCCCACCCCATCCTTTAGAGATGTAGGTGATGGAACCCTGAGGTGCAATTCTAATAAGATATTTTACAGTATTATGGTGCTTGTATCATGACCAAGTTTGACAGCGGGGAAGAACTGAAGATGGCCGTTCTAGAAACACTTCGAAGCAGTCAGTTATCACAGCCACCCTAGTTCCAAATGCTCTATGAAAGCACATGGGCATGGTTAGTTGCAGCTCCTCCCGATCTGGCCACTCCACAAGTTTGCTCAGGTGTATGTGCATGACATCAAGCCAGCGTTCCAAGATCCTTGTCACTGTGGCTTGGCTGACCTAGAATAAAAAAATGCATCAGTGCCCACAGTTGGAGGTATCATGTTACATTGTAAAAGTCTTTACATCTTTTAAAATGCTGTTTTATGCAATGCATAACAATGTGTATTTTTCTGCAAAACATTGTCGCCTGGTGTCTACTAGCGCCATCACGTCGTGGCCGTCAATTGGTACAGTAACATCGGCGCTAACAATCTAGTCTGTCATCAAATCATCCGGCTGTATCGGCTTCTCGTTTGATGGAAATGGGGGATTTTCGGCACTTTGATGTGTGGCAACCTTTCCCCCTGAGGTCGCGGCCTTCAGTTTCCCCAGCGTGGGCTGGGAGACTGCAGTGTTGACATCACAGGTGGTGGTCGACACTGCAGTCTCCCAGCCCATGCCATATAAATACACTATAAATACACTTACACAAAACCTGCAGGCCAGGTCTTGTAGAGGTACTCCAAGTCTTAGCCTTAGCACAAGGAACAAGGAACTCCTGAAACTTGGTCAGGGCATTTCTGCCTCCATGTGGCATGCTGCCTTCCACAATGTTGAAAATTGCTATCAACATCGCATAACTTGGGAGGCCTGTGTAGAATTTCACACGTCTCTCGTCTTCCTGTAGCGAAGACTGTGTCATTTTGAGGCAGCTGACTTGTTTCTTCAGCCTTGATAGCTCGAGCTGCAAATCCCTGTTATCAGATTCCAAAGAATCAATGTACTCTTTCGTGACCTCTGTCTGAGTCTCTGCATCTTGAACACCTAAGGTGCAAATGGACAAAGAAAAAAAATTTTGTGTCAGGCTATTGCATTTTTCAAGCAGAAGGTTGTACCAAATCACTTTTTTTAGCAATTCTATGAACGCCACTTCGAAGAGTGCTTACATGTAACATCAGTGGTTTGTGTATACAACTCCTTCACTTGCACGACTTCCACGGTGGGCATGTCAGGTGCTGCAAATGCTGTGGCTGAAGCATCGGAGGTCGCCACAGGCAAGTATTCAGCAGCCTCTTCTGCCTCAGCTGCACAAGCTGTTGGCACTTCTGCTGGTGTAGTGGCTGCATCTGCAAGCATAAAAACAGAATGCCACTCATGCATTAAGTTTTACTAGTGTTGAGTACACGTGGTACTACTGTGATATTGTGACAACACTTGCATGTAAAACAGTACCGATGACTGACCAGCTCGTGCAATGATTATATGCCAAAAACTGTTCAATATTTTTGTTCCTTGTAATCATCACTATCAACAGTCTGTCATCTCCACTGCGGGACGAAGGCCTTTCCCACAGCTCTCCAACTGGTCCTATCCTGCACCAACCAGACCCACTCTTTACCTGCGAATGAACGAAGTTCATCCTTCCATATTTAGTCTTTTCTGGCTGCATTTGCTATCCCTTGCACTCCATCCTATTCTAGTTCTACTGTTGATCTCTCTTTCACAGCCTGTCACCAGTAACCACATGGCCAAGATATATGCATTCCTTTACAATGTCTAAGGATTCATTTCCTGTGCAAAAATCCTGTTCTTTTTCCAGATTATCAGTACCTTAGTTTTCTGCATGTAAACTTTTAGACCTACCACTTGGCTACGGTAGTTCATGTCAAGTGTTTTCTGCAGATCTGTCACCGAGTTTGACAGTCATTAGCAAATCACAAGTTGTTGAGGTACTCCCCATTAATTATTATGCCTTGTTCTTTGCAGTCCAGGGATTTGAATACTTCTTGTAAACATGCAGTGAAAAGCAGTGGTGACCTCGTATTGTCTTATCTGACATCTTCCTTTATTGCTGTTTTGTGAAGATTATGGTGGTCGTGGGATTCTTGCAAACATTTTCTAGGATAGCGACATTGTCACGGTGCGGCATTATTCGATTTGGCGAAGCACCGGTCAAGGGGCACCGAAAGGGCCGTAGTAATGACTTGGATATGGCTGAATGTTGAGTAATATTTTCCAAAGCCAGCCTGTTCTTTAGGTCAATGGAAGTGTGGACCTTATTCTATTTGAAACTGCTTCAGTGAATAGCTTGCAGAACACTGACACTTGCTTACCTTCAACACCAATATCTGTGTCTTTATCCACTTCTGAGCAAGCCTTGCTGCCTGGTGGTTCTGAATAGCAAGGTTGCTGTACTTTGTTGAAGCCTGCAGCCAACCCTGCAGAAGATTCAGCAGGCTTGTCTACCTCAGCTGTACAAGTAGCTGGCACATTTGCCGGTGCAGTGGATGCATCTGCAAGCACAAAAACAGAATGCCACACATGTCTCAAGCATTAGAACTGAAGTAATGTTGACTGCACATGACATTAGTGCTACATTTAGTGACAGACCACTTTTCACATACAGAGGAGTTCAGCTACGAGCAGCGCTGCTGACTCGTCACCTTGCCCAATGTGCACCAAAGACCAATCAATGTTTTTACTCGTACTGTTAAGCATGGGAGCTGTCTGAATATGCAACATCTAAAATTACAACAGTGCATCAACCGAGAAAAGCAGCCCAAAAGTGCACAATGGGATTAAATAAACAAGTTTGTTTACCTCCAAGATGAACTTCTGTGTTTCTCAGCTTTCCCAAGCAGGTCTTGGGACCTTGTGGTGCTGAATTGCAAGGCTGCAGTACATTGTCGTGGCCTGCGGTCACACAATGTGGTGCATTCCGGGCCCTCCTGGACCGCCGCTTATGCCTGGAATGAAACAATGCAGTCATGCAGGAGAAAATCCTGGGGGAGGGGGGGGTTCAGCCTCCACTGTGGCTACCTCGTGCATTCCTTTTACTAAAGCACCCGTCTTGATAAGTTTAAAACAAGTCAAATTACACTTACACTTCGCAAGGATGTACTTTCATCACAGCAGCTAACGAATCACAACAAAAAATACTTTCATTTATGACAACCATTCCACAATGTTCATAGTGCATTTGTGGCTTTGCTAAAAACTTGCAGCGATGCATAATGCGCAAACATTATCGCGACAGGAATGCTTTAATGTTGCTCGAGGTGTAGGAGAAAGCAAAAGTGAGCAAAAAGGGCATGCCATACCTGCCCTCTGCAAGATCTGTAGGGTTTGTTGTGTACCCTAACTGCAGACTTGGTGCCCAGTCAGGGTTTGTCTCGTCCATTAAATATGATGGCTTTCCTGCAAGTTAAAAAAGATACAGGCTTGCATGTCGGCACCGTGTCTTGCAGGGAGATGTCAAGGTCACGTAGAAAAGTCCAAGCGACAGCTTTTTACAAAAGACGTCGCTAGCGAGCTTAAACAATTCAGCTGCGCCCGTGCACGCTGACAGTGCAAATTAACGTCGCCTACGTCAACAAAACGGCGGTTAGGAAAGCGTGAATATCCGTAGTACCACAAGTTTAACTGCCCTTTTCTAAGCTCCTTGGTGACGCGACAACACACACTTGCTCAAGCCTAAAATGCGTGGAGCTTAAACAATTCAGGTGCGCACGCGGTTAGTGTACATTAACGCCGCCTACGTCAATAAAAAAAGCGGTTATGCAAGCGTAAACATTGGAGTTCCACAAGTTTTAATTGCCCTTTTCAAAGCTGCTTGGTGACGCGACAGCACACACGTGGTCAAGAATTACTACGTGGAGCTTAAGCAATTAAGCTGCAACCGCATGCGATGGCAGTGCACATACATTAATGTCGCCTGCTTCAATAAAAAATGCGGTTAAGCAAGCGTAAACATAGGAGTACCGCAACTTTAACTGCCCTCTTCCAAGTTGCTTGGTGACGCGACAACGCACTCGTGCTCAAGAATAAGATGCGTGTAAATGCAACATTTAGAATGTAAACTGGCACTTACCAGAAATGAAATGAACACTGCACACTTTGTAGTTGGGAGAATTTTCGTCAATGTCAGCGCGGCGAATGCGGCGGAACCACTCGGCACGACGCCTTTCTGACAATTCTTGCGTCCTGCTGCATTGGTTGTAGATGACCGACGGCACTCCAAAGAACTTAACCTCGTTTTTGTTCTCGCTGTTCTTTCGCCACGACCTGTTGCTGCATCCATAAACCGCGCAATTTACCATGATTGTGATTGCTGCAACTCACTCCAACTGCACTGCTGCTTCTCCGCGAACAGACGAGCTTCGCAAAGTGGCCAAAATCATGGCACACCGGAAGCGGAACCAGCTCGCGCCCTTCCCATCAGCCCGTGCAGCAGCGTGGGCGTGTCGTTAGTGAATACAACCTATATAAGGTCTGCTTTCTTGAGCAGCCTCGTCTGCACGGCTGAGCCGTTGATGCTGCACAGGATATGGTCGCTCAACATATTGCCATGCTCAGTTCCAAAGTTGCAATATTTAGTGAGAATTTTGCATGACGCCACAAAGTTACTGATGGACTCACCCTCCGTGTGAACGCGCATGTAGAACCTAAAATGCTGAACAACAGCAGATGGCTTGGGCCAGTAATGGTTACCCAGCATGGAAAGAATCTTTTGCAAGGTTTTGACTTGCGCTGGAGCGGGTTTGACGAGATCTCGCACGAGGGCGTACTGTTTTCTGCCCACAGTAACTAAAGAAGAATGACCTTTTTTCTCTGCTGAACTGTCATGAGCGATGAAGAAAGCTTCAAGGTGTTCAACGTAGCAGGGCCACGCATCTGTCTCCTCTGTCGAAGGCTTCGAAGTTGCCAAACATTGGTATGACGAAATTCTGTTACGTCGAATTCACTAGAGAAATGACGAACTCACGTGCGTAGAAGTGGGGGTGGAAAGACGATGCGCTTGAATGACAACGTACTTGAAGAAACTTGAATGAGAAACTTGAATGCTTTTTCCCTCGTTGCCACTTCTTACGAGTGTAGCCAAGCAGTTCTGAGAGGCGGACCAACTAGGCGGTCGCCGTCAACAGTTACGCCCAATGAATAGAAACCAACGATGTACTGCAGCACGACTGTACACTTGGGACCGCGCCTGCAACCAATCCCGTGTTGTTTATTTTCTCTGCGTTTACCGGGTGGCATTGCCATGCAACGCCTCTGAAACAAAACTGTAAGAGGGATGACTGTTATTCACGGCTGCCATCTTTGTAAAAAATTGCACGGTGACCCCTCCTTACAAAAGCTGTTCGTAGGCGTGCAACGTTCTCTTGTAGCATCGAGCGACCTGTCACAACACTAGCTGTGGATTTACATGGCGGGCTCAAAAATATCATGACAGTGTGTTTGACCCCCTGCTGCAGACGCATCTACAAAGACGGCAGATGGATGTGCGCAAAAAAAAAGAAAAGAAAGGGGGAGAAGAAAACTGGAAGCAAAGCTTTCTTAGCAATAGAAAATGGCCATTAAGCACAGTATTGCCCACTATTAAACCGAAAACCATATTTGTGTTTAGAACATGTTTGCTATTTGTTCAGCTTCACAAAGCACTTGATTCTATTTGACAGACGTTCTATTGATAAAGAATATTTCACAGACCTTTGTGCACGAATGGGCTGTTATCAGTGCTCGCATACTAATTTGGTGTTTCCTTTAATTAGAGTAGAACATAATATACATCCCGATTCGTAGGCTTCCAAGTTACTGTCAGCTAGCAAGAGTCTTGTTAAGTAATGTGATAGCGTCTTGAGCATGTGCAGCACTGTGTTTATTGCAAGAATTTGGAAGCCTAAAAGATTGTGTTTTCTGATATTCGATAGTCGTGATGTATGTAGTGTGCGACACGGTGCAGTGGTTGGAGACTGTGATGTGCGTAGTTTGCGTCGTGGTGCCGTGGTTGGAGAGGACAAGAAGCTGACAAGTAGTGCGCGTGCTGAGGCGAATTCTATGCTAGAAAACGACAACGTCGAAGAGCGTCTTGCATGTGAACACGTCGCACAAGAAAAGAAACTAAAAGGAAAAGAAAAACCAGAAGAAACCATGGAGCTTCAAGCAGCCAATGAGCAAACGACGAATCGGCCAGAGAGGCAGAAAAGCGAGGCGCGCTGGAGAAAATATTTGCTTCTGTATGCATCTCCTTTTTATTCGTATTTGAGAATGTCCGACTCGATTTGCAATTTTTTTCAGAGGCATTTTATTTGCTGTGCATTTTGCCAAACCCTCCCTTTTTTCTCTTTTTGAATAACGTAAGCACTACTCTTTAGTATTCAAAGTGGATTAAGTCGGTTTTTAATATTTTGTTTCATATATTTACTAGAGTGACAGCATCGGGCGATAGGCTTTCAGCCCATCTTGACATAAAACATAGTTCTGCATCACTCAGGGAATTTCGCAAAGGCACTCAGGGAAAACCTGGCAAACTCGGGGAATTTGGAAATGCTTTTTTGGTAGACACCCTGATATGATCTGCCGCTCTGTTGTCTATGAAGATAGTTTCCTTCGCACCTGTCAAACTCTGGCTGAGTAGTCCTCGCGAATAGAAAAATTCATGCCTTTGAGCTTAGAAGCCACTGCTAGAATCCTTGAATTATCTTTAAATCTTGCATATTTTATAATAATAGGCCTAGATTTGTCTTACTGGTACCGACCAAGTCGGGCACTCTCCAAGTTGTCTGTACCAATGGATAAACCCAAGCTTCTCGGAGCAGAATGATACTATTTTTGTCTGGGACTCAAGCCAAGTCTCGCCCTTTGTGTCTTGAATTCCACAGAAAAATAAGCTTAAACGACGCAGGCAATTTTCTCCATGATCACATTTTTCAGTAAGAACTTTGATTTCAGTGGAAAGTTTTGCAAGGCTACCGTTCATGTCTGCCTTTAAACCTATTTCGTTTGACTGAGTCGACTAGACAATCTTCTCCAGGCCATCAACACGAGCCGAAAGGCTGGCCACGATGGTCTCGATGCTATTCTGTGGTGCTTGGATTAAAGAAAGTTTGACAGAACAGAGCTTCATGATGTTTCTATGTGAGATATGGTCTTTGCAATAGTTTCAATGGATGGCTGTTAAATGTCATTTGGTCCTGGGTTTAATTCTACGTCTTCCGACTGCAATAGGAGCAGAGTAATTGTTTTAGCATTGATGTATAGAGACAACATTCTACACAACAGATCACAAGTTCCAATTACACAAGAGGGCACGACACCGCAAGAAAGCAGTGATTTCCAGAGCAGACACAAGCTGTTTTCGGAAGGTAACTGACCTGCTTCGTGAAGGGGATTTTTGTCAGCACTGTCATTGTGGTGGCATGCCCCAACTCGCCCCAGTCCGGTGGTGCAATATGTAGTCGATGCAGCTGTCCCTTGCACTTGGTTGCTCGATGTTGCCAGACGAAAAGCCAGACTGTGGCAAGGAACGGCTTGTGTGTCATATGTAAGAGGCATGTGGCACAAAAAGAAAAGGACGATGTGCGCCGACCGGTCCGAACGGCACGAGCTTTCGAGGCGTGTGATCAGAGGTGGGATCGGAGAAGCGGCGCTGAGCTGGGATTATTGACGTGGCTCTGGGCCAAGCAGGTTGGAGCGCCAGCTTTGTACTGGTGACGGGAGCCATGGAGGCTCGGACTGGCCCGTGACGCTGGCTATCCAGGGTGTCGCCGTCCACCTCGGTGACGTTCGAGCGAGGCTTCCTCGACCTGCTGCAGCCTCCCATGGCGCTGCTGGACACTCCAGGAATTGGATCCCTCTCTTCGACAGACCAGCACGGCCGGTAGTCTTAGGGGCGTCTCGCCTGCGCTCGGAGAAGAAGCGGCGGAGCCCGGTGTTAAGCCTAGCCAGGCAGGCCTGAGCGCACCATCACCGACATAGTTCGGGACGCCGGCATCCGAGTCGGAGGAGCTGGTCGGCCGATACCAAGGAAGCAAAACTTGCGGAGTCGGCAGGAGCACTGACGGTGACCAAGAGTCGACGCACATCGGACTGGGAGTGACGTGCGACAACGGAGCCTTGTAAGAGCGTTCCTTTTTGTTAGCGTGCAGCCATAGGCCAGGGTTGGCGGACTTTCGCGCTAAATACGCTAAGGATGCACATAGGCGAAGATAAGGACATTGTTTTGGTTAAGCAAGTGTAGAGTTTTATCTTTGTCACTTGAGTTTTGAGTTCCATTTTGAGTGTTTTATTTTGGGTTTGTTATTAGTAAAGTCTGTTTGCCGTGCTCGCCTGCGTCTCCCAACGCCATCTCTCCCAACATCTGCCTGGCCCCGAGATCAGTGTGACACACTGATCTCGGGTGACTTGCGAAGAATTGTTCAGGGCCCTGGGTAGCATCTGGGTGGGTGCACTTTGGTGATAGGCCAGAAACGTGTGGCTGCCGTGGTAGCTCAGCCGAAGTGACAATACAAACCACGGGAGGAAAACCTGCATCAAGAAGGGGATTTTTGTGACCACTGTCGTTGCGGTGGCGTGTCCCGCCCTGCCGTTTACAGTTTCGCTACTGTGTTCCTAACTGTCACTAACACGTGACAATATGGTGACTAAATACCAGTGCAGGATGGTGTTTGAGCCATGTTCATATTGCCACGTGCCTTTCGGGCTTTGCATCTGCGCCGGTGGCGTTCAAATGATGGATGTTAACGCGTGGGAGCACTCGCACAAACCTACCGTGATAGCTTCGTATCTACGATGGGCCCATCGTATCAGGCAGGCAACTCACGCTATCTCTCGCAATAGTTCTACGCATGTTCCTTCACAGCCTTTAAATACTGCCCGCAGATAGGGGAGGCTCGTTCTTTGTCGATTGCTGTCCATGCTCGCACATGTTGCTGCTATAGGGCTAGTTGCTTTTGGTTACGTGGGGCACAAGTTCGCCTCAATAAATGTTTGTCTTGCTGTGCACTCGTCTTCTCTAATTACCGGTGTGTAGCATCACTCGTGACAACTGGTGGAGATGCTGGGTATGTCCAGCGCTCGTTCAGGCACTCGCGACACCAGTCTGCATCAGCCAGAAGAAGATGACCAACGAAGAAGCCACCGGAATCTTGGGCTTTCCCCTGAGTACGGCTTCCTACCATAGAACACAGGCCCTGCAAAAGAGGCCATGACAGTCAAGATGAGCGAGCCCATCACTCCTACAGCCATCGTGTTACAGCAGCCACGGGAGCCACCGACATTCCGTGGAACCCCCTGCGATGATCCTGAAGACTGGCTCGAACAGTTCGAGCGCGTGGCGAGCTACATCAAGTGGGACGATGATGCGAAGTTACAGCATGTTTACTTCGCGCTGGAGGAGTCTGCACGTACGTGGTTCATCAACCAAGAGTCACAGCTCAGGACATGGGAAAACTCCAAGCGAAGCCTTCTTTTTACATTTACAAGTGTCTTTCGCAAGGAAAGAGCTGATAGACAACTTCAAACACGTCTCCAGCTGCCCAATGAAAGCGTGGCCGTCTTTGTGGAAGAAATTAATCTTTTTGCTAGGGCAGACCAAGAAATGCCAGAAGAAAAGAAGCTTGGTTTTCTTACCAGAGGAGTGAAATAGCTTTTCACTGGGCTAATGCGGAGGCCACCAAAAATGGTTGCTGAATTTTTAACTGAAGCCGCAGCCATGGAAAAAACACTCGACGTTCGAAGAAGACCGTACGGATGCCCTGCTCTGGTCCGTGGTGCGTCTCTCACGGAATTCGACACCATGAGCAACCTTCAAGACACACTCAAGGCTGTCATACAAGAGCAACTTCCTAAAATGTTCCCTAGCTCCAGTCTTCAAGTCACAGCGCTCAACAATGTTATCAGACAAGAAGTCCAGCAGGCACTGGGAACAGGGCAACTAGTTCAGCCGCACCAAGCACCCGAATACACCTCTCGACCACCTCAGGTTATGTCGTATGCCGCCGCTGTGCAAAGCCAAGTGCAGCCGACCAGATCGGAGTACTCGCCATTGCAATGCTATTGCATTGCAATATGCCATTGCAATGCCTAGAGTCGCACAGGCAGCCCCGAGAAAGTCTGACGTCTGAAGGACTCCCGACCAGCGTCCTTTACGCTTCCACTGCGGCGAGCCCGGCCATGTATACCGTCGCTGCTTCTACAGGAACCTCGGCATCCATGGGTTCCTTATCGGGGCTCCACGTCCGCAACCTGGCCAAAGGCCACTTGAGATCGAACACTACCTACAAAGGCAGAATTCGTCAACAAGCCGCTACAACTCGTCATCACCCTCATCCCGCCGTTCTACTTCTCCCCGTCCTAGCTACGCGGAAGCAGCACGAGGAAGGTCCCTCAGCCCTAGCTTGGGAAACTGAGGACGACAACCGGTGGAGGCACGGTTGCAGCCCATCGCACTGCTGAAAACCCTCCCCCGCCGCAACATTCCAGTGATGTAACTACGCCTGCGCTGTATGAACAAAATGTGTCAATGACACGACAATATAATCTTCATGCCAGCGACGAGACGAAGCGATGCGTCAGTAGCAAGTACTGGCAAAGCCGCAGCACCGCACCCCGACGCACGTGCAATACCAGAACAAAATCCACGGACCTAGCAGTGAAGATTGACAACCGGGATGTGTTCGCGCTGGTTGACACCGGTGCTGACTTCTCCGTCGTGAGTGCAGTGTTCGCCACTCAACTAAGTTCTTACTGCTTGGGACGGCCCGCAGATACGAACAGCAGGTGGTCACGTAGTAATGCCAAAGGGAAGATGTACGGCTCGTGTATTGGTGCGAAGACACATGTACCCTACCGCTTTCATCGTCCTAGAGCAGTGCAGTGACGTCATTCTGGGTGTAGACTTCCTTTCGGCAAACAGTGCAGTAATTAATGTACAGGCACAGACCATAAGTCTTTCACCAGAGAACGCCATAGCGCACGATTTAAGTCCTGCATTACCTGCTTCACTCGTGATTCTCGATGAACATATCACGTTGCCACCCTGGTCGAGTGCTCTGATCGCAGTGGGTACCAACAACGGCAGCTGCGTGGAGGGATTGGTCGAAGCGAACTCAAGTTTGCTGTTTGAGCGGGGGTTGTCTGTAGCAAGATGGATTGTCCGCCTGGTCGAAGGAACAGCCAATATACTGATAACAAATTTCTGCTCGGAATATCGTCATTCGCTAAAGGTACCACGGTGGCACTCTTCGAGAATATTCCCAACATAGGCAACATCCTCACACTCGAAAACAAACTCGCACCTCTACCTCCTGACATTTCATTCGATATAAACCCTGCTCTGCCACAAGCGAGACGAGAACGGCTGCAGAAACTGCTTCATACATACCAGGATTGCTTCGCTACATCGTCCAAGATTCTCCAGACGACGCTTACAAAGCATCGGATAATAACAGATGAATGTACACGGCCTATTCACCAATCACCGTACCGCGTGTCCATGAAAGAATGGGAAGCAATCAGGAAACAGATAAAAAGAAATGCTGCATGACGACGTCATTGAACCCTCTCAAAGTTCTTGGGCTTCCCCCATCCTGCTTGTGAAAAAAAGAGACGACACCCTAAGATTCTGTGTCAATTACTGCCGACTCAACAAGGTCACGAGAAAGGGCGTCTATTCGCTCCCTCGAATTGACGACACCTTGGATCACCTTTGCAATGCAAGATACTTCTCGTCCATGGACCTAAAGAGCGGCTATTGGCAGGTGGAGGCTGACGAAAGGGATCGCGAAAAGACTGTGTTCATTACACCAGATGGCTTATACCAGTTCGAGGTCATGCCATTTGGGCTGTGTACTGCCCCTGCAACCTTCCAAAGGGCAATGAACACCGTGTTGGCTGGACTGAAATGGCAGACTTGTCTGGTATATCTTGATAATGTGATAGTATTCGCATCTACCTTCGACTAACACCTTAGCAGGCTAGAGGTGGTACTGCATGCTATCAAGTCTTCCGGACTTAGGCTGAAGGCTGAGAAATGTCGCTTTGCCTACGAACAGCTCAAATTACTAGGCCACGTTATCAACTCTGCAGACGTCTTACCAGACCCAGAGAAGACAGCTGCCGTGCGACACTTCCTACAGCCCCATGAAAAGAAAAGGGTCGGAAGGTTTCTCGGACTTTGCGCCTACTACAGACGTTTTGTCAAAGACTTTTTGCGGATCGCAGAGCCTCTGACACTACTGACAAAAGAGGACGTCGCGTTTATATGGCATGCACCACAAGAGGAAGCGTTTCGAGAGCTCCAGCGCCGTCTCTAATCGCCACCCATTTTGGCGCACTTCGACGACAATGCGGAAACTGAAATCCACACCGACGCCAGCAGTTACGGCTTCAGCACCATTCTTGTTCAGAGACAGAACGGACGAGGACATGTCACCGCCTATGCCAGTCGTTCTTTATCAAAGGCAGAATCAAATTATTCCACAATGGAAAAGGATGTCTGGCACTAGTGTGGGCAATGGAAAAGGATGTCTGGCACTAGTGTGGGCAACATGAAAATTTCGCCCATATGTATATGGCCGACCTTTTACTGTCGTTAACGATCACCATGCTTTGTGCTGGCTAGCAAACCTGAAGGACTCATCCGGACGCCTCGCAAGATGGAGTTTGCGGCTGGAGGAGTTTGACATCTCCGTAGTCTACAAGAACGGAAGAAAGCGTTCAGACGCAGATTGTCTGTCCCGAGCCCCTGTTGAGCGACCACCACCATGTACAGACGACGACTCAACTTTTCTGGGCATGGTTACCACCTCCGATTTCGCCACGCAACAGAGGGCCGACCCTGAATTTAGTGGTCTGATTGAGTACCTTGAAGGACGAAGTGACTGCGTACCACAAATCTTTAAGTGCAGTGTGTCTGCATTCTGCTTACGAAGTGGTGTTCTAGCCAAAAAGAACTTCGATCCTACTAAGAAGGCCTACCTTCTTGTACGATCATCGTTATGTCCAGAAATTTTGCTGGCGTCTCATGATGAAGCAACATCCGGACACCTCGGCTCTGCACGAACACTCGTGCGGATTCGAGAATGTTATTACTGGCCGCATATTGCCGAAGAAGTCAAGCACTCTGTCCGTACGTGCAGAGAATGTCAATGCCGCAAGACTCCCCCAACGAAATCTGCCGGATTCCTGCAACCGATTGAACCCTCAACAAGACCGTTCCAGCAAGTTGGATTGGACTTTCTTGGGCCTTTCCCGACGTCCACCGCTGGGAACAAATGGATTGTTGTTGCGACGGATTACTTGACTTGCTATGCAGAAACGTGCGCGCTCTCAAGAGCCACCGCTGAAGAAGCCGCCAGATTTCTTGTTTTTCATATTGTCCTGCATCACGGCGCGCCAGAGGCCATTATCACTGACAGGGGGACAGCATTCTGTAGTGACCTGATGCAGGCCATACTGCGGTACAGCCAAACTACTCACCGCAGAACTACCGCATACCATCTGCAAAGTAATGGTCTCACAGAATGGCTAAATAAAACCCTGCCAGACATGATGTCAATGTATGTTGACGTTGAGCATAAAACATGGGATGAAGTACTCCCTTATGTCACCTTCGCATATAATATGGCCATTCAGGAGACAACTGGGCTGACACCGTTCGCTCTTGTTTACGGCCGGGAAGTGACTACGACACTCGACGCCATGCTCCCTCATGTGAATGAAGGTGACCCACATCGTGATGTGGCGACGTTTCAGCAGCGCGCCGAAGAGGCCCGGCAGCTCGCTCGAGTACGAACCGCAAGACAGCAAGCAATTGACACCCGGCACTACAACCTTCGACGCCTATATCAAGAATACACTCCCGGCGATCAAGTTTGGGTATGGGCACCAGTTCGCCGACGAGGCCTCAGCGAGAAGCTCCTTTGACGTTATTTCGGCCCATACAAGATTGTCCGCCGTGTGGGTGCATTGAACTATGGGGTCATTCCTGACGGTTCGACGAACTCTCAGCGACGGCACGCACCATAGAGTTTCCTACAAAAATTACTAGAGGGAACTCTGGCTCTGCAGTCGTTGTCCTACCTTGGGAATGATGGGAAGTACGTGGATCTGTCTGATCTTCGTGCTTGTGGATTCAGACGTTCTTGTGGCTTTGTATATTGCACTATATAAACCTTATTGTCGTATTCTTCAGCACAATCTATATTCTTCGAAGTGCAAAAGACGCCGGGCACACGTACAGTTGCTATGAATTGCTACAATTGAGCTTGTCCAGGTGGCCAAATCGAAACGCACCAAGTGTCTCAAGGCACTGGCATGCCCGCGATAAATTCATAAGGGCGTTTCATTCGCTTGTCGATACATGCGTCCATGGCTTAATGGTTTCAATATCAGGCTTCTGTGCTAGCGCCCCTGTGTTCGAATCCTGCCGTCGGGCAATTTTAATGATGTTTATTATTGTGCAATACACTGTTGAAAATGACGAGTTTACAAAGTCACAAAGCCGTTTCAAGCCAAAAGGACGAAGTTTAGGCAGATCCATGTACTTCCCATAATTTCCATGCTGGGACAACCGCTCCCATTGCAGCTCCCATATACACTAGCGCCAGAGTTCCCTCTAGTAATTTTTGTAGGCAACTCTATAGCGCGCACGGCCTGATATTGTTCATTCATGTTGTGCGCATGAAGCTGTATTACGCACGTTAGAAAACTTCTAGCGCAGTTTTGTAGTTCTTTTTTTCTTTACTAACTTTGTGTTCAGCGCGAACTCTAGTGCTGTGTATTTATTTACCTAAGTCCTTATTTTCAACATCGGGACGATGTTTTCTTTTGGAGGGGAGCAATGCCACGTGCCTTTCGGGCTTTGCATCTGCGCCGGTGGTGTTCGAATAATGGATGTTAACGCGTGTGAGCACCCGCACAAACCTACCGCGATAGCTTCGCATCTACGATGGGCCCATCATATCAGGCAGGCAACTCGCGTTATCTCTCGCGATAGTTCTATGCATGTTCCTTCACAGCCTTTAAATACTCTCTGCAGGTAGGAGATGCTCGTTCTTTGTCGATTGCTGTCCATGCTCGCATATGTTGCTGCTATAGGGCTAGTTGCTTTTGGTTATGTGGGGCACAAGTTCGCCTCAATAAATGTTTGTCTTGCTGTGCACTCGTCTTCTCTAATTACCAGTGTGTAGCACCACTCGTGACAATATTTGATCGACTGCGGTTCTCAAGTTGTGCCTCAAATTCAGCGCAGGTGCATAGGTGGTGTTCAAAACATGGTGTCCATGGCCTGTTTCCAGTTCTACAATAGGTGGTGTCCAAATCTAAGCCCTAGTGACAGCTATCTGGATAACAGAAACATATCCTGAAGATAATGCTTCTGTTGGCTGCATTTGCCAGAAGCACTTAGGGAGCCGTAAATGCATCATAGGTGCCATGTTTTGGACATCGCCTATTGCTTTCAGTGCGTGTAGCCAGCAAACCTTTGAGATTAGTTCTGGAAGGGGCTGTCGCTTCAACAATAACCTTGTGTCTTGCCCACCATTGGTGTGACAGGTGGTGGTGGATGATGGCCGGAAGGCGCTCTATACGCGCTCCGAGAGGGGCACCTTGCAGCTGTTTGACCTGGGTGTGCGGGGTGATCAGGCCAGCCGGGTGATTTCGCTGCAGCTCCACCAGCTTGTCCAGATGGCTTCACGGGTAGCGCCTACGGTGGACACCGACAACTTTCGTGTCCTGGTACACATCCAAGTCATACCGCCTGCTGAGTCTCCACAGGCCCACCTGGTGGTCATCACTCAAACTGGTGGGTTGTGCACATCTTGCATAGGAGGCTGCCAGTGGACTCTTTAGTTGCCAATATGTTGAATAGTTCATTACTTGATTTCATTCACACTGCTCGTGCACCATTTCAACAAGCCCTTTTCAGACGTTTAGTATTTACTTGCAATATTGTTAGTCAGGCTATGTCGGGTAGTTAAACTGGACAGCCAGGCTAGTTGGAAAATAGACATTTCATGCATTTCCAGCGCTTAAAAGAAATAGGAAATAATAAGAGGAAAGAAGCAAGGACAGGTAGGACACTGGCATATAAGCAAGGGCTGTACATCTTCACTGTTATTGTGAACAAACGTAGGCATGTTTTAATGTTACTATTGTTATAAGTGGGTAAAGGGGATATACTGCACAAAAAGTAACATTAAAGGGAAGCTGAAAGGTTTTCCAGAAAAAATGAGGGAACATGTGTACATAATAGTTTTCAACCCTCCGAATTCGAATATCGTATCGAAATTGAGTGAAAGAAAGCGCAAATATATTTTATTTCAACGAAAAGTGCAGCAGTGGACACGCCCAGCTCGCGCGTCTCGTTTCCGCCTGTGATTGGTTGGGCGCCTCGTGACGTCAACTCTAGTGACCGACCGCTGCCGCTACACATGAAGCGCGGTGCCAGGTAGTTTGGTGCTGTAATGGAAAATTAGGAGGTAATGGAAAATTTAGAGAGACTGCGTTTTTCTGAGGAGTTCGGCGTTACTCCCTACATGTCGAGCCGATTGCGAAGAGCCGGCCTCTCGAAAAAGCAAACGATGCTGGTGCGAGCAGTGCTTTCGACGCGAGCGAAAGCAAAGTCTTGGGATCTCCTCGTGTTGGAAATGCTCTTTGGTGAGTATGTTTTTCGCAAAGCGATCTAGTGATCTCGCCGATCTTTCGCCGATCTAGTGAGCTCGTTTCCGGTCAAACAACTGTAGTGTTCTGTTCCTGCATGCCTCCTCGTGGAACGTAAGCGGGGATGCGATCGTCGGCATTTGTGCGATGTACAAAGCTGTCGGCAATCTACAAAGACGTTTTAAACGCGTGAAAAGCTTCCCGGTTCATGCAGTACGTGTAATGACCTTCATCTGTGCGCCATCCGCACACTGCTCGTAACCGAAGTCGTAAAGGCGGCGAATTCCGTCGGCTACGTGAGACGGTCGGTTTCTCGCTGTGCGCGAGAGAAGGGGGAGCGTAGCGTCCTGGCGTGCGCCGGCTTTCCAGCACATGCAAACTCTACATTTGCACTGCGTTATGGTAGCTGCATGCAGTCTGTTTTACAACACACGTGCAAATAGAAAATTCGCGGTGCTTTGGGACGAAACCTGCGTCAAGGGCGGGAGATAAACATGCACATTCCGTTCGGCGTGCTAACAGGAAGGAGCTCGCAGTGAATCAAAATCCAGGTTTCGGCGAATTCGTGTATTCATAAGGCCTTCCAACACCAGTTATCATCAGTCAGTCCGCACTCGTGCCGTATTTGTTTTCGTTGCTCCAATCTTTTCGCGCTCCGTTTAGAAAGCCTGCTAGTGGAAAGTAGTCCTCTCTCATTCTGTGGCCATATACAGCAACTGCGCAGGCCGAATTGCAGGGCTGGCCGTATACTACCACTCTACATACACGCTAACGCACCAACAAAGGAATGCAGGGTCGATCGAAGCTGATTACGATGGCATGCACGCAGAAACAAGCACGGTCAGGCGCGCTCGCACTGGCTGCGAAGGAACAAAACACTAGAGTTGACGTCACAACACCGCGGTTTCCGGTCTACGCTAGCATCGTCAGCGTCAGCAGCAGCGCGCGGCATTCGACGGGGGGCGGAGCTACAGCGCAATTTTAACCGATGATTACGTCGCTCCTAATTGAAAAAAAACCCAAAATTTTACCTACATGGTTTATGAGGTTCCCACACACGTATATGAACGTCTTATTGAATTTGACAGACTCTTCAGCTTCCCTTTAAGCATGGCAAGAATTGCTACGGTAATTAGCAGTGCAAAACTTTTAATTGTTATAACACAAATATGATATTGGATATTGGTAATGTTGTAAAACCATGGTAATTAGGAAAATTTGATTATTCGGATTTGTCCTCTGGTCCAGGCAGACGGATGCATTATTTTGTGGCATCAAACTGTGACCATTTTGGATGTATTTGGCCCCACACTTGTCAATTTAGACATCCATTCATGCATTCCAAGTGTGGAGCACTGTAAGCGTTAAACGCAAAAGAGCGAGAGCAGTGCTAGTGTCCAACCAAAACAAACTGGCAAAGTTCACATCGTTATTTTCAACAATGGAAACCATATGGGTTTCCATTGACATGTAGGACCTAAAGGACAGGAACGCATTAGCGCTTCATGCCTATTAGTGCCTAATAGCCTTCGTTCTTGCATCTACCACCACACATGACACTGTGTTGGCTGCATGCTTTCAAAGCTATGTAATCGCCATCTGAGTTTGCGGGGTAGTGGTTGCAGTTTCATCTGCAGCTATTGTGGCAAACAGTAGTTTCATTTTGACTCGGCGCACGTTGGCCGCATGCCTTCAGGACTGCATAGTCACCAGCCAGGATCGCATCAGTAGCAACCGTGGTGTAAGCTTGCCGCAGTTGAGGCAAACAGCAGTTTTAACGCGATAGTGTTAGGGGCCCTGTTTTGCAGAAAAGCTGGTGTTGACGTCCGGCATCGACCGTCGTTTTGGGAATAATCATTACGAACTATGTACAGTAAAACCTCGTTAAACCTTAGTTGGCCGGAGCTCAGGAAAAGTACGTACTAAATGGTCGTACTGTTTAACCAAATTAGCATGAGACAGCCCACTTAATTAACTGTCGAAAACGGAACTCGGAGAGAGTGCGATGAAAGGGGAAAAAAACATGCAGTATTTATTCACTTCGCGCGACAAAAGTGTTATTTTAGTTTGATGCCACGGCGCCTAGCACAAAGACAGCGGCCTCAAACTTACTGAAGCTGCGTGCCAGCTTTTCAGCCAGCCCCTTCCTCTCGGCAGACACTCGCATGGCAGATTCCTCGGCGTTACGTATTCTCCGTGCAAGCGCGCAGTAGTGCTGCAGAAGTCCCGGGGCGCCTTTTTCATTGCCGGGTGCCGGAGTTCGGAATACTTTTCGTTTGGAATAGTTACATTATTGTGCCCTGTTCTCGTCGCGACGATTGCATTCATGAGGCTGACGTAACGAGCAGCTTCTGCCACTGTCGGACCTGAATCACCCTTGCTGTCGCTTTCCGTGTCGACCTCATCACTCTCACTAGTTGACACTTCGGCAACAACAGAGGCAACGATGGCGAAAAGTCGAACCTCGTAGCCGACATCTCTTTGCTGTCGCAGCAGCGCTGCTGAGCAACTCCTTCGCATTCCAAATGCCACACACCGTAGTCAACAGCAGATCCCTGTCACGTGCCAGCACCGACTTCTTCGTGTCATGTTCGATAGCATGCACAATGTCTAATTTTTTCTTCTATGTTGAGCACCCGGCGTCTTTTTTATCCGAGCTTCGGCATGATGCGAGTCTTTTCTTGCACGATGCCACAACGCTCTTTGGCACGGCGTCGAAATGATGTTGATGTTGATGTGGCTTCATGCGCAAACACAAAGGATGCTTTGAGGCCATTGTTCCGATCTCTGAGGCTTGTTGTTTTGCCGGGCCGCCCAATGGAGATGACGCACCGCCGTGTTTGCGCGACGAAAAGTGGAAACGCTACGTTTTAACCGATGCGTATGCAATAAGCTGGTACGGTTTATGCGGATATAAAACACATGATGTTCAATGCGCGACGAAAAGTGGAAACGCTATGTTTTAACCGATGCATATGCAATAAGCTGGTACGGTTTATGCGGATATAAAACACATTATGTTCAATGGCCACTGAGTCGGGGATTTGACTTTACTGCTTTTAAAACGAAACTACTGTTTAAGCGGGTACGGTTTAACGAGGTTTTACTGTATACACAACCACGCAGGCCCTTTTTGTAGTGCAAAGAAGTTTCTGAACTAATTGAATTTCTCAAAGTAAATTGTGTCAGAAAAATCGTAAAGTATAACTTACACACAACCTACAGACATGATAGCGTTGGATTGTAATTTGAATATAATAAAACCTTGTTAAACTGTACCTGCTTAAACACTAAGGTGACTGTTTGGGCATGTTGGTAGGACGTGAATGCATGAATGCTCTGCGATCATGCGTCTCAGCCTCTCCTTCGTCCTCGTCTTGTGCGCAAAAAGCTGCATTCATGTCCTACCAACATGCCCAAACAGTCACCTTAGTGAGCTTCATTTCTAATACATCGAGCTCCTTTTCACATGTTCTGTGCTCATGTGTCTCTGCCTCTCCATCGTGCTTGTCTTGTGTGCAAAAAGCTGCATTCCGTTTAAACAGTAGTTTAGTGTTAAAAGTAATGAAGTCAAATCCCCGAGACAGCGGCCATTGAATATAATGCGCTATGTATCCGCATAAATTGTAGCAGCACATTGCGTACGTATTGGTTAACCCGTAGTGTTTCCAGCTTTTGTCGCAAAATCACGGTGGTACGGCAGCCCAGCAGAACAGTGAGCCTCAGAGATTGGAATGGCCTCCGAGCACAAATGCAGAGGGCACTTCGAAAGGTGAAGCTACATCAACATCAGCATCATTTCTGTGCAGTGCCAAAGCTGGAAAGCATTGTGGCCTGTGTTGTGGCGTCATGCAAGCTGGGACAAAAACCAGGTGCTCAGCATAGAAGAAAAATTAAACATTGTTCATGCTATCAAACGTGGCACGAAGAGGTTGGCGCTGGCATGCGAGAGGGATGAACCGTTGACTACGGAGTGTGTCAGTTGGAATGCAAAGAAGTTGCTTGGCAGTGCTGCTGCAACAGCGAAAATACGTCGGCTACGAGGTTCAACTTTTTGACGTTTTACTTTTTGCCATCGTTGCCTCTGCTATTGCTGAAGTGTCTCCTAATGACAGGGATGAGGACGACATGGAAAGTGAAAGTATGGGCGATTCATGTCCGACAGTGGCAGAAGTTGCGCGTTATGTCAGTCTCATGTGGGTGTTTGTCGAGAAGAGGGTGTGGGCAGAAAAGCTGGCTCGTAACTTAGGTGAGTTTGAAGCCGCTGTCGTCACTGTTAACCCGCCGCGGCATCAAACGGAAATAAGACTTTTGTCATGCTAAGTGAATAAATACTGCATGTTTTCTGCCCTTTCATCGCACTCTCTCGTAGTTCTGTTTTTGAGAGGTAAGTGGGCAATTTCACGCTATTTCAGTTAAGCAGTACTATCGTTTAGTACATACTTTTTCCGGGCTCCGGCCAACTACGGTTTAACGAGGTGTCACGATATACGAGAAAATGTCATTCTGTCACGCAGAAACTCATACACAAATTCCTTTTAATGTGATAGCATTTTCCAGGTGCCATTTAAGGTCTGTCTTAGTAGGAGCGGTGCGGCCCCCTCGGTTCCTTGCACACCATCAAAAAAAGAATCACAAAGGTCGCCTTCGGGCGTTGCTTTCGCTGCCACCGTTTCCTGGTAAACATTACGGTTACATAAGCTGCAGTTGCCGGGAAGCGTGAGAAGCACTCGTGGATCTTTGAGTGCTAGTGCGTTTCACTCTTAAGGGAAGACGCGGGTCTTGAAGCGGCAAAAAATTACAAAAAAGTCGATTTTTGGAAATGTGCATTTTCGCTATGTTTGTACATTCAAAAATCCCTCCGCGAAATCTAGAAGCTAAATTTAATCGAAAAATAAAAAAAAATAATGCTTAAACGGGCCAGGGTGATTGCAAAATTAGCAATATTTGGTCAAAAATGTTCGAACTTAGCGCTGTTGCCATTTGCAAACGTGGAGGCCGGTGGCTGCCATCTTGCGCTTGTTTTGAAGCTGTTTTCTTTGTGCGCATTTTGCGCCAGCTCAAAATGGCGTCGATGAAGCGAAACAGACGCTACCACGTCATTTCTGAAGGATGCATCCGTGCCGTCGATTGGCCAAAGCGCGCACACCCCTGTGCGCCTCGCTCCTATTGGTCTGGCGCTGTTTGGCGCGCGCTCGACCGCTCTCGCATTTTGCTACGTTTGTTTATCTCTGGTTTCATTGCGCCGTTCTATGTTGTCTACATTTATTCAGCCGCTTGCTTCACGAGAATGTTTGATAAGGTGTTCATTTCGCTGCCCGGATGGCTGGAGGAGATTGTCGTGTCAAGGCTACTATGTGTCAAGCGGCCATGGAATGCGCGATGGAAGGCAGCTAGGCCTGTCATACTCCCGGAGTTGCCAGTTGCTGGTCTGCCTGGACATTCTACCGGATCAAGTTCCGAGCTGCAAACCGGCACGTCTAGCGTCAACACTTCGTCCGCCTACGCCACGCGTGTTGGCAAAGATTGTGTAGGCACTGTTTCCTTCACGACTGAAGTAGTGAGCGCGCAGTGATCGCCGGAAAACGTGCCTGGCATCGCAGTCTGCAATGGTGCAAAAGTTCAAGCTGCTGGGTGTCGACATGAGAGAGGATGTCAACGACAGCGGAACTGAATTTTCAATCGTGGATTTATCCATCGTACAAGAGTTCCTTGGACTCGTGCGGTGTCCAGGGTGCGGCTAGAAAGCGGTGATGCTTTCAAGGACTCGTAATGCAAAAAAGGTGAGGCGTGCAGACAGGACACAAGAGTAGAGAAGTGGACAACACGAACGCCGACTATCAACTGAAAGGAGCACATGCATCCTTACCAACTAGCTCAGCTTTCTGTCGTTCTAAGCTTTCAAGGACCCCGCCAAGGAGTACGGGCTTTCAGCAATGTTCTGACAACGTTCTGTCGTCACAATGCTGCGAGAGCAAAGGGAGATCCTGAACCCAGGCACCGCTACAACTTTCCAGAACATGTGGCAGAAGCAATGCTGCCTGTGTATTCGCAGCTATCTGAAAAAACGCTGCTCTAGAGATGCCAGCGAGCAAGACGCAATTCGAATGAGAACCTTCCCTCGGTGATTTGGAATGTTCCAAAGGAACAGCATGCATCTCTTTGCCGTGCAAGCTGCTGTTGTGGAAGCTGTCCTAAGCTTCAACACTGGGGACCTGCTTGCGTCCACTGCAGTTCTAGTGCAGCTGCACATGAATATTCCTGGCACTGCATCTCAGCGTGCAAAGGAGGAAGACTGCCATTGAAATGCTAACTCCAGCAAGAAGCCGCCTTGAGTGCAAGGAAGCTGTCCAAAAAGTGGCATAAAGATGGAATGCATCCAGATTATGCCCCTGGTGCATTTCCTTGAGATTTTATTGGTATGTTCCCAATAAAGATGTTGCAGAATGTTTTTCCTTGATTTCGCATAACAACAATTCTGACACTTCCAATTTTGGAGGTAAAATAGCTTCTGTCCTATTTCAGCTATCAGCATAATTTTTTTTTTTCCGGAAACAGAAATGTATGCAGTAAGCAATATGCCCCTTTTCAAAGAAGTACTCTTCTCAAAAAATTCTTGAAATGGGTCACATGTTTGACATATCAAGATGGCATTTTCTCACAACTTTGATGAGCTCTAACTCTTGCTCAGATTAGCCTAGAACATTGATTAATACCTTATGACACTTCCTGAACATTCTAGGTAGTATTTATACTCGAACCACTGTGTTAGGGTTTTCTGTTTAGATGCTAATTTTCCTCCAAACAATGGACCCAGCTTATAAAATGCTTTCAGAGTATATTGGAAACTACTTATCCTATGGAAAAATTAATTGCATTTTTAGAATCTGCACATTAAAATACACAAAGTGTGAAAATTTCGTTCAGATCTGTCTACAAATAAAAAAAAAATAGTCTTTCAAGTGTAGCCTCCCCCCTTAAAGGTGAAGCCCAAACATCCTCGAAATTTTTGTTTTGACTCGGTGCACATTGGCTGAATGCTTTCCGGTGCATAGCCAACAGCTATTACTACGTCGAAAACGACCATGGTTTAAACTTCCAGCGATCGCAGCAACAATAGTTTCGTTCCGACTCGGTGCACATTGGCCGAGTGCTTTCAGGACTGTGTAGTCAGCAGCTGTTACCACGTCGATAGCGACTGTGGGTTCAGTGCAGTAATTGTGGCAAACAGTAATTTCGCTTTGACTCAGTGCAATGCCCACACAGTCACAAACATGATGGAAGCTGTCGAGGATTAAAACCAATTCTACCGATGCTCCCACAGTCTACTGTGAAACCTAGTTGATGCTGCATACCTGACGAAAACCTGGCATAACTGCTGACTAAATGGCAGTGCACACTAACTTCCATGTACAAATTTGCATCTTCTGATGTTCGCTGCTGCTACCTACGAAGGAATAAATCGATGCTGCAGTAAATGTAGGCAAAAATAGGCACTATGTAGCTTTTCCTTTCTTTTTCCGATGTCCTAAAATATTCCCATTCTCTTGCACAAGCATGTGATAGCGTAGATTATACACCGCGGTGGCAGTACCAAAAGAGTACAGTTAAACTTCGATACAGGTAAACCTGCCTCTAAGGAACCTCCATACAATGAATTCCTCAACACTCCAAAGTTTTTATATTCCTCGCTGTCACTCCATGTCACTCCACATGTATTTGTGACCTCTATATAACAATGTGGTGGCAGGAGGCGCCCTGGAAATAACGAATTCCCCCCGCCGACCACCTAGTGATTTTATCCCAAATTTTGTTATGTTTGCACGAGCAGCAGCTGCATACATCTCCTGCGGTTGCCCCGCCGACGACTGAGCGTTAAGTGGTGTCATCGGGGTTCGCGCGCGTGTAGTAGCGCCGGCGACAACGAGGCTTCCGCAGAGTGGAGCTGGCGCAGAGAGTAGGGAGCGATGACACTTGTGCGCGCATGTCTGCGCACGCATTAAGGCACCTCCTGTGTTCCTGGAGGCCCAGCGTCCCCCATTGGGATTCAACAACCCAGAGAGCCCCCTGCCTTCCGTGGAGCTTCGTTGGAGGGTCCGGAAACTTAGCTCAAAACCTTGTAAAGGACCTCGACCTTCAACAACTGGACCTCTGAGGGTAAGCTAAGTCATGTGTACTTCTCCTTAGAAGGTGCCGTGAGGACTTGGTTCAGGAGCCGGGAGTCCACCCTTATAATGTGGAACCCGTTCTGCAGTAACCTCCTGAGGACCTTCATGAGCGTTGTCCAAAAAGAAAGTGCCCAAGCTCTGCTGGAAACCTGAGGGCAACTACCTAATGAGACCATCACCATCTTCATGGAAGAGATGACCCATCTTTTCTGGCACGGCGACCCGGAAATCTCTGAAGAAAAAAAAGTCTGCTTCTTGATGCGAGGTGTAAAACAAGGACTTCATGCCGGACTGGTCCGCAATCCACCGAAGATCGTGGCTGAGTTCTTGACAGAGTCAACTGTGATTCAGAAAACTCTGGAAATGTGCATTAGGCAATATAACTGCCAAGTGCTCACGCTGCACTGTGCAATCCAAGCACTGCACCCCGGTAACCTCCAGGAGACCATCAGGGCCTTTGTGCACAAAGAGCTGCACAAGACATACCTTTGTCGCAACCTCAGGTGTCCTTGGTCACTGACATGGTCAAGAACGGACTTCGACGGTCACTGGGAGCTTCTGAAGTGCAGCCCGAATCGCCGCCTCCCATGCTGGTAGCGATGACCTACACCGCTGTCACCCGTACCAGAGCGCTGTAATGACGCAATGCCGTCGTCCGCCACCACCAGCTCGCCCGTCTGTCACCATGTGCCACTACCTAAGGAATACAGATGTATGGCGTGCCCCCGACCACCGCCCGCTGTGCTATCACTGTGGAGAAGCAGGCCACGTCTACTGCCAATGCCCATACCATGACTTGGAACTGCGAGGGTTCGCCGTCAACGTGCCGTACTCGCAGCAAGGTGAACGGCCTGGCGATATCGCTGACTGCCTAGCCGCCAGTCAGGGGAGCCCACAACGACGGTCCCGTTCACCCTCACCCGGCCACTACCTGTCTCCATAATGCCGACCATACACTGGCCCAGCTTGGGGCTGCTCTGCAAGCCCATATCTGGAAAACTAAAAGCAGCAACCGATGGAGGTGCGGTTGCTTTTTGTCGAACTGACGAAGATCTGCCGTCGACTAAGAAGCCAAAACGCCTGTCATGACGACATATCAACGAGACGTCGCCATTCTGACGAAGTCTGGAAGCAAAGAATACGCCAACGAAAGATGACCTGACGACACCACGTACCAGCCACAAGTCAATGCAACGCAGCTGTGATCCGACTCCAAGGCCTAACTGCAATGCAAGGCAAAGAACCTCCGACCTCGACATGCGTCTCGAAGGCCACGCAGTCACCGCCTTAGTGGACACAGGAGCCGACTACTCCATCATGAGTGGACCTATCGCTGCCCATTTGAAGAAAGTTAAGACTGCATTGGAAGGCCGTCAAATTTGGACCACTGGAAGACACCTCATAATGCCGTCTAGATTTTCCGCGGCAAGAATTACCATTCATGACGTTACTTACCCTGCCACCTTTGTTATCCTCCAACAGTGTTCACAAGACATCATTCTCGGCATGGACTTCCTGAACCAACACGGCGCAATCATCGACATCAAGTGGAAGTCGATAACGCTGTCGGAAGATCAAGCGATACCACCGGAGAGCTCTCGTAGTCACCACCCCTCGAGTGTGCTCGAAGATCAAGGGAGCAACCCGCCTCGCTCCAGCATTGTTATTTCCGTCAGCACCGAAACACCTGCTGACATAGAAGGCGTCATCGAGGGTGAACAACGTCAACTGCTTGACCGTGCAATTTGCATCGCAGGAGGGAAAGCGAAAGTGATGCTGACAAACTTCAGCCATGAGTTTAAGCGCATCAACAAGGGCACGCCGATTGCACACGTCGAAGGAATTGCAGAAACCAGCAGTGCGTTTGTCCTCTCAGATTCTGCCGCCTCTACCCTGAGGATCATAGTTCCCGTATCAGACTTTGACGCAGATTCAAGTCTCCCCGTGAGCAAGCAGCAACAGCTCAAAAATAATCTGACAATACAAAGACTGTTTTTCGACGTCATCGGGGATTCGACGAACACCAGTGTGGGGATGCGCGACTCTCATGCGTCCCCTGATATCTTGTTTTCCCGCATAGCTACTGCAGTGCGGCTTCACTGCGGGCGCCAGGCCACGTGGCGGTCGGAGTGGTACAAGCGCAGTGTGAGAGATGGTGCGAGTGTTGCACTGCTGCAGGGTTACTTGGGTGCGGGAGAGACAAGGCGCGCCCTCTTTGGTTCGGTACAGCAAGCAGTGCGGACGTGCCGTGCCGCGCGTGCACCGATCCATGCTTCTGCGAGACCGTCTCGCGTGGCCGCCTTTTGAACGCGCCACCGTTCGCGTGACCGTACAGGCGAACGACCAGGCATTGGGATCCAGTATGGGGCGAACATATTCGCTCGCTATCTGGTCGCGGTGAGTCCGACTTCTAGATTTGTCACGTACCCCATCGGCATGTTTTGTGGATAGCAACTTGGCTAGCAGGCATTGATCTATGAAAGGTGCAATAAATGCCCTTGTGATTGTTTGCACTACTGTGTTGTCGTTCCTTTGTCCCAAGAGTTAGGGAGGAGAACCCCAGACCAGTTACAAACCATCACATAATAATAGAAGAGTGCTCTCAACCACTCTGCCAGAACTTGTACTTCGCTTATTGTAAGCATATTTTTGTTTTTAATTGTCTGCTACATTAACCTCATGTTCTTTCATATACCGTATAATGCGGAATATAGGTCGAGGCGGAATATAGGTTGACCCCCTTACATTGAAGCAAAGAAGTCAACATAAACATTATAAGGCACAACACTTCGTTTTATTTAGTGGTGCCGCCAGACTCGTCACCTGCTCATTCGTTTGAGCTGTCTGAACTCTCGTCCAAAGACGACTGCTTTTCACGGGCTGCATCCCACAACATGTCGTCCTTGGTGCCGTCCAAGGAGTTGCTAATGCAACACTTCTTGAATGCTTGCACCACCATATCGTCGGGCAGCGAGCGCCAGGCTTGCGACACCCATGTGGCCACAGTGGCGAGAGGCGGCCTGCGCAGCCGGCCGGTTGAGGTCGTCGAGTTGTCGCCGGCCATCCACTGATTATATTGTTCACGGACACGGTCTTTAAAGAGCTTGTTGAGCACAACGTCCAGTGGCTGAAGTGTTGACGTCATGGCTCCCGGAATGACGGCGAGTTCCGTCCTCCCGTCGCGGAGTGCCTGCTTCACACCTGCGGTCAAGTGCCCGCGAAAGGCATCCAAGACAAGCATGCTTGGACACCGCAGAAGTGCTCTGGGTCGCCGATTCCAGACGGTCTTAATCCAATTGAGCGTGAGGGCCTCGTCCATATAGCTCTTTTCATTCATGCGAACAACAACATCCCGCGGGAAAGCCTCTTTCAGCAGCTTTCTGCCGTCTGCAGTACACGCGAGCATCACCGTGAAGCGTGAATGCTCGTTCCCCGTAGAAAGAAGCTTGACTTCTTTTGCGCCGCGTTCACACACTGTGGTGGGCGACGGCATGTCGAACCACACCGGCATTTCATCCGCGTTGCCGATCTGTCCTAACATGTAGCCATGCTGCTGCCGGAGACGGATAACATAGTGCTGGAATTTGATCAGGGGGGGTCGATAGTTGATCGAAGCGGCGCTGTTCCTATTTGCGGTGGCACCCTCAGAACGACGGCGCTTGCGGGGAGCTTTGGTAGTTGATGGAAGAGCAGGCATCGCTCGCCGGTTTGTCTTCACCTGTTGCGCTTAGCTTTCTTGACGAAAGGCATTGGTTTGACGTGTTCCACTTGACTGCCGGCTACGTGCTACTTCTATGCTACCCCAGTCGTCATGAGTGCTCCAGGCCCACTAATCGTTCGGCACTCGTTCACAGCAGTGTTCAAGAGGGCTGCCAACCTTTACACCGAAGAAACAAATCGCTGCGCAGCGGGCCGCAATTTCTGTTTCTGAACGGGTGGTGCGAGAGTGGCGATTGCAGCGAAGCGAAATTTTCACCTCTGACGGCAAGTGAGGAATTTCCCACATGCCGAAGTCTGGACGCTTTACGGAGCTGTAGGCTAAGCTTGCGGAGTACGTCGCTGAAATGCGTGATCGGTCCCTGTCAGTGAAGTGCGACATGGTCATGTAACAAGCCAGGACCTTCGCCTTTTAAGGCCCTGCTCCACCGTGAGTACGAGTGGCTGGCGGCAGAATACCATGAAATTACGCCAGCCGGACCTGTAAAAAGAGCCTCCCTGACGACTGGTGATGCAGGGAGCGATAGATGGGAGATGCAGGTGAGCCAGAAAGGAGATCCAAAAGAGAGGCCACCCAAGGATCCTTGCGCTGTTCTGATGCGAAGGTGTCGATGTCGACTCAGGGTACCGCCTCAATGGTGGAGAGGGAGGCCGTGTTGGCTGGCAGCGGAGAGCGGGACAGAGCGTCAGCGTCAGTGTGCTTGCGACCTGAGTGGTAGATGATGCGTATGTCGTATTCTTGAATGCGCAGAGCCAAGCGGGCAAGGCGTCCAGACGGGTCTTTTAAAAAGGATAACCAACAAAGGGCATGATGGTCAGTAACCACATTGAAAGGCCTGCCGTATAAATAAGGACGAAACTTCCAGAGTGCCCAAACGATGCCCAGGCATTCTTTTTCTGTGACGCTGTAATTACGTTCCGCTTTGGTCAGCGCACGACTGGCGTAAGCAACGACGTACTCAGAGTAGCCAGGCTTGCGCTGTACAAGGGCAGCACCAAGGCCAATACCACTGGCATCAGTATGCACTTCAGTTGGGGCGGTAGGGTCGTAGTGTCGCAGTATAGGTGGAGACGTCTGGACACGACGTAAGGTCACGAATGCGGTGTCGCATGCAGGAGACCAGGTGGATAGGTCGTTGGTGCCACTTAAGAGTTGTGTCAGAGGTGATATAATCGAGGCAAAATTGCGACCAAAGCGTCTGAAGTAAAAACAGAGGCCGGTGAAGGCGTGGAATTCTTTGAGTGTCTTAGGGTTAGGAAACTCTGCCACAGCGCGAAGCTTTGATGGGTCAGGGCAAATGCCATATTGTGATACGACGTGACCTAGAATCATGAGCTTGCGCGCGGCGAACTGGCACTTTTTCAGGTTCAGTTGCAGGCCTGCGTTGGTCAAACATCAATACGTGCCTAAGGCGAAGAAGATGCATGCTGAAATCAGGGGCGAACACAACGATGTCGTCGAGGTAACATAAACACATGCTCCATTTTAGGCAGCGCAAGATATTGTCCATCATTTGTTCAAACATAGCAGGCGCATTGCATAGGCCAAATGGCATCACATTAAATTCGTATAAATCATCTGGAGTAATGAATGCAGTTTTAGATCGATCAACTGTTGACATCGGGACCTGCGAGTAGCCTGAGCGTAAATCCAGGGAAGAGAAGAATTCAGTGCCTTGCAAGCTGTCCAGAGCGTCGTCAATGCGCGGTGGAGGGTAGACATCTTTTCGCGTTATCTTGTTAAGACGACGATAATCGACGCAGAACCGAATGGAACCATCTTTTTTTTTTGTGATGAGAACCACCGGTGATGCCCACGGGCTATTGGAAGGTCGAATGACGCCGCGCTGAAGCATGTCGTCCACATGCTCACCGATCACCTGATGTTCCTTGGCGGATACGCGGTACGGGCGCTGCCGCAATGGCGCGTTGGAGCCAGTGTCGATGTTGTGGCTCGCGGTTGACGAGCGACCCAGAGGAGGCTGAGCAACATCAAAAAAAGAGCGGAACTGGGCAAGCAGGTTAAGAAGCTGGGAGCGCTGCTCGGAAGTAAGGTCATAGGCAATGAAAGGTGCGAATAAGTCAGGTGATGGCGGAGCAGAAGTCGAAAATGCACAGAAGTCAGTGAGATATTCATACGAAGCATCCAGCACGTCGGTTACAAACATGTCATCAAGAGGCTGAACATGACCAAGTGCTTTGCCACAAAGAGCCTTCAGGGCTGTAGGAAGCGGATTGCAGAAAACGATGGAGCTGAAACCGGCTGAAATGTCAAGCCTGGTGAAAGGGAGGGGAACATCTTTGCGGGTTATGGAGAGTTCCGAAGGAGTGAAGAAGACAGCGCCTTCAGAGAAAGTGCCACAGAAGTCGGGAAACACGGCAGACGAGTACAGCGGTATGGCGATGTCTTCCCGAAGGACTAGCTTAGCGGGAAGAGAAGTGGCGCCGATGAGGGGCACGTCACACAGAGGCGATAATTGGACTTTAGCACGTGCACAATTGATGACGGTGTTATTTCGTGAAAGAAAGTCCCACTCACGTATCGCGTCGTGAGAGCAGGACTGCAGAACCACACACTCCACAATATAGAAAACTCCCTGAATAACAACTCTAGCTATGCATGCTGCTGAAGGCTGAACTGGCTGGGCGCTTGCTGTGCGAAGAGAAAACCCAAAAAGTGGCATTGTAACCATTCGTAAAGCGCGAGAGAGGTGTTCGTTTAGGACAGACACGGGTGCTCCAGTATCAATTAGCGCAATGTAGGGACGCCGTCAACAATAAGGTCGATAACTTTCGAAGGCGACAATGGAGGACTTGTACAGATTGATGACGATGCAGTTCCTGCCTCCGGAACTGCGGCGCTTAGTTTTCCTCTTGCGTGGGTGAAGGGCGCCGACGCATGGGGTACAACGAGCGGTGACGCGGGGAAGGTGAACGACGTGTAAGGACCGGGTGCTCGGCTGGTGGTCTGTTCGACTGCTGGCTAAAATAAGTGTCGTGGAAAGGTTGCACTTCGGCAAACCCATCAGAGTGCAGCATGCGGCAGCGGCAGAGTCGTGCAACATGGCCGGGAATACCGCAGGCATAACACATGGGCCTGTTGTCTTGCGTGCACCAAGGATTAGCAAAGGCGGGAACACGTTAAGGGTGTCTACCAACCGGGAAAACCGGGAATTCTCAGGGATTTTCAATAGTCTGGAAAAACTCAGGGAAAACTCAGGGAATTTGTACTTCTATCAGGGAAAATTAGCTGTAATTTTATTGAAAGGGAAAGAAAGTCGCGGTAAAGCCGGCTCGAGTAGGAAGAGTTGCCAGTGTTTAGTCAACGACCGACTTTCCGGACGCCCGACAATTCGGACGGCTTCGCAGCACCACCACGTACTTACCCCATAGAGCGTATGTATAGTAACGGCTGAAATTTCTGATGCAAGAACCCTTCGCCATCAGATTTTCCGGACTTTTTTGCCGTCATGGCAGGTCCGAAACGACATTACTAAAACCACCACCACCACTGCCGTTTTGATTACCTCGTCGCTCCTCGAACCGGCGCTCTCGCATGCAGATCTGGTGGCAGCCGTGGCCACCACCGCAGGAATGCTAGGCCTAGCTGCTTCTGCGTTCGCTATTAAGCTTCTTGCCGTTCTTTGCCATGTTTTTCATTGAAAGAATTCGCCGCTGTCAGCACTGGCACCGACTCCACCTTTGTGGTCCTCGCAATTGGCTTCGAAGCTCGGAAAGCACGACGCGTTGCATAATGCCGAAAGTCAGCTTCCCCTCACTACAGCAATATAACGCTATGAAGCGTGCACAAATTATTGCGGTGAAGCTCAACAAGCGTGGGGAGGGGCAATTGTCACGGGACGCACTATGTATTCCTTAATTAAACGCGCAGGCACCTGCTGCCTCCTGTCACAAGATGAGCACCGATGTGCCTAATAAGTGTACTGGCAGGCCTTTCAGAGCTTTTTCTGATGTGCTGCGGCAGTAAAAGACATGCAGTGGCGTACCAACTATTTCTGGTGTGTGTGCGGGGGGGGGGGGGGGGCAAACCGCAGACGGTTTGACCTTTCGCTCTGTGTGTGTGTGTGTATCATCATCATCATCATCATTATCAGCCTATTCATGTCCACTGCAGGACGAAGGCCTCTCTCTGCGATCTCCAATCACCCTTGTCCTGCGCCAACCGATTCCAAATAGCACCCGCAAATTTCCTAATTTCGTCACTCCATCTAGTCTTCTGCCGTTCTCTACTGCGCTTTCCTTCTCTTGGTACGATAGCAGTAGCTACGGTAGCAGTAGCGTGATAATTTCAGCTCAGTGGCTAATCAGGCTCATCAGAATCTGGCCTGAATAATCTCAGTAGCTACGATAGCAGTAGCATGATAATTTCGAGCACTTGTTCACAATTTTTTGATGCTGTATTTGATCAACATGCATTTACCATTGCACATAAACTTGCGCATTGTTCCCCTTATGTTCACACAATTTTATCTCAGTTATTGTAATTGTGCAAGTGCAGCAGTCTGTCTTACACCGCTCGTAAAACAGACCAATAAGGCTATAGACCACTTGTATACCTATTCTGCTTGAAAATGCGCATTTAACCCACCCATTTGGAGCATTGCCGACACATTATCCATACCATGCCCGTAATTTCCCCTAGAAATAAACAAGATGCCTTGTTTAGCTCACCGAGAAGACCGGAGAAACAAACTGCGAATCTCGTAATATCCCCTTCAGTCACAGCATGACATTTGCGAACGCAACTTATTTTTGCCATTACTGTGTAGTGGTTACAAGGAATAGACAGTGAACATTAGGCTTTGAGTAAAGTGCACATTCTTCTCTCTTAAGGTACAGCCTCTACTTCTCAGTGAAATATATCGCTTCAAACGATCGCTTTCGCGAAGGCCTTGCTTTCTTTGACGTCCCTTCAAAGAGGGCCTTTGCGAAAGCAAAGTGGGGGGTTTCGGTAGTCATCGCAAAATATTATTTCTTCCCTTGTTGTAATGCTTGGGCCCAGTAATTAACCTTTGCAAGTAACATGAGCGCGTAATTCAATATATTTATTGAAGAAATGTAGCACGGCTCACTGTACAATTAATGAATATTAGTTGCCATGTATTTACAATTGGTCACTATAAAATTCAGAAGCATTCTCCCGCCTTGACTTGCCTTTTATATAGAGTCTCCAGCACCTTGGGATAAAATTGATAGAAATAGCTCATCTTGGAGAATGTTTGCTTCCGTATACATTTCGTTTTTATTCGCATTTGAGAATGTCTCACTATGAGTTTTACGCATTTTTTTCCAATATATCTTTTTTTCGCTGTGCATTTTACTAACTCCTCCATTCTGTTTTCTTTTTGAATAAAATAAACACTACCCCTTAATATTCAAGCTGGATTAAGTTGTTTTTCTTTATTTTTTAGCATGCTTACTAGAGAGTGACACCATCGGGCGACATGGTGTACGCCCGTCTCTTGACTTAAAACCAAGTTCTGTGTCGCTCAGGGAATTTGGCAAAGGCACTCGGGGAAAGCCTGGAAAACTCAGGGAATTTGGAAATGACAACTTGGTAGACACCCTGAAGTTGATGAACGGTATGATGAACGGGTGGTAGTGGCTGTGCATGTAGCGCAACAAGTGGTTGACGAGGAGGCTGCGACGGATGCGTAAGTGGCGCAGCGACAGGGTACTGCTGATGCTGCATTGGTAAAGCCTCAGCAACTAACCCGCCAGCGCCTAGGGGCGAGCTGTGTAACAGCCTGTTGCGGCAGCAGCTGCCGTTGGAGAGCTTAGCGAAGGGTAGTAGAGAAAGCTGATGTGCAACTTCCTCCCGCACGAAAGCTTGGATTTGTGGGAGCAGGGGGAGCGATCAGAGGAGATTGTCATGGTAGAGAGGGCCTTGTAAGCCACTGAGGGACGCCTGGTCAAATGTCATCGCCGATGACATTTGGAAAATGTCATCGGTGATGCCCTTCAAGATATGCTTCAATTTGTCATTTTCGGGCATAGGAGCATCCACATGTTAACAACCTATTCGATATAACAGGTGAATGTTTCACCGGGTTTTTGCGCTTGCTCTCGTAACCGCTGCTCTACGTGCAACTTATGGATGGCGGGGCGATCGAAAACTTCAGTGAAACTGGTCTTGAATGCAGACCAGGACTGAAAGTCGGCTTCGTGATTTTTAAACCACAGGTGAGCCACTCCCACAAGGTAGAAGATGACGGCATTTAACTTGGCGGTATCGTCCCATCGATTGTGCAAGCTCACCCGTTCGTAGGTAGACAACTAGTCATTGACGTCCTGCTCATTTGTACCGCTGAAAATCGCTGGATGGCATTGCGGGACAGTGCCAGAGCAGGCAATGGAGGATGGCAGCGACGTCGGCTGCGGAGAGTCGGGCATGAAGGGAGGCAGAGTTCGAGACCGGAGTTCAGGGTGTAGGTGTTCTTGAATACATCGCACCTCCACCAATTGTAATGGGGTGTAGTTCAGATGGTAGCGTCTGTTTGTAACCGAGAAGGCAGGTGACGCAGAGCAAGAACAGCTGGTTACCCGAATGGCTCATACTCGTGCTAAGCACTGGCGATCCGGCTGGCCCACTGGTTGCACTGCAGGCATGGAACAGACGATCTGGCTGGCCTTGTCCTTGTGCTCTTCTTCATTACACCTACAATAATTACTAGAGGGAACTCTGGCACTGCAGTCATTGTACCACCATGGGAATGATGGGAAGTGATAATAATAATAATAATAATTTATTTCTGCCTCAAAAATACAGACAGGGGAGATGCAGGAAAAGCTGTCATAAACAGCTTGACTCGGCCGCAGTCCCGAAATACAACGAAGCAGGAACAGGCAATCTCATTGCAGACATGATGGCTTCATGTTAAAAATTTTTTTTTTAAAAAATAAGCAATTAGCAAAACATAAGAAGACTACAAAATCTTATCTGCACTTACATGTGCAGAAACCAAGTTACTTCATCACAAGCGTGATTACACTTAAGATAATTGTCAAATAACATTCACCAAATAACAGCACAAATGACAAAGAATAATGGACACAATAAGAATAGAACAGAGAAAGCATCCTATATTAAGCATTAACTATACCTAAGGATTACTCAGTGGTACATTCTTTTGCATATGAATTGCATATGGCACGTATATCTCGTTGGGTACAGGTAAACAAGTTGATGTTAGCAGATTCGTACACGTTGAGAAGGGAAGAAAGTGTGTGTTGAAGCCACTCTTTCCCGGTATTGATGCGTGCCGTTGGCACCAACCAGTTTTCGGGGTGTCTGAAAGAGTAACTCTTTTTATTTTCTTGTAAGTTTGCTAGATGCCGAATGTTGCTTATATTATTTCTTGTTTCTATTTTGAAACAAACTCTGAGCTTATATTGATACAACTTAAAGATTTTGATTATACCAGTTTCAAGAAAGAAGCATTTGGTGGTAGTTCCATAATTTGCATTAAAGACATTGCGAATAAATTTTTTTGCAATATATAAATTTTCTGTAGACAGGGCGGTGTTGCAGTGCCCCATACCAGCTTGCAATACTTAATGTGAGAATAAAAAAATGAGTTGTAAAGAAGCAGTTTAATTGGCTTAGGAAGAATGTATCTAATGCATCCAATTGCGACAGTTATTTTAGCTAATTGCTTGACAACTTGGTCCACATGTGCTGTCCATGACATAGTTGAAGAAAATACTACACCGAGACATTTAAAATGATGAACTATTTCTATTTGTTTGGAACTAAAGAGGATACTTTTGTGTGGAGAAACCGTTTTATTTTTCGGCCTGAAGATTACCGCTTTTGTCTTGCTCTCATTAACACGCATATGATTAGATTGGGACTATTTTTTCAGCGAGATCGTCGTCTTGTTGCACGATTGTATCAGTTCGTGAATGTCATTTCCGGAGAAAAGAATGCTTGTATCATCTGTATATATTATGAATCTGGCATTTGGGTTAATGTTTGCAATGTTATTAAGGTGGTCCTAATATACTGCCTTGTAGGACACCAGAATAAACAGGTTCTACTTCTGAGTATGCATTATGTATGTTTACCGTTTGTTGCCTTTTAGACAAGTAATATTTTATTAGTTTTGCAGCCTGGTCCTCTGATTCCGCAGTACCATAGTTTCTCTAGAAGTAATTCATGGTTTACAAGATCAAACGCTTTTGAGAAGTCAACAAACATTCCAATCACGAAAGATCTGTTTTGAAATTGTGCCAGAATATACTCTTTTTGTTCTAAAAGCGCCAGTTCAGTCTATTTGTTTTTTCATAATCCGAATTGACATGGTGTCAGCAAATTGTATTTATCTATAAATTTAGTAAAGCTAGAGTGCAAAATTTTCTCTAGTGCTTTGCAGAAGACAGGTAGTACAGACAGGTCTATAATTTCCGAAATCATTTCTATCTCTATTTTTAAATAAAACAGTTACTTTTGCAATCTGCATTTGTTCTGGAAATACCAATGTAGCTAAACAAAGGTTAAAAATATGTGTGATGGTTGGCGCTATGATATCTGCAACCAATTTTACAGGCTTTATCTGAATGTTGTCAATATCTTGGCATCTGCTATTTTTTAGGCTGAGTATAACAGTTAGTATTTCATCCGTTGTCACAGGATCTAAAAATATTGTATTCTCATTATGAAAGTTTATGTACTCATATATTTCCTACAAATACCCATTAGTTTTTCTTTTTGTAAAAGAATCATTGAAGGCGTTTGCGAGTTCAGTGTTCCCGTTAGCTCTTTACCACCAATATTTAAGTTGCGCACATGGTTTTGTGACTGATTACGATGTAGCAATGAGTTTAGACGGGTCCAAATCACATCATGGCGACCCTTCTTCAAGTCTAGATATGTGGAGTAATATTCCATTCGAGCTGATCGCAGTTTCCTTGTTAAGCTATTTTGAAACTGTTTAAATAAATGCAGATCTGCTGCACGTGTCAATATAAACCGTCTGTATAGCTTATTTTTATACTTAATTTCATTTCGCAACTCAGGGGTGATCCACGGTTTGCAAGTTTTTCGAGATTGTTTACATGTTTTAGAGGGACAGTAGGAGTGGTATAGCTGTTTAAAGAGATCAATAAACTTATTATAGGCTTCATTGGCATTCTTAAGGCAAGCAATGTGCTTCAAATCAACTTGTTTAACAGCATCCCGAAAATCATCAAGAGTAACATTGGTTATACGTTGGTATGTAATACCTTTTGGCTGTTTTAGTGTGTGGGTTACCGTCTCCATGCACAAGAACACTGGTAGATGGTCGCTTATAGGGCATGATAAGGCACCAGTCTTGATTTTAGGATGGGAGAAATTAGTAATGAACAAATCTAAAGTAGACTGACTTCCAACTGTTATTCCAGTAAATATTTCGAGCACATAAAAAAACCATTCGAAGCCAATAACATCGTAAATTCTCTAGTAAAATGATTATCACTGCTCACATTAATGTTGAAATCACCTCCAGCAGTACTAAGCATGTAACCACCGTCCGCTACTACCACAAAAAATCATCATAGAATTTAACAAAAGAAGCTGCATTTCCGCTTGGTGGGTGGTAACAGACAGAGTAAAAGAATTTACCCAAACACAATGACATTATCTCATAATCCGGTGTAATTGTACTAAATGGGCTCAGAATTTCACAATTTTCATTCACATCCAGCAGTAGTGCAACTCCCCCGCTACGACCAAAAGGTCTGTTAAGGTAGTACATTCTATAATTTGCCATTTTCTAGGCATTATCTGTGCTAGTGCTCCAGGTTTTACCCAACATTATCGTGGAAAACTGAAATTGAAATTCCCTAAAGAACTCTTCTAGCGATTATGCTTTATTTTGCCCTGATCGTGCATTCATATTTACCGCTTTAATGGATGCGGATGAAAAAGACGAAGCAATGCAGTTCAGGTCAGTCGGAAGGTGATACGGACACTGTATCATTGTTTTTCTTTCTTTACATACTGTGCTTACGCAGGGCTTATTTAAGATGGTCCAGGTCGTTTGCTCCTTCGATATGAATGACATTCATTCATTCATCTTTGCGGACGAGGATCTTCCCATTCGTATGCCAGACAAAACGATAACCACTATCTTTTGCCCTTCCTTTCGCAGTGCGAAGCAAGTCTCTGTTATATCGAGTCATGTTTTCCTGGATAATGATGCACGGTTCACTATTTTCGGCTTTGTTCTTTTCAATTTTCGGGGCAATTGTATTTAATAAGTGCAACTGCAATGCCGTGTATCTCCAAGTTAAGTTTCCTGCTTCAGTACTCAATGCCATTAACACCTTGTTGCAGCTATGTTTGCACTACTTGGGTCGTGTCGTCGTTTGCTTCTAGTTCCGCTACTTTCTTCTTCAGCGCTTTGTGTCCTGGCGGGAAACATGTCTTTCAAATTCTTCAAACTTCTTAGACATATGTTGGACAGATTCTTCCATTTCTGCCACCTTTTTGTTAATTCTGGCAAATTATCAAGTTTCTTGAGGATAGAGGCAAGAGCAGGCCTGACATCAAGATCAGAACCGTTTCCTTCTTTGCTACTTGTGCGAGAAACATTTTCCGTGCACGTGAGACAGTGCCACGATTGCTTTGCAGTATTGTTTTTGCTTTAAATGATTTCTCTGTCACGCCCGCACATTTACCGAAACGATATGCGTATTGACACTCCATGCATGTCACTCTCGGCCCATCGTCACAAATAGGTGACTTACAGGACGAACACACTCTAGACACTTGGTTTTCGTGATCGGACATTTCAGCAAAATGGCACAAAGTACGTTTAGACTAGCAATCAATAACAGCAGATGAGGCAGCAGCGGCAGTGGCATTTGGCACAATCCATTTCAACTTTAAGTTATATTGCACTAACCTGCAACAGGAGCAGTTTCGCCGTTAATGATGTAGACATGTTGCTGCCGCCGCTGCCAAGTAGCTGAACGATCCAAGTGCTCCAATCGTTTTGTCTTGCACTGGCTCCCAGTCAGTGCCTGCGCAGATTGTCTCAGGGCTGACGGTAGCGCGCTGACAGTAGATTGCGCAGACGGTAGCACGCCTGGCATTCGATGACCAAGCTTGGTGGTGGTGGCTTCAAAATGGCGTAGGTTCCCAGCAGCAGAACTGTCGTTTTTCCAGGTTCCCGGCCGCTGGAGTACTTGGGAAGGTGAAGTACGATCTGCAACAGGAGCAGTTTCGCCGTTGACGATGTAGACACGCTGCCGCCGCCGCTGCCAAGTACATGGATTTGTTTGATATTCGTACTTGTGGATTCAGATGTTCTTGTGGCTTTCTATATTACGCTATATAAATCTTATTGGCGTAAGTTTCAGCGCAATCTGTACTCTTCGAAGTGCAGAAGATGCCGTGAACACGCACAATTGCTATTAATCTCAACGATTGAGCTTGTCCAGGTGGCCAAGTCGAAATGCGCCAACCGTCTCAAGGCACTGGCATGCCCACAATAAATTCATAAGGGTGTTTCATTCGCTTGCCGATGCATGCGTCTGCCGCTTAGTCATTTCAATAGCAGGCTTCTGTGCTAGAGTTCTTGTGTTCGAATCATGCCGCCGGACAATTTTAATGATGTTCATTTAATTATTTATTATGCAGTACATTGTTGAAAATGACGATTTTATAAAGTCTCAAAGCCATTTGAAGCCAAAAGGACAAAGTTCAGGCAAATCCATGTACTTCCCATAATTCCCATGCTGGTACAACCGCTCTCATTGCAGCTCCCGTAGACACTAGCGCCAGAGTTCCCTCTAGTATTTATTGTATGAAACTCTATGGTTTGTGCGACGAAAAGTGGAAACACTACGTGTTAACCGATACGTAAGCAATAAGCTGGTACGGTTTATGCGGGTACAAAACACATTATGTTCAGTGGCCGCCGAGTCGGGGATTTGACTTTACTACTTTTAAAACGTAAATACTGTTTAAGCGGGTACGGTTTAACGAGGTTTTACTGTATTTGGTTGTTTGCTTCAATAACTTTCTGTATTCTGATGTCTGTCACCCCTATGTTGCCACAACTTATTAATTACTATATTGTTAAATTACTAATAGGAGGTCCCCCTGACAGTTTTTGTAACTCCGAGGCCTCCTTCTGTACTAATGATCATTGATGGAATGATAAAAGAATAAGTGCTAACAGATTAAAATTTGTCACTGGCAGATGTGGTGATCGCTCGGGCTACAAGCAATCGTGGAACGCTTGCTGTTATGTTCGTATGAGTAGCTCATCAGTGATCAGTCCCAAGATGAGGCGTACGGGTTAGATTGATGGCTGTTGAAGTGGTGTTAAGTTCATCACCGCATTAGCATCTAACATGATTGTGTGCCTACTGGCGGCTCATCGGCCCGATCTCCTCACTTGATATCACAATTAATTGCTGTTTCCTCTGTCCGTGTTGCTAACCTTGTACTGAAAGAGGTGGCCGCGGCTGAAGTGGTGCCATTTTGTCAATTGGGGCATTTGAGGGCTTTGTGTGCGATAGCCTCATCGAGCCAATGTCATGGAGTGCGCTCGCAGTGCCAAGCTTTTTGTGTCGGGTGTGGCAACCCGTTCAAGGTCAGCTCAGTGCTCCTTTGGCGCTGAAAAAAAATAAAAAATGGAGTGAGGCGCTCGCTTGCATGGCATTAAGCACAAGGGGCTCTGCGGTGTGCACAACATGTGGCACTGTGTAGGTCTCTACATCGAATAGTAGATGTATTCGATTCCCAAATCAAATTATTAACACTTTCACTATTTGATTCGATTTGGTGATATTAGAGTATTAGCACACCCCTATATTTAACCATTCGGATTTTTGCTGTTGCCCGAGCAATAGATTGAAAAACTTTGCATTCTTTGTGGCCACGTGACACAAATATTCGTCACCAAGGTGAGCTGTAAAGCTCCTTTCCTTACACGCATCGGCAGCATCGTTCTGCATATCGGTTTTTGTCATATGTCAAGTACAGGCTTCAAACTTGTGTAAGATGTACAATGTACATAATGACAGGATTCTGTCAGACCCTCAACTTCACGATAAGGTTTACATTTGAGACTTCTGCAATCTCTGGAATGTGGACAGGTTGTCATGTGGCACTTTTAAGAATGCTGTGAGCTTTCTTTTTCCTTTGGAAAAGAAGAACCTCACAAAACCTAGCTTGCTTTAAGTGCTGTTACTGGTAATTTCTGATTATCTCTTTCAACTTTGCATTGACACCTTATTGGTTAAGTAAGTTAACGATAGTTCAACTAAATAAATAGGAATGTATGCCCAATGAAAGTATGACCATGACTAGCATGAGCAGCTGGCTTGAATTTACGCCACCTAATGCCATCTGAATAAAGGCCTTCGTTATTTTATAATTTGTGGTGAAATTTTGTTGAGAAACAGGGAGCTCTTCTGAACACGAGAGGCACTAAAGGAAGGGCTCACATGCACTTAAATATGACAGGTGTGCGCCTGTACCTGACGACCATCTCGCATGGGGGACCTGAGGCTCGGCCTTCAACCCTGGCGCTGCTGCACGTTCGTCTGCCACCGGGCTTTACCTCGCACGCACCTCCACAGCGGGTACGTGCCGTGCGCACCGCACTCTGCCACCGGGGAACTACCGTGCTGGTGGCTGCCCATAGCGAGGACAAGGACGTCTTCTGGACCCTGGCTGCCGATGCCTACCCGTTCCAGCCGTGCTTCATGGAGTCGTCCACGTTTGGACCAGTAGATGCTGGCGTCTGCTGCCTGGCCAGCGTGAGTTCCCAGCATGCCCCGCAGCCGCAGTGCACCATCGGCATGGCTGGCGGTGTGGTCATACCCTCCGACCCTCCGGTGGTGGTCACGCAGCACATGGAAGGACCTCACAAGTTTGTGCTGCTCTCACGCACTAGCTGCAGTGTGTACGAGAAGCCTCGGCCTGTGGACACACTGCGTGGCTTCCTGCAGAACCCTGCCACATCTGAAGACGCCGTGCGGGCCTTCTTCTCGCTGCATGGTGAGGTCCAGGCAAGTGCCATCTGCCTCGTCCTCGCCTGCAACCCCGCAGACGTGCAGCTGGCTGAGCGGGCCACCCAGGCGTTGTTGCGCTACGGCGGGGAAGCCAAGCTGGTGGAACAGCAGCCGCCACCGGCCGCGTCGTTCCTCGCTTCCCCGGTGTGGGCCAGCACCCCGCTGCACGGAAGCCAGGGACGGCCACTCAGCAGCTTTGGCTCGCCTCTAGGCATGCAACCGACTCGGCCACTTGGCTGGAGGCCAACGGGGCCGCCGCTGTCGACGCCAATCGTGCCGCAACAGTCCACCGCCGAGGTGGTGTTCTCTGGCCGTCACGATGGCTGCTACGTCTACTTTTCACGTCTTGTGCGGCCACTGTGGACGCTCAACCTGGTTTCACCGGCGAAGGACTGCGGTGCGGGGAACTTGGCCGACGTGTTTGCTAGCAGCATTGCGGGGCAAGATGTGGAAAACTATCTGCAAGCTATCATCTCCTTCAAGCGCTTCCTGGCAAAGCTAGTGGGCTCATCCACTGAGAGCTCCTTTGCAGATGTGGTGGCCATCTCCCGGTCGCGTCTCAACACAGACACCTCGCTGCACCTCCGAGACCAGATACCCAGGAAAGCGCAGGTGAGGGTCGCAGAATCAGAAGCACACTGTGACTTTTACATTACAAAAAGCAAGAGAAAACAAGCACAACAAAAATACAGGCGTTACATGATGCACTTTCACCATGTTGCAAGAAAATCAATTTAATTCCCGGAAAGTTTCAAAGAAAGAGTGCTTGTGCAATCAGTTTTGGTACAACCAGTCTCAAAGACGTTCATTATTCCTCTCTTGCACTGTCAAGCATCACAGTGTGATACTTGACAGTGCAATAAGGCTGATAAGGCAACTGATTATGGGTGTCGGGTGGTATTTTATGACGGGAAGCTCGCCCCTGATATATGTTCGTACCTATAGACAAATGCATGTTGATATGGCGTGAGATCACGCACAGACTAAGGTCAGTGTGTGGAAAGTGTAGCTTGCAGGCGATCAGCCAGCAACTACCACAAACACATATAGCAAAAGTTAGTGTGTGTGTGTATAGTAGGGATGTGGAAAGCTTGTGTGTGGGCAACGATCTGAACTGATGAACTTACGGAACAGTGTTTAAACTGACAGCGTTTCAGAGTCACGACGACGGGCGAACACGAATCACACAGCACAATTCGAAAAGAAGCACACATGCTGGAAGTACGAAACCCGCTCTTGCAACGGGTTCCTGCCATATGTTTCCAACCATTACAAGAATGTAAAATGAGCCATTATGGCCACAGTGCTACAGGCTGCCCTAAACAATTCGTGTCATCACGTAATAGAAGAGAGGTTCATGCACCAGGTAACCAGGCTCAACAACGCTGGCTATCCCAAAGGTCTGCTTACAGCAGTCGTCGAAGGGTTGCTAAAGAATACGACACTTTTGAATAGCAAGGTTCAACAAGAATCAAATGTTCTACGGAAAAGGAAGAAGGTCGCCGTTGTGCCTTATGAACACGGCCTAACCCACAAGCTAAAGAAGATAGCCAGAAAGGAAGCCATCACAGTTGTATGCTCAGCACAAAACAAGGAGTATTCAATGTGCGCACAAGTCAATTATGGCCTGCAAAATAAGCAATGCACAAGAAATCACAAGAAGAAGCACACTACCTGCAAAACAGGGGTGCTATATGATACAGTCAACGACCGATTTTTCGGACCCTCTAGGGAACGTAAAAACGTCCGAAAATTTAGCCAGTCCGAAAAAATGAATGCATGCAAAAAACCGCACCTTTTTTCTCTTTTTCTTAGATCTAGAGGTAAAGGGCGAAGTGCCAATCTTCCGAAACCCTGCCAAAGCATCAATGAAGGTGCTATAAAAACAGGCGTTCAAAAACTCTGTATGCAGCCGACTGCCGGTTTATTATATACATGTGCATCGTCGGGCAGCCAGTGTTATTGCTGCAGTGGCTTGAAGAACTTGTTGATTGTTGTATGGACGGCGTTTAGGTTGCATGCGATCATATTCGCCTCGATCTGAGCAAGGGTCATGTCAGCACTGTACACCGATGAAAGAGTCAACAGTGCTCGCGTCAACTCGGCGCTTGTAGGCGGCGTAGGCATTGGCTCCTCATTTTCAACATCGGAGTCTTCTGAATCCCCCACAACCTGACGGACTATTCCCTCGTCAGTCAGTTCTGCGCAGAAGTTGAGCTCGTTGTCAGCGTCAACAAACTGTTCAAAAGTTATTTCCGTGGGTACGGTACTGCTTTCCGCGCTTTGATGCCATCCACGAGGACGACGAAGACGGAGTGGGGGCCATCGAAGGCAAGCGAAATCCTCAAGTTGCGAACAGTGGAGTTTGCTGACGAACGTCGAAACACCTAGGCCTAGCGTCGCAGAGCACACTTGACACAACAGCACAACCACACCACGCTAGCCAAAACGTGGCCTGCGCAAACAAACGAAATAGCGCCGCTCCGGAAACTCCGCTGGAAGCGGAAGTGCGGCCATTTGCGGCGATGAACATAGCCAGCGTGGCCAGATTAAATTGGTGTGTGACAGCTAGATTCGGCTAGTTGTTCAAAGCGGTGATATGCTTCGACTGCAAGTCGATTTCTTTCGCAAGGGCGCTGCGCGTGGAGCCAAAGGGCCGTCCGTCGCGTCAAAAAGTCCGGAAAATTGGACGGCGCGGGGTTCGAGCGTCCGAAACTTCAGATGTCCTTATACATTGATTCTATGGGGCTCGTGGCGGTGCTGCGAAGACGTCCGAAATATCAGGCATGTCTGAAAATTTGGGCGTCCGAAAATTCAGTCGTTGACTGTATATCTTTATTATGTGGCCGATGATATATAGGACAAAAGTGTGTCAATGACAGGACACAAGAGCATGCAGCATCTCTGGAAGGAATCTCCACTGGGCATCTTGCTTTTCATTATCGCCAGCACCAGTATACTGTTCAATTCCATGACATGAAAGTTTTATCAAAAAGTAAAGACAAGCTGACGCGCGAAATTTTAGAAGCCGTGGCAATTGAAAGAAGTGGGAAATCTTGCATCAGTACACCATCAATACTACTAACAGAAAAAAAAAGGGCTACTTAAGCAAAGATGATATTTCAACCTCAGGAATCGGATAATCGGCGTGACAAAAAAAAGAAGCATTGGCTGTCTTGTGCTATAAGAAGTGCAGGAAATCAATAATAAACATTCAGTTGCTAGTCCAGCGTGTGTTGTCGTCTCTTCCTGTCCAGGTCAGAACATTCTGCTGGAAACCAGTTGTGCTACGTGCAACCAGCGAGCTCAGGCAAACACTGTTCTAACCAATCACACTTGCAGCCTTGGCCGATATATCCCTGGTGGAGATTTAAAAAAAACAACAAATTTGTTTTACCATCAAAATTCGTTTAACCCGCCTGCGGAACATTCAGACATTTTTGCGACCCTGTCCGTGTCCGAAAAAAGTTGGTCGGCGACTGTATTTACTTTGTGTGCACAAACTGAAGAGCCAAAATGCGACAATGTGTAGGCATTCGACGCGGACTACATGCGGCTGACAAGTGGCTGGAGCATAAAGCTTCTCTGTCACCTAGCCAACAATGTCCGTGTGCCCACTTAGCCAGCAATCTTTAAATCCATCTGTCGCTACCCGATCTCCATTAACGGTGTCATAATACCTTATGTCTTCCACCACAGATTCCTGGGCATTATCATCGACCGCGATTTGTCATGGACGAGGCATGTTAATATGTTGAAGCAAAACTTAATCTGTTTTGCCATGTTCTTTGCTTCACAACAGGCATGAAATGGGGCCCCACGGAAGGCTCATTACAGTCGCCAACCGTTTATTCGGACCTCACGGGGACTGCGGAAATGTCCGAATAAACAGGTGTCCGAAAAAGCAGATTAAAAAAAAAAAATGAAATCCTTTATTTCCACGTGCTTATTCGGGCTCGGCAGTAGGCTTGAAGAAATCGTGAATGCGCCGTTGCACGCTGTTCCGTTTACGCGCAGTCAGATAAGCCTAAATCTCGGAGAGTGTCGAACGGTCACTGTTTGTGCACGCTCCGCATGCGACGGCAGCGTAGCACGTTGTGTGTCATCTTCAGACTCGGAGTCATCGTCCGGCGGTGCAGCAGAAACCTGACGAATGATCTCGCCGTCGTTGAGTTCTGCGCATGTCAGTACTGCAGTGTCAGCACCTGTGAAACTGTCAAATGAGACGGTGTCCGGAATCGCAATGCAACCACTGCGCAGGTCTCGGCAGAACATTTTCCGCGTCCGTAGGGAGCACATCGGATGGCGACAAATCTTAGGCCTCCCGGCACCCGCTTGCCGGCATTCCCCAGCGCAGTATGCGTGGGCACTGTCGGTGCCATTGGACACTTGACGCGATGTTTCCGTGCGCCGCGTTGGATCACCGAAACCTCGACACAGCACACAAAGCAAACACCACCGTGCCGACACCAGTCGCACAAACGAAAAACGTAGCCTGCTCGCAGCGTCGTGCGCGAAGAAACAAATCAGCTGCTGGATTGTCTTGACTTGGCTTACTAAGCTGAAACTGGAACTGCTGTAGAGCCACTCTATCGAACCAGGCAGAAACGATGCTGATGAGCGGGGATTTCCAGTAGCGCCACTTCGTGGGGCAGCAAGGAGGCTCTGTTCAAAACAAAAATGGTGTTCAGCAAGTCGAACTATGCGCCGGTCATAGTCGGTGCATGATGCTCTCGATCGAGTTGGCTGAAGGAGTGTCCGAAAAATCAGACGAGAGGTTGCAACGTGTCCGAACTTTCGGCAGTTGTTATACATTATGGTCTATGGCGGGAATGGCGGTGCCGTGAAGCTGACCAAATAATCGGGCATGTCCGAATTTTAGGAGTCCGGAAAATCGGTTGGCGACTGTACTAAGACTTTATCAGTCTCTTTTCGTAGGCTACATTCGATACAGCCTTCCGATACTCTCAAACTTGAGCATTTCCTGCTTACGGACATTAGAGAGCGTCCAAGCGCAGGCACTCGAAATATGCATCGGGTTGCCACGGCGTGCCTCCAACAAAGGCACAATTGAGGAAGCCCACGTATGCCCATTATCAATATACCTGTCCCACGAACCACTTCGTGTGTATTTACGCTTACTGACACGACACCATTGCCATCCATTGACGTCGGTTCTGCGGCCTGACAGCAGTTTCACAAGTGCACTCCGCTGCTATCTACCCCACATAACATCAGGCTATGCCCTTCCATATCACCCCGTGAAACCACCATGGATGATGGTTCAACCTTTCGTATGCGTACATGTCCCCGGCATACAAAAGAAATCATTGGTTCCCGTCAGTGGACTACAACAACTTGCTCTCGCGTACATCTGGTCAGAATACCAGACATATGTTCACGTTTACACAGACGGCTCCGCGTCACCAAAGGCATCGACAGCAGCTGTGGTGATACCAGCCCAACAGATGACTTGAGGTTTCATACTAGACCATAATTATACATCAACCGCTGCAGAGCTTGTGGCTATTCGGGAAGCGATTCAACACATCTGCGGGGAAAGACCTCAAGAGTGGTGCATTTTCACGGACTCAAAAGCCGCGCTGCAAATTTTGGGATGCTTCCTGCGCCACACCGCATATCAGGTTCTGGCACTGCAGATCGCCGAGCTACTTTCATGCGCTCAAGAAAAACACCACCGCATAGTGTTCCAATGGATCCCAGGACACTGTGGGCTCAACGGTAATGAGATGGCAGATGCTGCAGCCAGACGCGCCCTCAGCAATGGCCTGCGAACTGTAGTGCCATTCTCCCGACCGGACAGCACATGCCTCCTGTCGGAATTAATGAGGAGTGCGACGAGAAGATACTGGGCCCAGCCAGATGCTCGTCACGTCCGCCCTAAAAGGCTGGATCCCGATATGAAATTTCCTATTCTGCGTGGAATTCCACGCCCTCATGCATGCCTGATACACAGACTGCGATTAGGCGTCGCCTTCACGCGCAAATATTTGCACATTATTGGACGGACAGACTCCCCGGACTGTTCAGTGTGTGGTACTGTAGACACTATAGAACATGTGCTCGTGGTGTGCCCTGAGTATGCGCGCGAAAGACTGACAATGGCAGATACATTGAGACATTTACAAAATGGACCACTGTCGGAGGACCTCTTGCTAGGCGCATGGCCACAGAGTTGGCAGACGACAGAGACAATGCGTGCTTTTTCACGTTTCCTAGGTGACACGGGCCTGGACTCACGCCTGTGATACCAGTTGTGTAATGTGTCCTTCACTTCGTTCCTCCCATTATCATCCACCATTGTGACCCTTTTTCTTCCCCTTCCCTTACGTAGAGTCAGGCCAGATGCTCCAATATCCGGCCGACCTCTCTACATTTTCCAATCATTAAAGGCACCCTGAAACGCTTTTGACGATTTTCTACAAACGTATTGAGTCATTAGAGTAGGTCCTTCTGATCATTAATTGACACATCTAAGTGCTCCGCGTAAGGCGTGTAATTTATTATAAGGTTTTAAATATGCACATTGCTGCCGATCGCAGCACACTGCTCGGCGGAATTTTAAGCCGCCCCTACCCATATGACCGAAATCACCCATACGACGTCAGTGGGGCGAGCTATCCGATTGGCTGACAAGGGCGCGTGATCGATAATTTTTCCAATTTTATGGTAAACAAATGATCTTCGTAATAGTTGGAATGTTAGTTAATTTGTTTTTATGAAAAGAAAATAACATAAAGAGAATGCACAAGAAAAATTTTTCAGTACACTTAAGCACTTCCGGCACAGAGCGTGTGTCGTCTGCTTGTGTTACAACGTACTCCATTTTGAAGAGAGCTCCGCGGTCAGAGTCGGTCTCAGTCTTTTCGCGAGCACTATGATTCGACTTTGTTGCCTTGTGGACTGCAAACGTAGCGACTGGCAATATGTCAAGCTGCGACATCGTGTCCCTCTGCAAGGCAGCGTACGAGCGAACTGGCTGCTGCGCATCGGACTGCCGCTATCCGATCGGCGCCAGGATTTGCGCATTTGTGGCCGTCACTTTACACCGGAAGATTACTAACGCAATAGCGTTTCGCGAGTCCGGTATTAGGGAAAACGCAATCGCAAGGGGACAGAGTCTGGCCGCTTGACTTTGGCGTAACGGGATGAGCCATGAGATGAGCAGAAGGGCAAATGCGAATGGTCTGCACGGTGCAGCCACCTGGTGGCACAGAGCTCAACCATACACAGTAGCAGCAACGAAATGTATTCTTCTTTGCTGCTGGTGTGTATTTTTTGCAGGAGTGTAATCATGAACACGTTGTTTTTATAAATGCTTAAAATGTTTTACACTTGGTTAGAACAATATTAGCGCTTTGTTTGGCTGGTTAAGCTCTGCACCAACAAGTGTATGGACCGTGCAGACCGATCGGGCCGCTCACGTACGTGTACGGTAAAGTTCCTTCATCAGCTTGAGTTTATGCCTACAGTCATTTGCCGAAATGACCAGCTTGCCTGTGGTTACCGGAATACAAGACACGTTCGGCGCTACGACAGAATGCTCGCAATGCACGCTGCTTCGATAGCTCTCGCTTGGAGTCGACGGCCAAGGGGCTAGTGGAGCGGTCTCGCGCAGGCGGGGGCGGGCTCCAAAACAACTGGAAGTGGACGATGTGACGTCGCATCGTGACGCTGAACCAGTGAAGGCGGAGCTTAGCCCCGCTCGCTCGGCGAACGAGTTGAGGAGGAAAAGCATGGCTAGGGAGGAGGGCAGCTTCTAATCGCTTGTAGCTCCATTAATACGTAACGCTTCACTTAAATTGTGGTGCGAATGTTCTACTTAAGGTGTACCCTACGCGTCTACAAAATTTGTCCGAACCGTTTCAGGGGTCCTTTAAACTATTTCTTCTTCTTCCCTTTCATTTCTGGTTTGTTCGCTCGCTCCTCCTCATTGGCCTCATCTTCTGGACGAGGGAATAGCGACAATTTGATTTCCGGCGACCGCATTATAACCAATATTTAGTCTCGTGCGACTGCACTATAAGCGGTAAGCATATGCATTATGTCGTGTGTGAAGATAGTTGGGAGTAAAAAAACACTGCATTATATTTGGTGCTGCACTATAAGCGGCTGCATTATACAGTGAAACCTTGTTACTACGAACACCACATTAATAATCTTTTCATAAATCCCCTGCCGACTGCTTATAAATTAAATGTAAAAAGATTTCAGTACAATGCACTTAATACTGAGCTTTTTAGAATAACGAGCATTATTCAGTTTCCATGTCATGTTAACAATGCCTCAGTACTACGAAATAATATTATACAGGAGATTTATTGGGGTTCGTAGCAACCGCCGGTTCTAGGATGCACCGATGCTGCTGACTCTGTGCGCATGTTCGTTATCTTCCTTACAATGGCCCCGCGGAAATAAAGGAGCCATCCTGGCGACTTAATTTTCTGGAGGGACGGTAGAATGGTAATACGGCTTGAGACGCTGAACGTGAACGACTTCGCGGTTACGACGTCGCATGTTGGACGTCGCATGTCGGACGGTGGCGTTAGCGGCTCAACCAGGTAATTAACGGGTGATGTTCTTGTGAGAACGCGGTATTGCCCGTCGTACTTCGGAAGGAGTTTTGAAGCGAGCCCAGGCCTGCAGTGTGGCACGAACAACCAGGCGAGAGCGCCCGGGAGAAAAGTGGGAGTCGAGTTCTGGCCATCGTGAACGGCTTTTTGACGGTTGTGGTCTTCCGAGGTGAATCGGCGGGCCAGCTGGCGACATTCCTCGGCGTATCTGGCGGCTTCCGAGATCGGCAGGCATTCGGATGGGTCCGGCAGGTAGGGCAGAATGATGTCGATTGTGTGTGAAGGATGACAGCCGTAAAGAAGGTAAAAGGGTGAGAATCTGGTAGTGGCCTGAGTTGCGGTGCTGTAGGTGTAGGTGACAAACAGAAGAACTAGGTCTCAATTAGAGTGATCAGGTGAGACATACATGATGAGCATGTCACCAAGAGTTCGATCAAAGCGTTATGTGGTACCGTTAGTCTGTGGGTGATAAGCAGTGCATTTACGATGAACAATAGCGCATTCAATAAGCAGCTGTTCGATGACTTCGGATAAGAAGGCGCGGCCTCTGTCGCTTAAAAGTTCACGTGGACCTCCATGACGAAGGAGAAAACGGCGAAGTATGAAATTGGCGACCTCCTGCACTGCAGCATTTGGTAGAGCAGCAGTCTCTGCATAACGGCTTAAGTGGTCTACCACAACGATTATCCACCTGTTGCCGGTAGGAGTCAACGGAAGTGGCCCGTAGAGATATATGCCCACGCAATCAAAGGGTCGGGATGGGCATTGTAAAGGCTGGAGTTCACCGGTGGAGTTGTGCGATGGGGCTTTGCGGTGTTGGCACTCATGACAAGAGCGGACAAACTTTCGAACGAAATTGTACATTTCTCGCCAGTAATAGCGGTGTCGAAGCCTTTCTTAGGTCTTGAAGACTCCCGCGTGGCCCCACTGAGGGTCGACGTGTAACGAGGAGCAGAGCTCTGACCGCAAGATTCTCGGAATGACGAGTAACCAGGTCCGTCCCTTTGGGGCGTAGTTGCGTCGATATAATAGCTGGTCTCGAATCGCAAAATGAGAAGCTTGGCGCCGAAGCGTACGTGACGCTGGATCGTTCGACGTATCCGAGAGAAGTTCGAGCAGAGATGCAGTCCAGGGATCATTATGCTGTGCAGCAGCGATAGTGTCAACGTCCAGAGAGGATAATGTGCACTCGCCGGAGTAGCCGTGACTGGCCTTCAGGGGAAGCGGCGATCGGGATAGCGCGTCAGCGTCGGAGTGCTTTCGCCCGGAACGGTAAACCACGTGGATGTCATATTCTTGGATACGCAATGCCCAGCGGGCAAAGCGGCCCGATGAATCTTTGAGCGTCGACAGCCAACATAGTGCATGGTGGTCGGTCACTACATCAAACAATCGGCCTTATAAATATGGGCGAAACTTGCCAAGCGCCCACACAATGGCCAAACACTCTTTTTCTGTAATGCTGTAATTGGTCTCCGCCTTGGTTAACGTGTGACTCGCGTATGCGACGACGTATTCTGTGTAGCCAGGTTGACGCTGTGCCAACACAGCGCCAAGGCCTACACTGCTTGCATCGGTATGGATTTCGGTTGGCGCTTGAGGGTCAAAATGGCGAAGAATGGGTGGCGTCGTGAGAAGATGGCGCAAGGTTATGAAGGCGTCATCACACGCTAGAGAGCAAGATGAGAGATCTCTAGCACCACCAAGGAGCTGCGTGAGAGGCGGCATAATTGACGCAAAGTTTCGAACGAATCACCAGAAGTTAGAGCAGAGGCCGATAAAACTGCGTAGCTCTTTCATAATGGTAGGTTTTGGGAACGCAGTAACAGCACGTAGCTTCTCGGGATCCGGGCGAATGCCCTCCTTTGATACGACATGGCCTAAAATTGTGAGCTGACGAACTGCAAATCGACACTTCTTCAGGTTAAGTTGCAACCTGGCGTTGGTCAAGCAAGTGAGTACGTGCGGGAGGCGGAGCAGGTGCGTTGCGAAATCAGGGGTGAACACCGCAATGTCGTCAAGATAGCAAAGACAGATTTTCCATTTGAAGCCACACAGAACATTATCCATCATTCTTTAGAATGTAGCAGGTGCGTTGCAAAGTCCGAAAGGCAGGACAGTGAATTCATACAAGCCGTCTGGTGTAACAAAGGCAGTTTTCAGGCGATCGGCCTCTGCCATCGAAACCTGCCAGTAGCCTGACCGCAAATCCAGCGAAGAAAAGAACTCGGCTGCCTGCAAACAGTCCAGGGCATCATCGATGCGTGGTAATGGGTAGACGTCCTTCAGCGTAATCTTGTTCAACCGTCAAAAATCAACACAGAAGCGGATGGAACCGTCTTTTCTTGTGACAAGGACCACGGGAGGGGCCCATGGGCTTTGTGAAGGTTGAATGACGCCTCGACAGAGCATGTCATCGTCCTGGTCTGCAATGACGCGACATTCCTTAGCATACACGCAATATGGTCTTTGTCACAGCGGTGAGTTAGAGCCAGTGTCGATGTAATGCTCGACCGTCGATGCACGGCCAAGAGATGTTTACGCAACGTTGAAAGAACGGCGGAAGTGCTGAAGGATTGCGAGAAGTTGAGATCGCTGCGAATGCGTCAGATCTTCGGCGATGAATGGGCTGGACACACCAGTCCATGTTGAGTCGGGTACGGAGAGGGCACTCAGTTCAGGGACGGCAGTAGAAGGCACTTCGTTGAGGACGGAGACAATTCGTGTTGAATCGACCGGCTCGACGTAACCAAGCCATTCGTGGCGAAGCAGTGATAGCGGTGATGAAAGATGATAGTAAATGGGCATTGTGCTGACACCGGCGGCAAGGTCAAGAGCTGCAAATGGCAAAGGAAGCGCTTTTCGGGTAACAAAGTGATGAGAGGGCATGAAGAAGACCGTCCTGTCGAATATGGTACTACAGAAGACTGGTACAAATGCTGAAGAGCAGGGGGGAATGCAGGTGTCTTCTTTCACGGCAATTTTTGCGGCAGGATGAGCATCGACGGAGGCCAGGTCACCAAGGTGGAAAAGTTCAATCTCAGCCCGAGCACAATTGATGATGGCATTGTGGCGTGAGAGAAAATCCCATCCCAGAATAACAGCGTGGGAGCACGATGACCGAACTATGAATTTAATTGTGTACAAAACGTCCTGTATGGTCACACGGGCAGTACAAGCGGTAGGGCAAATGGGTTGAGCACTCGCCATTCAAAGCGACAATTTAGACAGAGACGTCACTTTACGAAGCGAACGGAAACCTGCAGATTCTTAGATTTCTGTGTATCCTCCATGGCAACTGGGACAGTAAGGCTAGCAGACAAGGCGCCGAAAGGGGACGCCGTGGCACATGGGTTAGGAAAACCTGAAACACTGCCAGAGGAGAACTTTTTCTCTATTGCGGAGGCGACGATGCATTGGATTTTGCTAGTGCATGCTCCGCCCAGACAAGTGTTGCCTAGCAACTGAAGCTCACCTCTTCGTCTTTTGCCTTTCTTTTTGTGCACACCTTTTTTTTCGCACTTCTTTCTGCAGTTGTAGCAGCTATGCGCGCAGTGAAATGTAACCTTTGTGCTCGCGGGGATGCCACGTGGTCACACTTCCCAGATGGTGTCATTTACACACCCTTGCACTTCGGAGTAGTTCCATTTTCCACCTTAAGCGAAATAGTCGAAATAGTTGGTGTCCATGGCAAGGAATGTGAAAAGCAAGCAAACAAAAAGGAACATTGCACTTTGAAGGTGACATGTAGCTTCCTCTTTGTCGTTTGTTTTCTCAGTGTGAGCTTATCTTTTCCACACCCCACTCTTACTATACAGTGCTTCGGTGGTGCGTGGCAAAGGAATCTATGGAAAATAGCAACAGCACGGGCCGAGAGCCATCAGCAACGTTTCTGTGGATCCTTTTGGGGATACAGTTACAACTAATAGGTTGATAGGCGGGATGGTTAATTTTGCGGCTTTCACTATTACGACCTTTCAGAATAACGAACAATTTGCTTCGGTCCCCTCAAGTTTGTTATATCAAGATTTCACTGTAAAGGCGCATACACACTAGTGGAAAAACCGAGCTGCAGCAAAGCGGCCACACCACCTGGGGGCTAGCCACTTCAGCAGCCACGTGACCAACAGGAAAATCTCGCATCCTTTCTTTCACTCTGCGTGTAGGTGCAAGATGTCGCATCTTTTTCCTTCGTCTGCTGACAGATCGGCGCTGTGTTTATGTTCTTCATTTTTAATGCGAGGTATGTCTTATGAAGATGACGTCATTGCCACTAATTGTAATCATGTTGATGTGCTTCCTTCTGTAGCGGCGTTGCCATGTTCAAAAGACAAGGAGAATGAGGTGCTGGGTGTCGCCTCTGCATCCTTGTGCAGTCGCCGACCGTTTATTCGAACCTCACGGGGACTGCAGAAATGTCCGAATAAACAGGTCTCCGAAAAAGCAGATTAAGAAAAAAAATTTCTTTATTTCCACGCACTTATTCGGGCTCGACAGTAGGCGTGAAGAAATTGTGAGTGCGCTGTTGCATGCTGTTCCGTTTATGCGCAATCAGATAAGCCTGGACCTCGGAGAGGGTCGTACGGTCACTATAGGCGGCTGAAAGCACAGTCATTGCTTGTACATGCTCCGCATGCGACGGCAGCATTGCACATGGTGTGTCATCTTCCGACTCGGACTCATTGTCCGGCGGCGCAGCAGAAACCTGACGAATGATCTCGCCGTCGTCGAGTTCTGCGCATGTCAGTACAGCAGTGTCAGCACCTGTGAAACTGTCAAATGAGACGGTGTCCGGAATCGCATTGCAACCGCTGCGCAGGTCTCAGCAGAACATTTTCGGCGTCAGTAGGGAGCACATCGGAAGGTGACAAATCCTAGGCCTCCTGGCACCCGCTTGCTGGCATTCCCCAGCGCAGTATGCGTGGGCACTGTCGGTGCCATTGGACACTTGACGCGATGTTTCCGTATGTCGCGTTGCATCACCGCAACCTCGACACAGCACACAAAGCAAACACCACCGTGCGCACCAGTCGCACAAACGAAAAACGTAGCCTGCTCGCAGTGTCGTGCGCGAAGAAACAAATCAGCTGCTGGATTGTCTTGACATGGCTTACTAAGCTGAAACTGGAACTGCTGTAGAGCCACTCTATCGAACCAGGCAGAAACGATGCTGATGAGCAGGGATTTCCAGCAGCGCCACTTCGTGGGGCAGCAAGGAGGCTCTGTTCAAAACAAAAATGGTGTTCAGCAAGTCGAACTATGCGCCGGTCATAGTTGGTGCATGATGCTCTCGATCGAGTTGGCTGAAGGAGTGTCCGAAAAATCAGACGAGAGGTTGCAACGTGTCCGAACTTTCGGCAGTTGTTATACATTATGGTCTATGGGGGGAATGGCGGTGCCGTGAAGCAGACCGAATAATCGAGCATGTCCGAATTTTTGGAGTCCAGAAAATCAGTCGGCGACTGTATTCAGGATTCGTCTTTCATGCAGAATCGGATATAGTGTACTGTCTCCACAAACTTTTACATCGGGATGTCTCATTTGAGAGTCATTATTGTAAAACACAATTTCAAACCATGAAAATGAAAACAAGCGTGAACGCAACCAAACCATGCAAACCAAAACAAGCACGAGTGAGCTGACGCGAGCAGATGACAGTATGAAATGAGAGGTCTGACTGAAACCACATATGAGTACGAATCGAGCTGTCGGGCGGGTCCGCATAAAACCAGTTTTCTCTGCGCATGTCACTGAAGGGGCCACTCTCATTGGTCTCCGGCGTCCAAGACAAGGAGTGACCGCATAGCACCTGGGCGGTTCCGAACCCATTTTACCCAATCACGCACAAGCTCATTGCCCATGCAGCCCTTTCTGTGGATGCAAACTACAATTTCCTTGGGGAAAGTGTTGTTAAGATTCTCTTCAAACCTATGTAGGGAGGTGGGGGGCAGCTTTTGCCTGTCTGCGGCTATGCACAGCGTAAGAGTGCAATGTTCTGTCCCAGTTGTTCGCATGCCAACACTCGCCTTTCATTTCACCTGTGCATTTTTCAAAGCAGTCAGATTGCACGGCAGACTGATCAACGCTCGCTATCTCAAATTTTGTGCTCGTGGGGCTGACCATTGACATGCTTTTGAAAGCTGAGCACCTTGTTGGTGCAGTCGCAGTGAAGTCACAGTGAAGACAGCGCAATCCTTTGCCAAAAGCAAAGGCCCTTCCTCTTCAAAAATCTTCGTACGCAACCAGCACTAGCTTTGAAGTCCTTGTGCGATATGGCTTTTGCATGCACCAAGGCTTGCATCTTTGCGCACAACGTGTCCGTACACAATACGTAGCTGTTTTTCGACATGCCCATAGCATGGAAGATGTGCTTTCCTTCCAGTTCAAGTAACTTGCATGTCTTGCCTTGGAGAGTGCTCTGTTTGCAACTCCTGTTCCTTAATGTGCCCTTTTGATTGCACCATCATCGAATGCACTTCTCGTGCACGTCTAATTTTCTGCCTGCCGCATGCTTGCCATGTTAACTCTTTCCCTACCTACCTGCATAGTGGGCATTGTTAGCCCACTATTGATGGTTTGCAATGCCGCTTTCGAGACTTTCCGCACTGCTGACGAACACACTGCACCATCAGACGTTGAGGAGAACTATATTTTTGTTTCCTAAGCAGTTTGCTTGTTTCCCACTTGGCACTGATTTTTGAACATGCTCCGAAGTTTCCCGATTGTTAAAGGGACGCTAAAGGCAAATATTAAGTCAAGCTAAAGTGATAGATTAGTGCTTTGGAATCTCTCAGGCATCAGTAATATCATGAACGCGTTTCAGTACTTTCCTGATTGCATAGTGCCGCGCTGGTTTTGCTAGCTCGCAGAACTTGCACGAACTGTAAATAGCAGAGAATTCAACTTCCAAAAAGCAGCTGCAGTGGCAAATTCACCTCTCTGTCTTGGCTCAGTGCCGCCGTCTGTCGGGTGCAGTTTTACTCACAGATGGCAGCAGAGTGCGGTGATGGCGTATGCAACGTAACCACTACTCCCCCGGTTGGGTGGCGGGAGATTTGAATTTCGGAAAAGGTATTCGGACCCTTCAGATGCATTTTTTTTTTTTGTAAAGCGAGTCCTTTCTTCACCGGAAACAAGCGTTGCGAGGTTTCTGGAATGGTATTCAAACAGTCCACGCCGACTTCTTATTTGCCTGTAGTGTCTGTCACAATCCGCCCGGGTTCGTGAACGAGGGCTCGAGGCACGTTAGAGGTTAGACAGATGCTCTGCAGCGTGGTGGTGACGAACGATGACTGACGAGCACGACGAGCAGCCGTGCTCGTCGGTGTTTGTTGGGTGCAGTGCGCAATGTTGCCTACCGAGCGTGGCAGGCCATCGAGCCTGGCGGGCCAACCAAGATTATGCCTGAGGGGGCGTCACATGCTTGTTACAGTGTCCCTTTAAATTAGAAAGCAAAAATGGTTGCCTCCAGAAGCAGCTCATGCGAGTCACGAAAGATCGTAGATCTTGTGATTCCATTGCGTCTGTGACTGCTTTTATCGATGGATCGAGCAGCAGCGAGTCTGAGAATGCTGCATTATCATCATACTTTGACTCTGAGAGCGATGACGACGCAAACCAGAACAGAAGATTGGCTGCCGTAGCCCCGTTAGTTTCGGTTCTTGTTTCGGGCCGTCTTTGTTGTCAGTGCTTGAAAGCCTTCCAAGACAGAGCCTTATAAGAACTGCAAGAAATGCTACAATGAGACATATCATATTGACTGCAAATGAAGATGGGGACAGTGGAAGAGAACACAAAAACGGCGTGGACGGCAACTTTCAACTGGTTTATTCACGTAATATGAATTGGCGCACTTGCCTGTGCACTGCAATGTCTTCCCCTGTGCACCACTGTTCAAGGAGAAAATTTCTGGGGAGAAGGCAGGACCAGACTTCACGCGAACTGATGGAGGCATCATCATCATCAGCAGCGGCGGTGGCAGCAGCAATGTCCACCGCGATCTCCAGTTACCCCTGTCCTGCGCCAACCGATTCCAACTTTGCTTGGTATCCACCCGAAGGGTCCCACAGTTATCTAATCTGCGCATTACATGACCTGCCCCGCGCTATTTTTATCTTAATGTCTATTAGAATATCGTCTATACCCATTTGCTCTCTGATCCAAACGCTCTCTTTCTGTCTCTTAAGGTTATGCCTAGCATTCTTCGTTCCATCGCTCTTTGTGCGGTCCTTAACTTGTTCTCAAGCTTCTTTGTCAGCTTCTTTGTCAGGCATATCGCATAAAAAAGAAAGGTCAAGACTGTTTTAGTGACACTTCCATTAGGTTGTTTCAATCAGAGAAGATTTTTTATAATTGATTGCCCCGCTAGGCTGATGAGTGTTCTTGTTTGCTACATTCTGCGCATGTTCTATTTGTCTTTATATTGCCACAGGTTGCCGTGAATAAATCAGTTGAAAGTTACCGCCTGTGTCGTCTGCATGTTCTCTTCCACTGTCCCCGTCTTTATTTGCGGTAAATATGATATGCAGTAAACACCAACTAGGCCAAACTGAAGTTCTTGTGCTACAATGAGACGAAAACTGAGCAGAAAACAAGACTTTACTGCAAGACATGAAATGTTCTGCTATGTTTCATACCGAGCAACTGCTTTGCTGCATGGCATGCCCAGCTCTAGTGCTTGCAGTTAAATTATTATAGTGGAAGACCTGTTCGATGAAAAATTTCGATTTTTTTTTAGAAATAGTGCCTATTAGATGGCAATACATTTTGTATATATCATAATTCTTGTAAAATTTGTTTTCTTAGTAGGTACAAGCGGCTTTTCAAACTTTGTTCAATTTTATACCACAGTCTTGATTTTGACAATTTATATTTTTTATGACATACACCTTGTAATAAAGCTTTTATTTGTAAAAAGTGCACTCATTCTGCTTTTTGTTTATGTATTACATAAAATATTGAGTGCAGTAGTTCCTTCAGAAAAAAATTAATCTGTTATAACCTACAAAAACACCTATTTTCCCCACGCTAGAGAAAGAGTTCAAGAATGAGCTCCATCACTTTCAATTTAAACCTAGCCATGTAGCTATTCAGGGGTTTGCCCATCGTGCTAAAATTCCAATGTTTGGTGTCAATTTATAAAAAGTGACCGATGATTACGCTTCTTGGTAATGTGATCTTTGAGCGCAGCTGCTGCCTTATTTCAACAACAGGCAACCGCATATAGAACACGCAGTGCCAAACGGAGGCGGTTCTGCGTTTCGGATTTGGCAGCATGCACCGTGATCCGCCGCTATCAAGCGGGCGCTCCGGCGACGTGCCATCGCACCGCCTTATAATGGGTCACCGTTGCGGAGAGAGGAGGGGATTAGCAGTTAATATTTATTCTTTCTTCTGAGGTGGGATGAGGAAACGGGTGGAGAACAGGGGTGTTGAGTAGAGGCCACACACTCATCCACTCACAGACACGCCTCAATGTGACCACACGAGGTTGGGATGGGAAGTAGAAGTAAGGGGACAAAACGACCTAACTTTCTTTCAAGTCACCTCAACGGCATTGCGCTAGGTAAGGGGAGGTGTAGGGCAAGAGTGGAGGTGGGAAAAGGAAAGCCAGGTGCAAGCACTGTCAGAGGCAACAAATGCCACTGAGGAACACGCCCCGCAAATGGGAAAGTGAGAGGCAAGGCTGGGACCCGTACAGCCATGCGATGCTGAGACAGAGGAGTGGAGAGCCGTGGATCACGCGTGAGGCTACAAGGAGCGTCCGCCATCGGCACTGCGGCAGAGTCGCGACAGTGGGAGAAGGGGTGGCGAGGGCGGAGTGGACGGTGGCAGCGAGAGTCACCGCAACGATGCTGCGTTGGAGGAAGGGGGCCAGAGGATAGGTGAAAACAAGCGATCCATCTTTGGAGGACAAGGGGAGAGCAAGGCTCACGCCGTGCATGAGAGATGGCTCCAGGAACGTGCGCAGCTAGAGCAGCACGTTACCTTGGTTATGATGAGGCCAACGGCGAAGCTCAGTAGCGACGCGAAACACAGGAATGAGTGGCAAAGAGCTGCGCTCTAAATAGAGCGAATGGCACTCGAAAGCCAAACAATGCACAAAGCTGGAGCTCGTGATGCTGATAGTGGATGTGGATGTTGCAAGGTCGTGGAGGAGGGAGAAGTGCTGAAGCTGTGATGTTGCATTCCATCTGTGGATGGCGCATGGAAGCTTGTGTGAGTCCTTGTTTTGAAGGCTATTTGCACATGGTTCCTGGAAACGATGGGGGTTGTCCACAATCGTTTTTTTTTCTTTCGAATATTCTTTTTCTTTTTCTGGAAAACACATATGTATGGCACATAGCACCAAACCTAAATATGTCAAACTCAGATATATTGAATTGTCTATATAGAACCATTGTAATTCTCTTGGAAATCCTGTGCAACATCATAGCGCTGCACTATGCATATATCGAAGTTCAGTTCATCGTCACACTCAATGTATCAAATGCTGCTTTGCATGGCAACCCTACGAGTGGGCTTCTTCTAATAGGAATGCAATCCCTTTTCGTGCCATCAGAAATGTTTAATGGCAATGCCATTAGCTCTGCCGGAACTCAGTGGTCATGTGCAGGTAGTGCTGCCTTTCCTAAAACCGGAGAGAATTGGAACAGTGCCATATGTAAACGTTAATAATGTCATCCACATATACAGCACAGTAAAGCAAGCAGAAGGACAAGGCAGAATCGGCGTTCAGTAACGTGCAAATCTGCACAAGTGTGAAGAGAAAACAATATTTTTTTTTCTGCCCAACTTCAGGTTAGAAGTGACTCAACTCTAGCTGAGAATGCTTCTGCAGTAGTTGCCGATATGGCATCAGCCGGGAGCTTGTTCCAGTCTGCCGTAGAACAAGGAAAAACACTATTGAACAATGTTCATGTTCCCCTATGTAAGTTGTTGAGCATGTACACGCAAGAACATCGGCATCACTTGTATGCACATTTTTATTAACTGTGTGCCCAGGAGGTGGCATGGGCCTGGCGGTCTGGAGCTCGACCAGCAAGAAGGGACTCGGGCATAGACGCGAGACGATCCACATAACGAATAACATTTATTTACATTGTTACAGAGCGGTCAGCTCTACAAGCTTCCCGACGGAGAGCGACACACACTCTAGCTTATGCAGAAAGCTGCAGTTCATTGGTGGGAATGCCTTTTATAGAGACTTTGGAATGCTGCCCTGGCCGAGAAGGAGGAGAGAGCGCACGCTTTCCATGCTTGTGGCCGCCGCTCAGTACACGGAAGCGAGTTCAACAGATTTTCTGCTCACCACTGCTCCAGTAGAGGGAAAGGCAGTGACGCACTCACATGCCGCCTTCCTTGCTGAGGACGAGGACATGGAGTAAATGCACACACACAAAGCTCAACCGTTCCGCTCGCCCAATGGAGGCAGCACACTGGCAGTGAGCCTATGCAAATCCGGGCATTGCATGCGCCCTGAGGAAGGAGGCTAGAATGCAGGGACGATGGCTAACATCTTTTCGTCGTTACAAAGGTGTTGAATTTCAACGCTTGCCGGCAGCACATCATACTTGAAACTTCTGGGCTTTCGCCATGGCTTTGGGGGCACGTTATAAATTGTTCCTCACACAGGACACTCGTAACAACATACTGACACGTGTACTTGTTTATCTTTTCCGGTGACCGCTTCTCACTGCTTAACAAATGTTATCACACAGCGCAGGGCGCGCCTGCATGTATTGGAAGTTTCTGGAATGTTATCCATGGCTCCATCTACTGTCTGTCACCGAACCGTGTGTAATCTGATTGCACATATGTGCAACGCGAATAGTGTAGAACTTTGTGGAAGACACGCGGGTCCCAGTGATTACTCTGGAACATTCGACAACTGATGTATAAAAGCCGACGCGCTTGACCCGCTGATAAGATTTTCAACGATTGACGACTGTGTTCGCCGCTATCGTTGTGCTTTAGGTGTAGCCTGCTTTTGTGGGCACAGGTTCGCCAATACAAGTTAGTTTTGTGTTTCACAGTATTGCTGCTGTGTTCTTTACCATCACTACGACATGACATCTGGTGGAGGTGATTTGGGTTTATGTACCGGATGCCCCCAGAAAGCCGTGACCCAAGCCTGAATGCGGAAGACAACGCCAATGTAGCCAAGAATCAGTGAGGGAGTCGCAGGCAGCAAGGACTGCCCCCGGAGTACGGACTTTTGCCTGAGACGACAAGGAAGATTGTCGCCAAATCAACCCCAATGGCAGCCTCAGCCTCCCCCATCGTGCTGCAACAGCCCAGGGAGCCACCGACCTTCCGTGGATCATCATCTGAAGACTCAGAAACAGGGCTGGAGACCTATGAACGAATCGCCATTTCAACAACTGGGACTCCGATGAGAAAGTCCGGCATGTATACTTCAGCTGAGAAGACGCCGCCAGAATGTGGTTTGAGAAGCGGGAGTCGACCTTGACAACATGGTACCTGTTCCATAGTGGCTTCCTGCGCACCTTTACGAACGTCGTACGCAAGGAAAGGGCTGAAGCTATGCTGGAAGCCCGACTGCAGCTACCTAATGAGAACGTTGCCATCTTTATGGAAGAAATGAGCTGTCTGTTTTACCACGCTGACCCGAATATGCCCGAGGAGAAGAAAGTCCACCTGCTCATGCGTGGTGTGAAAGAACTTTTCGACGGAATGGTACGAAGCCCACCGAAGATCATCAAAGAGTTTCTTTGTGAGGCCACCAGCATCGAGAAGACAATCGAAATGTGGAACCGGCAATTCAACCGCCGCACGAACTCTACAAACTACGCTGGAGTTCAATCACTGGCCGCCGCCGACCTGCACGAGACTATGAGAGCGGTCATACGGGAAGAGATGCAGAAGTTGTACCCAAGGTCGCAGCCTCAAGTGACCTCAATCGCTGAAATCATTAAAGAAGAGGTTCAGCGATCACTTGGGATTTTTGAGGTGCAACCACAATCGCTGCAGCCCCAGCTGCAAGCGATGACCTATACCGCCGTAGCCCACCATCAAGTTCCGCTTCCACGACTGCGCCAGGGCCCTGTAACGCCGCAATTCTGAAGTCCACCACTGCCGCCACCGCCAGCAGGCCCACCTGTTGCCCAGCGCAGCTACACAAGGAAGACGGACATTTGGCGCGCCCCCGACCACCGCCTGCTCTGCTATCCCTGCGGGGAAATCGGACATGTCTACCGTCGATGACCATACCACGAAATGGGACTACGAAGGTTTTCCGTCAGTGGGTGGCACCGTGCCCGCAGCAAGATGAACGCCCACGTGACATCGCCAATTACCTGGCAACCACTCAATGGAGCCCTCTACGACCATTTCGTTCACCATCACCAGGCCGTTACCTATTGCCGATGCGCCGACCATACACTGGCCCAGCCCGTGGCCAGTCCGTCAGCCCATATCCGGAAAATTAAAAGCAGCAGCCGATGGAGGTGCAGTTGCGGTTCATTGAAATGATGAAGATCCTCCCCGGCCGCTGAAGATGCTGAAGACACTATTTAAATGACATAACGACACACCGCCACCCCGACGAAGTCTGGAAGCAAAGAATACGCAGATGAAAGACCACCTGACGACGGCACGTACCAGTGACAGGTCAACGCGACGCAGCCGTGATCCGACGCCAAGGCCTAACTGTAATGCAAGACAAAGAATCACCCATCTCGACGTGCTTCTCGACGGCCGCGCAGTCACCGCCTTAGTGGACACAGGGGCCGATTATCTGTCATGAGTTCACACATTGCCGCCCAGTTGAAGAAGGTTAAAACTGCATGGGAAAGCCCTCAAATTCGGACTGCTGGAGCACACCTAATAATGCTGATTGGAATCTGCGCCATAAGAGTTACAGTTGAAGACCGGACGTACCCTGCCACCTTCGTTATCCTCCAACAGTGTTCACAAGACGTCATTCTTGGCATGGACTTCCTGAACCAACACGGCGCAATCATCGACGTGAAGTCGAAGTCGATAATGCTGTCAGAAGATCAAGCGATACCGCCGGAGAGCTGTCGTAGTCGCACCACGCCTTGTGTGTGCTCGAAGATCAAGTCAGCATCCCGTCCCTCCAGCATTGTCATTTCCGTCGGCACCAAAACACCTTCAGAGGTAGAAGCCATTATCGAGGGTGACCAACGTCTACTGCTCGACCGTGAAATTTGCGTCACAAGAGGGATTGCTCGACTGCACGGAGGAAAAAGGAAAGTGTTGCTGACAAACTTCAGCCAGGAGTTCAAGCACATCAACAAGGGCACGACGATCGCACAGATCAAGGAAATTCTGGAGATCAGCAGTGCGTTTGTCCTCTCGGATTGTGCTGCATCTACCTCGACGACCGTAGTTCCTGAACCAGAGTTTGACATAAATCCAAGTCTCCCCATGATTAAGCAGCAACAGCTCAGAAGTCTGCTCCGACACTACAAAGACTGCTTTTCGACATCATCGAGGATTCGACAAACACCAGTCGCAAAGCACTGCATAATAACCGAAGAGTGCGCTCAACCACTCCGCCAGAGCCCTTACCGAGTTTCGACGTGAGAACTTGAAGCTATAAGACAGCAAGTCGACGAAATGCTGCGTGATGACATCATCCAGCCATCGAAAAGCCTGTGGGCATCTCCCGTTGTTTTGGTGAAGAAAAAGGACGGAAGCTTACATTTCTGCGTCAATTAGGACGTGTACCCCCTCCCATTGATAGACGATGCATTGGATTGGCTGTGCAACACTAAATACTTCTCGTCAATGGATCTTATTAAGTCTGGTTACTGGCAAACAGAAGGAGGTGGTTTCGGTATCGCTGCGAGCAGACACGCTGTGTATGGGCTCCTCCTTCGAAGTCCACAGCGACCGGTCATTTCGACTTGAGCCTCTCAACATCGCCTCCATCGTATCCGGGAAGGTGAGCCACCCATTTTGAGCCCACCTGGGTGTCACTATCCCGCCCAGGTCGGATTTTTCGGCCTTTTCTCCGTCTGCCTGGTGCACGCTGAGGCTACGCCTGTCTTAGGCCTAGCGTCCGTGACCCCCACAGCCCACCCAGCCATGGAATACCAAGTAAACGGCACTGACATCGACCCCGCTGAAGCCCTAAATGGGGAATGGGAGACTGTCCTGCGTCTCCGCAAACAGTACAGCCCGGCGACTGCCACTCTCTCTCCCCAAACGGAACCCAAGGGCGGCGACGGCCGTTCAACCGCCGAGATATCCCGAGCTGCGGCGCCGCCAGCTGCGCAGCGCCCGCTCCGTACGCGACACGCGCCTCTCCCGCAACTCCCGCGGGGAGACTTCAAGATCGTAGTCCGACCACGCGGCGGTTTGGACGTAACCAAGGAGGCCCCCCGAACGCTCTTCCCAGCAATCTGTGATGCGACGAAAATCCACCTGCAGGAAGCGCTCGCTCAGGACCAGGTGCGGCTGCATCCAACAAACAATACCTTGACGATCAGCACTCCAGAGGAGGCTCGAGCTCGAGCTTATGCCCAAATAACGTCAGTCCGCGTCGGCACGACCGCAACTGATGTCACCGCATACCTCGCTCCGCCCGATGATGCCGTGAGGGGCGTCATTCACATGGCCCATAGTGGTGAGTTGCACGGTGAAATCCTGAAAGGACTTGTTCCCTTCAATCCTCAACACCAATTATTGACCCTCGGCCTTCCGGGAAAAAGCGATCCATTATTATCACTTTCGCCACCGGCCCCCTGCCAAAGGCTGTCCGCTTTTGGGCAGGTATTCACACTTGCTTTCCTCATCGACCAAAAATGGAGGCTTGCTACAACTGCCGCCGTATCGGACACCGCCAGGATGTCTGTCCCGTCCCAACTAGCGGATGTTGCCACAATTGCGGTGACAAGCACACGCCAACGGAACCCCCAACCTGTACACCCAAGTGCATTGTCTGTGGGGACGAGCATCATACTGGGAATATTCAGTGTAAGTACCGGTACACACGCCCGCCACCACGCACCCAGCCAACCACCGGACGCCAGTCAAGAACCCGGGAGCAGAAGCCAGCCCCGCAAAAGTCATCGCGCAGTGTAAGCACTGCGTGCTCCATTTCACGTGACCGTAGCCACAAGCCCCAGCAGGACCTCACCTGGGCCGACCGTGCAAGAAAATCGCCGCCTGCCCCCACCCAGAAAACTCCGGACCACAACGAACGGGAGCTTCGGGCCCTGCGGGAGGACGTAAGACGCCTCACAGTCCTTACTCAGAGCTCACTTCCCTCTCCTACTCTTTCTCACTCCCCCCCAACTTCACCTCCTACTCTATCACAAACCAACACCGCTCCCTCTCAATCAGCCCCCTCAAAAAAACAACGTATCACTCCCCCACCTCCACCTCCGAGCCGATCGATGTCGACTCCAAATTGAAAGACCTCTCCGACCAATTTGACAAAAAACTCAAAGAGATTGAGGCTCGCCTTGAACGCAAATTCAATGCTCTCATCACTGATCTCACTACGAAAGTGGAGACGCACTTGGAACACTGCATGGAATCTATGCTTCGGAAAATGGTCAACCTCCTCGAAGCACGCCTCACGCAGCTACCCCCGCTCTCTACCCCCCTTCTCCCCACAGCACAACTAACTGCCATGGAACCCCACATCCCAATAGATGCGAGACTAACCCCTCTTATCCATCTCTCCACGCTCCAATATGGCGGGACGGGGCAACAATAACTCCCTTCACATCATAACCTGGAACTGCCGCGGCTTCCGGGGCAAGCGCACGCCCCTGCAGCTTCTACTTCCTACACTTTCCCCAACACCCCAAGTCCTTCTTCTCCAAGATACCGCCAATCAGGCCACACTCCCCAGTTAAAACTCCACACACTCTGACACCACAAACAGACCCAGGGCGTCCACACTTGTGCACCACAATTTAACACACAAGACACATTACATCACGTCATAGACGCCCTGCGTTATCACCGAAATTATCCATCATACACACACACTCCCATCCATCTTTATTGCCAATATCTACCACCCCCCATCCCAACCGATGGCCTCGTTGGACTCCCTCCTCCGAGAGTTGTACCACCTAGCAGGGAAGCACCCCGTACTAATCGGTGGGGATTTCAACAGCCATCACACTGACTGGGGATATAAAACAACCACACACAGAGGTCGCAGGCTCTGGCTGCTCATGCAGAACCTCCAACTTTCCGTCCACAACAACTTTCAGATGCCTACGCGAACACAACACACACTGGGCAGTGATCATTACATGATACAAGTCACTCTCCCATTCAAACCACCCCGCCACGCCTACATGACACACAAACTCATTAACTGGGACGCTCTCCGCACCGCGCGGACTGCCCTCCCTGACAACCCCATCACCGACATCACCGACTGGGTAGACTCTCTTCAGACTGACATCCAACACCATACGCAGCTGATTGAAACTAAAGCCCCTGCATCTACGCGCCACCGCCGCTTTCTTAAGTAGCGACAACCTTTGTTGTACGCCGCCTTTTCCCCTCACACCAAATCCGGTTCCGGTATTTCCGGTTCCGGCGTTTCCGCCTCCTGGAGTTGTGCTGCGGGAATTTCCGCTTTGACTTCTGTTAGACGATGGCTGTGGACGATGGTGCGACGCCCGCGCGTGCTTAGCAGAGCTGTGGCAGTCACCATAAGAAAAATGCAAAGGGGACAAGCTGTTGTATTCCGCTGAAGTATAGTTCGCGGTTGCCGTTGTCCAAATGCACGAAAAACGGCAGTGGTCTCCAAGCGCCCAGGCACTACATTCCACTGTATGTTGTCGCTCTTGCCACAACCCGTCGCAGGTTGACGCGAAGTAGCGAACACGAGCAGATCGCTGGTTACAGTAGGTGGTGGTTCTTGGATGGACTCGCATTCAGTTTCAACCGCAGCTCGTGCAATTAAAGCCTCTCCAGCGGCGCGAAAGTAAACAACGCTAAAAAACAAAGTGTCACTTCCACCCGGAACAGGAAGCTGCAGCTACGTAAGTTCCGCTTGACGCCGGAAGCTAAGGGGGTGAGTGGGAGAGGAACGTGGAGGAGGTGGGCAGGTTGGCGGTACTTAACCTGGTCGGCGGAAACGTGTATGGAGGGGCTTTAATTGAAACCACCACAGACACCCCAACACTAGACACCCGACTCGCCCACCTCTGGGAGGCCTACCACAGCCTCCTAGATATGTGGAAACGGGAGTAAACATAACAGTACACTAAAGAAACGCTTAGCCGCTTTACAATCCCAAATTCAACTACATTCGGAGGAGCTCTGCCGCTCAAATTGGGGGCAAGTATGCGACGGCATCGCTGGCAAACTGACAACCAAAAGGGCGTGGCACCTCCTCCGACACCTCATCGATCCATCGAAAACAAAAAAACACCACCCAGCACCACGTCACCTGGCTCATACACACACACATGGACAACCCCGATGCTCTCTTGTGTACACTCCGCGACACATACACTTCACCTGGCATACCATCTCCTCTCCCCTCATACACAGGACAGCCGAACCCCGAACTCGACACAGACATAACAGAGGCGGAGGTCAGAGCAGCCCTTATGACTCTCCGCACCAATTCCGCGCCCGGCCCCGACCAGGTCACCAACACAGCGCTTCGTAATCTGGACAATCAATCAATTACTCGCATCACGGAGTACTTCAACCAGTGCTGGAAAGAGGGCACCCTCCCCAAGTCCTGGCGACACGCAAAGGTAATCTTCATTCCGAAGCCCAACAAACCACTTACACTCCAAAACCTTCGCCCAATCTCGCTAACCTCGCGTCTTGGAAAGCTCTTCGAGCATGTGGTATCAGCGAGGCTCGCACAGCACATGACAGACCATGACTTATACCCTCACAGCATGGTGGGATTCCGCCCCCATTTGTCCACACAAGACGCCATGTTGCAAATCACTCATGACATCTTCGATCCGCTCATTCCAAGCCACACCAAGGCAGTCCTGGCTTTGGATTTATCCAAAGCCTTTGATCGCGTCGAACATCACGCGATCATGACTGCACTCTCCCTCCCCACTGAATGTGGGCGCACGTACGTACACCTACATTCAGGCATTCCTCACAGCACGCACGGCCGAGCTTCACTTCGGCCCGCTCACCTACCCCACATACTCACTAAAAAGCGTAGGCACCCCGCAAGGCTCCGTCCTCTCACCTTTCTTATTTGATATCACACTCATCCCCCTAGCACGACAATTGGCAACCGTTCCTCACCTGAAACATACTCTCTACGCAGACGACATTACGCTATGGACTACCCATGGCAGTGATGGCGCCATACAGGACACCATCCAAGCAGCCACCAATCTGACCCAAAACTATGCAGTTAGCGTAGGACTTTCTTGTTCCCCAGAGAAGTCCGAGCTGCTGTGCATTCGTCCCAAGAACCGCAACTTGCCCTGCTCCCCCATCGTCATCGAGCTGGACGGTAGACCGATACCAGAGGTCGAAACCCTCAGGATACTTGGTATGCATATCCAGAGTGATGGGAAGCACACGACTACACTCTGGAGACTCAGGCAGGTAGTAGGGGCGATCTCGCACCTTATCCCCCGGGTCTCGGGCCACCACAGAGGCATGAGGGAGCGTGATCTATGCCGACTTGGTCACGCCTTTGTACTCAGCCGTGTACTCTACTCCACCCCCTATCTCAAGCTCTCTCGCCGTGAAACTGACGCCATGGACGCTCTTATTCGCCGGGCATACAAAGTCGCCCTCCACCTTCCCATAAATACACCTACCAACCGACTCTTACAATTAGGCCTCCACAACTCAATCGGGGAACTTGTAGACGCGTCCCGCCAAGCACAATACCTTCGTCTCACACAAACCAACACTGGCCGGTACATACTGCACTCCCTTGGAATCCGGATACCAGCCAACAATCCGACATTACGCCCCATACCAAAACCCTTACACCGCGAACTGCTCATTAAGCCACTCCCCCATAACATGCACCCCGACCACCATTATAAACGCCGCAGAGCTCGAGCTACAGCGCTGCACCGTTACTACGGCTTGGAACCGGACGCCGTATGGGTAGACGCAGCCTGCAAGGGTGATGAAGCGGTCGCTGTTGTGGTGGATCACACTCTCTCTCCGATTGGAATGCACACACTCCCCCCAGACACCTCTCCCGAAGCTGCAGAGGAAGCCGCCATTGCCCTAGCTATCATCAACACAGAAGCACGGTATGTGTTATGAGACTCCAAAACTGCAATCCTAAATTTCGCACGAGGATGAGTCCACGTCCCTGCTTTTTGCATACTGGACTCGCCCATTGCACCCCCGCCCCGTCATGTGGAGCTGATTTGGGTGCCCGCGCACTGCGGGAATCCTGGAAGCAAGGCCGCCAACCTCTTAGCCCGAGGTTCTTTAAACCGGGCTCTTGCGGCCTCCGATCCGGGATTCACGAAGGAGCGCGCGCACACTTTCAACGAGCTGACGAATGCCTCCAAGGCGGCGCGTCAGCTGTACCCCGCACCGCACAAATCCCTTAGCAATCGACAAGCAACCCTTTGGCGCCGATTATAAACTCACACTCTCCCATCTCCTCTTACTCTTTCTCACTATCACCCACTTTTCCTCACATCGGCCTGTAATCTCTGTCCCGAACCTCGCGCTTCTGCTCTCCACCTCCTTTCTCATTGCCCAGCGGATCCTACCCCGCGGGGCCTCGAGCACCTGAATACCTGGGAGGACTGGGAGACCCTGCTGCGCTCTGGAGACCTGGTCGTGCAGACCATGGCTACTGATCGGGCTGCCAGCGTTATGGAGCGAAGCAACATAAACGCGTGAGTGCAGTGGGGTCGTGCGGGGGCCCAGCAGCCTGCGTGCTCCAAACTCCTCAGTCTTACAATAAAGTTTTTATGATGATGATGCAAATAGAAGTCGACGAGAGAGATCGCCAAAAGACCACCTTCATCATGCCAGACGCCCTCAACGAGTTCAAGGTCATGTCATTCAGACTGTGTCGGGGCCTGCAACGTTTCATCGCATCATGGACGCGGCGTTAGCAGGATTGAAGTGGCAGACGTGTCTTGTTTACTTGGATGACGTCGTTGTCTTCGCCAGAAATTTCGACGATCACTTTGGCGGCTTGCAACAGTGTTTTTAGAGGCCATTGAGTCATCAGGGCTCACTCTGAAGCCAGAAATGTGCCGCTTCGCTTGCGATGAGCATCTATTCCTAGGCCACGTAACCAGCAAATCTGGAGTCTGCGCCGACCCGCAGAAGACCGCTTCCATAGCAAGGTTCCTGCACCCCATCGACAAGAAGGCAGTGCGTAGATTCCTTGCCATGTGTGTCTACTATAGGCGCTTTGTCAAGGACTTTTCACGCATCACGGAGCCGCTAGCACATCTAATCAAATGTGATGTCGAGTTCAAGTGGAAAAGGCCGCAGGCCGACGCACTTGAAGAACTCAAATGACGCATGCAGTCGCCACCGGTACTTGCACACTTCGATGAGTACGCCAATACTGAAACCCATACTGAAGCCAGTAGCCTAGGCCTCGGTGCCATTCTAGTCCAGAGGAAAAACGGACTTGAATGGATGATAGCTTATGCTAGCCGGTCGCTGTCAAAATCGGAAGGAAATTATTCTAAGGCTGAACAGAAATTCCTCGCCATCGTTTGGGCTGCAGCAAAATTTCACCCTTACCTATATGGCAGGCCATTCAATGTCGTCAGTGACCATCATGCGCTGTGTTGCCTAGCGAATTTAAAGGATCCTTCAGGACAGCTGGCGCGGTGGAGCCTAAGACTACAAGAATATGACATCACTGCAACCTACAAGTCCTGACGAAAACACTCTAATTCCGATTGCCTATCACACGCCCCCATTGACCCGCCGCCGTAAGATGACGAGGATGATGACGCCTTCCTTGGAATAATAAGCACGGAAGACTTCGCTGAACAGCAACGAGCAGACCTGGAGCTAACAAGCTTCGTCAAGTATTTAGAAGGGGCACACTGATGTTGTCCTAGGGTATTTAAGCGAGGACTATCTTCGTTCTCACTTCGAAACAGCCTACTCATAAAGAAGAACTTCTCACCAGTCCGCTTCTTGTTGTCCCCTCCGCGGTGCGTCCAGAACTACTACGCGTCCTACATGACGATCCCACCGCTGGGCACCTCAGATTCTCCCAGGCATTATCAAGGATACAGGAAAAATATTACTGGCCGCGCCCTGGACTGACCCACCCGGGAGAAATCAGTAGCTGCCTTTTCCTGTCTCTCTCTCACTCCAATCTTCATGTTTCTCTCACTTTCCACCTTTCCTGTCTTCTCCGGGCTTCCCTTTACATCCAATTTTTCCTGGCAGCAAGGGTTAACCTTGTGTGAATGGCCAACCTAGGTTATTTCATATTTGGTTATAGTGATAACGTGCAGCTGGCGTTTGCAGGACCTGATTTTACAGTTCCTGTAGCGTCTTCTTGTAGGGCTCCATGGTGGGTGGCTGGCGTTATTGCCGAAAACTGCACATTCCTCTATGGATAGTTCCTTCCCTCCACTCCCCGATCGCCCTCAGAAAAGAGGGCGCATTGATGAAGTTTTCCAGGTTTTTGGTCGTTCAAAAAGAATCCTTCCCTCATTTCCATGTCATTCATTCTGAAAAATCAGATAAACCAGTACGAACAATCTCACCCTTCCTTGTTTCCAAGTCATTGACTGAAGTCTTTGGTCCAAGTTATAAGGCGTCAAGGATGGCAAGCAGTGATCTCCTCTTGGAGCTCCGCAATCAGAAACAGTACGAGAAATTGCCAAAACTAGTTCATATGGGGAAACCCAAGTAATTGTAACCCCACACCGTACGATGAACACAAGCCGCGTTGTTGTCTCGGATGAGGACTTGCTGGAGCTCACTGAGGCTGAACTCTTGGAGGGCTTCAGTGACCAGAATGTTGTCAATGTTAAGAGAATTAAGATGAGGCGTGACAGCAAAGAAATCAAAACTAAACACCTGATACTCACATTTGGCTCAAGTATTCTGCCCGAGTCTGTAGAGGCCAGGTACATCAAGCTCCGTGTTAAGCCATATGTGCCAAATCCCTTCAGATGTTTCAAATGCCAAGTTTCGGCCACAGCTCGCAGAGCTGCCGAGGCCACCAAACATGTGCGAAATGCAGTGCTCATGAACAAACATCTGAAGCTTGCGAGAACTCTTTGCATGGTGTAAACTCTGATGGGGAGCACACCGCGTACTCGCGGTCGTGCCCGTCTTGGAAAAAAGAAAAGAAAATAGTCACGATCAAAGTGAAAGAAAATATATCATTCAAGGAGGCACTAGGTGGGTGTCATACCTGCCTAAGAGCAGCTTTGCTAAAGTGGCGCGTTAGGGGGCAGCGCCACAACGGTCTCCGGCGGCTGTCTGACCCACACCCAGTGAGGCGGCAGTGACACCATCTGCCCCTCCCCGGCGGCTGCAGCTAGCGCTGCTACGCCATCCCAGCAGAAGGGGCTATCTACCTCCGGGCAGGTGGCCTCAAAGGTCTCGTCCAACGTGTTGAGGGCTTCACATCAAACAAAGCGCTCAGAAGAGCGCGTGTCCAGCGCCTCGCAAGAGGCGACGGACACAACAACCAGCCAGACAGTGCCACCAGCGCCTAAGGAGCGGCGAGCACCTTTCGACCGCTCCAAAAAAGACAAAACTCCCGTCACGGCGCCGCAAGAAGGCCCGTGAGCTAATCTTAATCTCTTAAACACACAGCATCCAACACATTTATGAAAATGGAAACACAAATACTACAGTTGAATGTACGAGGACTACTACGTAACCTCGACGAAATTAGAGAACTAATACACAAACACAATCCCAAGTTGCTGTGTGTTCAAGAGACACATCTGAAACCCACACTGACAAACTTTTTATGTCAGTACATAATCTATCGTAAAGACCGCAACAAGGCTAACGTCTGCAGTGGTATTGCAATAGTTGTGGATAAATTTGTAGCTTGTCGACAGATCGCCCTCCAGACACCCCTTGAGGCTGTGTCGGTTCGGGCAATCCTTTTTAACAAACTGGTGACTGTGTGCTGTTTATAATACCGCCTAACTATCACCTGAAAAAAAAAAAAACGATTTCCATAACCTAATTAATCAGCTTCCTGATGCCTACATACTCGTGGTTGATCTTAATGCCCACAACACGATGTGGGGAGATTCGCAATGCGGCGCGAGAGGTCGATTAAATGAAATTTTTTTTTTTTTACCTCTAGTGCCTGCCTGTTTAATAAGAAGGAGCCGACGTATTGCAGTGTCCAATACAACACATATTCAGCAATAGATCTAGCAATCAGTTCTTCTTCTCTTCTGCCTCACCTAGAATAGTCCGTGATCAATTGTATGGAAGTGACCACTTCGCTGTAATTTTAAACGTGATATAACTCTGCATGAGAACCCTCCGCATATTCTTTGATGAAAATTAGCATCGGCGGATTAGGAGCATCTTAAAAAATCATCTTATTTACCAACATATTTTATAAATAATTTTACTATAGATGATGCCATTGCATATTTTACTGCTTTTATTATTGATTCAGCCTAAAAGTTTATCCCGCAGACGAATGGTTCCCTAAGAAGACGTATCCCCTGGTGGAACAAAGACTGTAGAGAGGCGCGAAAGAGACAGAACAAGGCATGGGGCGATTGCGCAGATCGCCTAATGCCGAAAATCTAATTCACTCTAAACAAATTAAATCACAAGGAAGGCGGACATGACGTCAGGCAAAGAGAGAAAGCTGGGTGAGGTTCCTCTTCGGCATTAATTCATACGCGCAGGAGGCAAAAGTGTGGAATGGCTTGAGAAAGCTACAAGGGCAACAAATCCATCCGTTGCCTCTGGTGAACGACTAAGGGGATACCTTGCAAGACCAGGCAGACTCTCTTGGGGAACGCTTTGAGCGTGATTCAAACTCATTACACTATTCTGAATCTTTCCTTAAATACAAAGAAATAGAAGAACTTAAGCCATTCGTACATAAATGCAGACACAACGAAGCGTATAATCGGCCATTCAGTATTGCCGAGTTGAGAGCTGCCTTGATCTCATGCAAGAGCACTGCACCGGGACCTGACCGAGTCATGTATGACATGATGAAAAACTTGCACAATGACACACAAGTTACACTACCCGCACTCTTCAACACTATTTGGGCTGCCGGATACCTTCTACACATATGGAAAGAAGCAATTGTGGTCCCTGTTTTGAAGCAGGAGAAAGACCCATCTCTGGCGGCAAGCTATCACCCGATAGCTCTTACAAGCTGCCTGTGTAAGCTCTTTGAAAAAATGATTAATCGCAGACTCATACATTTCCTTGAACTCAACAATATACTTGGTCCCTATCAGTGTGGCTTCAGAGAAGGCCGGTCGACAACAGATCATCTTGTACGCATTGAAAAATATATTCGTGATGCATTTGTACATAAACAGTTTTTCTTATCAATGTTCCTTGACATGGAGAAGGCGTAGGACACAACATGGAATTACGGGATCTTGCGAAACTTGTCGGGAATGGGCATCTGTGGAAATATTGAAAGCTATTTGTTGAATCGTATCTTCCGCGTGAAAATCGGCAACGTATTGTCGCGACCTTTCACACAAGAAACAGGTGTACCCTAGGGAGGCTTAGTTGTACGCTCTTTATCCCGATAAAGTGCGTACAACACGCTTCGTGCTTCATTACCACCTGCCATTCTTTATTCCATCTACGTGGACAACATTCAAATCGGCTTCAAATCCTGTAACTTCGCAGTATGCGAGAGACAAGTGCAGCAGAGCTTGAACAAGGTTTCCAAGTGGGCAGACAAAAACGGACTTAAAATCAACCCCCACAAAAGTTCTTGTGTTCTTTTTACTAGAAAGAGAGGCTTAGTTCCAGATCCTTGTGTTCAACTGTGTGGACATCAAATACCTATCAACAAGAACTCAAATTTCTAGGTATTATACCTGACTCCAAGCTTACTTTTATTCAGCACATTAAATATCTTAAAGAAAAATGTCTAAGGACAATGAACTTACTTAAAATTCTATCCCACACAAGATGGGGAAGCGACAGGAAGTGTCTGATAAATGTTTATAAGAGCCTAATTCGATCATGATTGGACTATGGTGCCGTCGTATATAACTCTGCCGCTCCGAGCGCACAAAGATTCTAGATCCTGTCCACCATCTAGGTATCCGCGTAGCCACTGGCACTTTCAGGGCAAGCCCTATTGAAAACTTATACGCGGAATCAAATGAATGGTCACTCCATCTACAGAGAACACATATTTCCTGAACATACACTCCAATCATAAACATCCATGTTTTAACACTGTTCCATAATCGTCCCTCTGTAAGACAGCCTTTCTCGCTTCGTGTGAGGAAGCTTAGTGATGAAATGCATGTCCCACTCCTCGAGCTTCGCCTAATGCATCCAACCAAGCTGTTACCACCTTCGGAGTGGCAGGTGATAGAATGTGACATATCCTTTTTAGAAGAAACAAAACACGCACCAGCGATCGAAATCGGAATGCATTTCCTAGAACTCCAGCTCAAGCACTCCTGCGCAGAGTTCTACACAGACGCTTCGAAGTCATATGCCAGAATGACCTATGCTGCCGTCGGCCCATCCTTCTCCGAATCCGATCTACTGCATCCGGAAACAAGTATCTTTACGGCCGAGGCCTACGCATTACTGTCTGCTGTGGAGCACGTAAGAAAATCAAATATTCCAAAATCAGCTATATATACAGACTCCCTAAGCGTCGTGAACGCCTTGATGTAACTGTATACACACAAAAATCCAGTGCCTAATGAACTCTATTCCGTCTTGTCTAAAGCGTACATATCTAAACAGCATATCATTATATGCTGGGTGCTTGGCCATAGGAGCATCGAGGGTAACGTTCTGGCGGACGAAATGGCCATGTCAATCGCATCGCAAGCTGTTAACCCTACCGCTGAGGTGCCTGTCACAGATCTGAGGCCTTTCTTGCGAAGGAGGCTGCGAGACCACTGGCAACGCATGTGGGACGTGGAAACGGATAATAAGCTGCACCTGATAAAGCCGCACTTAGGATTCTGACCATCTACTACAAAATCGCACCGAACAGATGTCCTAGTCTGTCGTCTCAGGAAGTGAGCCTCCAACCTGTAGTAGATGCGGGGACGGGCTGACCATATTCCACGTCCTCCTGGAGTGTCGGGAAGCTGAATCTGAGAGAAAGAGACTTTCTTCATTAGCATACCGACAGCACATTCCTCTTCATCCTGCAATGTTTCTCGGTCCAGAATCGCTTTTTAATACAGACACAGTCCTAGGTTTCCTCAGAGATGTGGTCTTACAAGTGATTAGTCCCACACATTCGTAGCACTTCCTCTCTTTAGAGGATACCGCTGGGATAGTTGTACTGTAAAGCACATGCCTCCAGGCCCTTGTGTTTCAAGGGATCTGGTGAGGCAGTTGTGCTGTACGTAGCTAATTTTTGCATCTTACATGTTCTGTATATCATATCATTCCACAATGCAGTGTAAGGCTCACAGTACTCATCATTAGTCATCGCCATAATCTTATTGCACGTAGGTTTTAAGCACTTTACAGTGACTATTTTTAGGCCCCTTTACAGCCACGTCACATCAACTTCACAGAACTCATCATTCCACCGCGAAATCAATAACACTAAACAATGCACATTCATTCATGACTGGCCACGCCTGACCTCCCTTACGTCAAGACATGCTGAAACTGTCGGCCGCGCAAGACACCGCCGACAAAGCCAGTGGGATTACTACAGCCGATCAAGTCTCCTTGCTGACCATTTCAGCAGATCGGGATGGACTTGTTGGGGCCCTTTTCGATGTGAATAACTGGAAATAAGTGGATCGTCATGCCGACCAAATACTTCAACCGCTTCGCTGAAACAAAAGCTCTGCCGAAAGGTAGTGCAGCCGTAGGGGCGGAATGCTTCGTCGAGAACATCCTGCTGTGACATGGCACCCCAGAAGTCCTCACCACCTACAGAGGAACGGCCTTTACAGCGGAGTTCACCCAAGCTATTCTGCAGTACACTCAGACAAAGCACAGGAGGACAACTCCCCACAGCCCAAAGACGAATGGTCTTAATGGCCTGAACAAGACCCTCGCTGACATGCTAGCAATGTACGTCAACGTCGAACACAAGACCTAGGATACCGTCCTGCTGTGCATAATCTTTGCTTACAACACGGCGGTGCAAGAAACGACACAGATCACCCAGTTCAAGCTGGTTTATGGCAGGAACCCAACGACTCTCGACGCCATGATGCTGCATGTCACCGACGAAGAGAATCTTGACGTTGCCACCTATCTCCAGCTTGCCAAAGAAGCCTGACAGCTCGCCCGCCTACGAATCAAGAACCAGCAGCATACCAACAGCCGACACTACAACCTCCGACGACGCTACGTCGAATAACAGCCTGGCAACCATATTGGGGTTTGGACCACGATACGCCAACGAGGACTCAGTAAGAAACTATTGCGACGCTATTTCAGACTCTACAAGATCATCCGACGCATTGGTGCACTCGACTATGAGGTCGTGCCAGACGGCATTTCGCTATCACAGCGGCGCCACTCATGACCTGAGATAGTCCACATTGCGTGACTCAAGCCGTTCTACCAGTGCTAGTAAACTTTGGGACCTTGAGTAGCTGACCTCTGGACTTTTTTTTTTTACTTTGTTTCTTTTTTCGTTGTTTTGTTACCTTCTTTTTATTAAGTGTCTTTTTATGTTTTGCTCTCTTATGTTTGTAGCATCAGGATGATGCCTTCTAAGAGGGGGGTATTTATTTTTATTTTTTTATTTATTAAGTACTGCTAACCTGAATTCCAGGCCTTAAGAAGGAGTGGGTTACACTTCGGTACAAATGTACCGGAAAAAAAAAAAGAGCACACATACAAACAAATGGAACTGGAGAAAAGCGACTGGTGGGTCAAGTACGGCACTGAATTATATAATTTCAAATGGTAGAATAGTTATATGAACACACATCAAGACACATTAGACTAGAGTGTTGCTCAACAATTGGCAATATGAAGAAAACAAAAAAGTAGTTGGTTCGATGCGTTAGACATGTCAATGCGATGGACAATATAAAGAAAACATAACTGTAAAAACATCAAAATAAAGAAAAGCAGGATATAAATGCGAGGCTTTCATGAAACGTTGCTAGACCATTGGTGATAAGACACTATCATTTCACATGTTGAAGTGCGGCAGTGAAAGCGGCAACAGAAGAGCTCTCGATTACTTCTCTGGGCAAATGATTCCAATCACGGATGGTACGGGGGAAGAAAGAATTCATGTGTTAGTTCTGGAATAAATTTCGCTAAGCTTTTTTTTGAATGGAAAGAATGAGTGGGACGCTGCGTAATAGGTTTCAAGTGCGTGCTTTTGTCGGTTCCAAGGTTATCATTGTATATCATGTAGAATGTTTTTAGCCTTTCGCGGCACTGTCTTGTTTGTAGGGATTCTAAGTTTGCAGAAATTAATAGAGCAGTTGGCGATGTTTTGCTGCTGTACGAATTAAAAATGAATCTAGCTGCCTTTTGCTGAATGTTTTCTAGTTTTCTTATATTTGTGTGCGGATCCCGTACTGCCGCAGCGTATTCGAGTGTTGGCCTTATGTACGTTTTATAGGCTAAAAGTTTTACATCGCTTGAAGCTTTGGGAAGTGTTCGCTGTAAGTAGCCTAGTTGCCTCATGGCTTTCTTGTGCATGTATGGGACGTGATCATTCCATCGAAGATCAGATGTAATAGTTACCCCTAGGTATTTGTAACTTGAAACTACAGACAGATTGTTACTGCTGATACTCTAAGTGAAAGTGACTGGATTCATCTTACGCGTAAGTCTCATTGCTACCGTTTTGCTGTGGTTTATTGGCATCTGCCACGTAGTACACCAATTTGTAATCTGGGCTAAAGATTTGTTAAGAGAAACCTGGTCATCAGAACTGTGGATTTCATTATATAGGATGCAATCGTCCGCAAATGAGCGGATTTTTACAGGTATGTCTTGAGCAATGTTGTTTATGAAGATCAAAAAGAATAACGGCCCTAGAACAGAACCTTGGGGGATACCTGAATGAACGTAGGCAGAATCTGAACTGACATCGTCGATGGATGCAGATTGCTGCCTAAAAGACAAGTATGCTGCGATCCATGCAAGGAGGGAATCGTTTTTAAGTAGAGGTCTTAGTTTCAAAAGAAGTTTAATGCAATACACGGTCAAAAGCTTTCTCGAAGTCGAGGAATATGATGTCAACCTGACCAGATTTATCCAGCGCTGTGGCAAAGTTGCGAATGCTCTCTAGTAGTTGCGTTTATGTAGAAACTCCTCGTCGGAAACCATGCTAGCGACTATCGATTATTTTGTTATCTTCAATGAAGCTGGAAATGTGTTTAAAAATAATGTGTTCAAATACTTTGGCACAACTGCAGAGAAGAGAAATTTACTTATAAGAGGTAACAATGGCTGGATCACCTTTTTTGGGTATTGGAGTTATTCTGGCGCATTTACAATCACTAGGGATTGACACGTGTGCTTGTTTATCTTTTCTGGGTGACCGCTTGTCACCGCCTAACAAATGTTATCGCACAGCACAGGATGTGCGTGCATGTATTGGAAGTTTCTGGAATGTTATCCATGGTTCCATCCGCTGTCTGTCACCGAACCTTGTGCAATCTGATTGCACATATGTGCAAAGTGAATGGTGTAGAACTTTGTGGAAGACACGCGGGTCCCAGCGATTATTCTGGAACATACCACGACTGATGTATAAAAGCCAACGCGCTTGACCCGCTGATCAGATTTTCGATTATCGTCTACTGTGTTCGCTGCTATCGTTGTGCTTTAGGTGTTGCCTGTTTTTGTGGGCACAGGTTCACCCAATAAAAGTTAGTTCCGTCTTTCACAGTATTGCTACTGTGTTGTTTACCATCACAAGCACGTGACAACACGGTAGAAGCGCTCGTTACAACAGACTGTGATATTCCAATGAAAAATGTCTGTTATATGTGAACTCTGTTCTATCAAAAATTAAGGTGATATGTTGTGAAATTGCAAAACTCCGCATATACCACTGTCTAACCTGTAAGCAACCGCAAGAGCGACAAAAACATAGAAATTAAAGCGAATACTGTATGTAGACTTGTTTAAAAGCTGCTCTTTTTTTTTTCTCCACTTTGGCAAGGCTTGGCCCTTACCTAGGCCGGAACTTTTTGGTCAAAAGGGCGCAGCCAGCAACTTATGCACAGCCCCCTGATGTGCTGTTGCATCAGAGGTCAACATGTAGCCTCGCCATCTAGTAGCAGTACACGGAAGTATGCAGTTTGCGAAAATCTGCAGATGTGTGCACACGGCGTTGGGGTACCAAACACAACTGCTTCTCCGCTCGAACTTTCTTTTTTCCAAATTTTGGGCTGCCAAGTTGGGGGTGCGGCCCTTGCAGGAGTCTATATGGTAGGCGGTGTCCGAAACTTATTGTCTGTGACGTGTTTCCAGCTCCTGCAATCGCATCTGCCGTATGCAACCACCAAAAGCATAGCTTTGAAGACCTGTATCTGTCTAGCCAGAAGGTACCACCCCTACAGTCTAAACAGTTTCTTTGCCCCACAACAGTAATTGTTATCTGTCTTCCTGTACAGTGAAACCTCGTTAAACCGTAGTTGGCCGGAGCTCGGAGGAAGTATGCACTAAACGGTAGTACTGTTTAACCGAAATAGCATGAGATCGCCCGCTTACCTGTTGAAAACGGAACTCGGAGAGAATGCGGTGAACGGGGAAAAACATGCAGTATTTATCCACTTCGCGCAACAAAAGTGTTATTTTCGTTTGATGCCGCGGTGGCCTAGCACGACGACAGCCGCCTCATACTTACTGAAGCTGCGTGCCTGCTTTTCAGCCAGCCCCCTCTTCTCGGCAAACACTTGCATGGCAGATTCCTCGTTGGCATTACGTATTCTCCGTGCACGCCCGCAGTAGTGCGGCAGAAGTCCCGGGGCCCATTTTCCATTGCCGGTGCCGGAGTTTGGAATACTCTTAGTTTGGAATAGAGTTATGTTATCGCGCCCCTGTTCTCGTTGCGACGATTGCATTCATGAGGCTGACGTAACGCGCAGCTTCTGCCACTGTCGGGCCTGAATCGCCCGTGCTGTCGCTTTTCGTGTTGTCCTCATCACTGTCGCTAATCGACACTTCGGCAACAACAGAGGCAACGATGGCGAAAAGTCGAACCTCGTAGCCGACATCTCTTTGCGGTCGCAGCAGCGCTGCCAAGCAACTTTGCATTCCAAATGCCACACATCGTAGTCAGCAGCAGATCCCTGTCGCGTGCCAGTGCCGGATTTTCCACGTCACGTTCGATAGAACGGACGATGTCAAATTTTTCTTCTACGCTGAGCACCCAGCGTCATTTTTATCCGAGCTTCGGCATGACGCGAGTCCTCGCTAGCACGACGCCACAACGCTCTCTGGCACGGCGTCGAAATGATGTTGATGTTAACCCTTTGAGGGTCGAATTATTTTGTAAAAAACTTTCCCACGTGTTTAAATTACTTTATTGTGGATCTTGAATGTACAAAATGCATAAAGTCAGAAATAAATAGTACAATAAAAATTAGGAACAGTATTTTGATGTCAACATCACTCAGAACTGCAAAATGTTCATTAGTATTTCAGAGTGTGGTACTCCTTGAAACACAGGTCTACGCACAGCGCCTTATCGCAATCTGCACACCTAAAATGCGTGTCTGTTCTCCTCATAGAGCGGCTAGTTGTGTTGGTGCACACATGACATGTCTGCGTGCGGCTGCCTTGGGCAGAGGTCTGAGGCGCCCTCTTGCGTAAGCGCGCTGCCGCAGAGAGGGAGAATACCTCGTGAGCGGTGGTGATAAACAAGCTAAGAGCAGCGCCAATCAAGATAGAAATCAACTTCCGCCGCCCCTGCGAGAGCGTGCCGACAAAGAAAAAAATCACGTTTCACGCGCCTCCGTTGCGATCACGCGACGGGACCGAAACTGCGAAAGCGTGTTGGCGCTGAGAGCGAGACTACCTTGCGAGTGGTGGTGATAAACAAGCTAAGAGCAGCGCCAATCAAGATAAAAATCAACTTCCACCGCCCTGCAAGAGAGTGCTGACAAAGAGAAAAATGACGTTTCGGGCGCCTCCGTTGCGATCACGCGGCAAAACCGAAACCACAAAGGGGTGTTGCCGCTGTCTGCACGACGAGCTGAAGCTAGAAATCAGTTCTGCTTATCTCCCCAAGAAGGTAGCACAAATTTCAAACGCTTCTTGTAAGTCCTAAGAGGTGGCACCACCTCCCAATGAGCACGCATCATCATTATGGCGCGAAATTTCAAACGGAGGGTCGAAACCGTACCCATACGGCAAAGACCTTGCGGGACGGAAAACCGCCGCCGTACATGTACGGCAAAAACCTTCAAAGGGTTAATGTGGCTTTATGCGCAAACACACAGGGCGCTTGGAGGCCGTCGTTCCAATCTCTGAGGCCTGTTGTTCTGCCGGGCCACCCGATGAAGACGATGCACCGCCATGTTTGCGCGACGGAAAGTGGCAACGCTACGTTTTAACCAATCCGTGCGCAATAAGCTAGTACGGTTTACGCGGATACAAAACACATTATGTTCAATGGCTGCTGAGTCGAGGATTTGACTTTACTACTTTTAAAACGAAACTACTGTTTAAGCGAGTATAGTTTAACGAGGTTTTACTGTATTTCCTTTCTTGAAAACTTTGCATTCACTACTTTCCTGTCGAGATTGCTATGTCATGCGGCTACCAGGCATACAGCATTAAAGAAAGGGAAGGCACGCAAGGTAGGTAATGATTATTGTGGAACAAAGATTTTGAGGTGTAGGACATAAATTTGGAAACCACCTATAACTATAGATAAAAGGGTTTATGAGATAATTATACAACCGCTGTGTTTTCCTGTCAACCGTTTTCCGAATGATGGCTGCTGAAAAATGGCAGTTTTCCCATACTAGAGCATTCCACACTACATGACCACGCAGTGGCAGGATTGACGGTTGGCACAAACCAGGCACAAGTGCACAAGAAGTAGAAACAGACAGGACAACGCTGGACTTACAACTGAAGTTTATTGTGAAAACATTCCACAAACCTCCGCCACGCATGCGCATACAACCAAGAACAATAACAAGGTTTGTAGTCAGTTGTCAACAAAAGTTCTACACGTACACAAAAGCGTGGTCACACCCCTTCCCGACAAAGGCAACAACACGTGGCTTAACATGATAAATTTAGAAATTGCAGTTCTTTATCATCGATATGAACCGAAGGTTCACTCACACATGTATGCGCGCCCAACTTTTTCATGTGGAACGCTTCGCTAATTTCACTTTCCATTAGTAAGATCTTGATGAGGGCTAGTTGGTTCATACTTAGAACTGAGGTGAAACAGCGCGAAAAAGACAAGGACACAAGGAAACAAATACCACAGACAAGCGCTGACTGCCAACTGGAAGTTTATTTGAAATTCACCGGACATTTATACCTTCTTCAGCATAGGCATGCGCACATCAGTCGCAAAAACATCTGCAAATCAACATTTTAATCTTTCTTCCAAAACTGTGATTTCTTTTCCCGACAAGGCAAGAGAGGGAGTGCTTACACATTTATCGCCTGCCTTTCTTATATGAAAGGCTTCTACTATTTCCCTTTCCTTCTTACTATTCCCTTTCCCTATGAATTTTGTGTTTTCAAATATGGGGGTGCATTGACACTCGTTACAGTGTCCAGCTCAATGACTCCCATAGCCATTCTTTAGGTTAGTGCTGTGCTGACGAGCTCTTTCATTGAAGCACTGTCCCGTTTGACCTATATAAGATTTCCCACAGCTGAGCGGTATTTGATAGATCACGTTGCGCCTGCACTCAGTGAAACAAGTTTTATGATTAGTGGTGCATAGGTGCCTTTCGCGCTTGTTCATGCGATTGCATATCGAGATCTTACACGGGGCACTGAAAGCCAAATTAATATTATGTCTATTGGAAACTTTCTTCAGATTGTGAGACAACTTGTGTAGGTATGGCACCACGTGCGCTTGTCTTTTGTCTTTGTTTTCTTCTTGGGAAGCATCAGAACTTCTTTTCTCTTTCTGCAAATGGTTGCAGGAGGGCATCACGACGACCTTCTGCAAAAAGGTCGTCGTGATGCCGTATTTGCATGGCTTGTCTCATAATCTTAAGAGGGTGGCCACTAGGAATGGCGTCACACTCGTGTTTTCGGCGTCGAGCAAACTGGTTAGGCTGTGCAAAAGCATCACAGGAGAGAAGAAAGATGCGACTAGTGGCTACGGAAAAAAGCACACAACTTTTTTTCACAAAAGCTGTGCATCTTCAGTTGTGTATCGCATACCTCTCTCATGCGGACTGTCCTATATCGGCCAGATAGGTCGTTGCATTAATGACCGCTTGCGTGAGCATCGCTATTTGCTACCTACAGGTACAGGAGGGAACTTGCCATTGCATTGCAAAAAGCACGATTGCCGACCAGTTTTTGATAGTGTATCGATAGTGGGGAGAGAGCGCAGCAAACTGGAAAGAGAAATTAGCGAAGCGTTCCACATGAAAAAGTTGGGCGCGCATACATGTGTGAGTGAACCTTCGGTTCATATCAATGCTAAAGAACTGCAATATTTAAATTTATCATGTTAAGCCACGTGTTGTTGCCTTTGTCGGGAAGGGGTGGGACCACGATTTTGTGTACGTCTAGAACTTCTGTTGATAATTGACTACAAACCTTGTTATTGTTCTTGGTTGTATGCGCTTGCGTGGCGGAGGTTTGTGGAATGTTTTCACAATAAACTTCAGTTGTAAGTCCAGCGTTGTCCTGTCTGTTTCTACTTCTTGTGCTCGCGTACGTACTTGCTGGAAACCATTATACGTTCACCATGTACCAACTGGTCCAGCAAACTACTCTACTAAAGAAAAAGTGCATTTTGGCAAATTCTGCAGGAGGCTAGAAATAGTTGTGTGCAGCGTATTCCCGCTAGCACTAGTTGCGTGAAGTTTACTACCACAGCAAAGTACATGGTATTTACGCCATCTTGACAAAATTTGCCTGAAAATTTGTCCATTACAGCCCGGTCCGATAAAAGTGCGATTTTTTGCATTGTTAATATAGGCTGACCAAACTGAAGTAGAGGAATAGTCTATTATATCTGAAAGTATGTTGTATGCAGACTCATTGTAACGGGCATCGACTGTAGTATCTTTGTTACACAATGCACACAATCAGTGTTCATGGTAATTTTTTGTTTGCTACTATTTTGTGTACTAAAACTCTTTATTAAAATACCGAAAGCAGTAGTACTGGCCCGTGAGAGATCCTTTTATAAACTTCATGGCCATTGCACACATGGCATTGCACACACTGTCTCAGGCTGAGGCCGCATCTCGTGAGTGGGCCTCCCTGGGCCAGCTGTTGCAGCTGGTGAAGCATACGGCCGAGCTTCTGGGACTGTGGAAGGTGCTGTGCGACCACCAGTTCCGTGCCGTGTCTGCAGCCTTCCCACCTGACCTCCGCGACCAGCTGCGCAATGCCACCCTCCGCGAGCTGGTGCTGGCCGACCGACAGCTTCCGGCTGGCCTCGCTGCCGCACTGGTGCAGACCTACTTGGAGGTGAGGTGTCAAACATAGTTTGCCTGGCCTGCGCTTGCAGTTGTAGTGATTGAGGGTGTCTCAGAGAAGTAAAAGTTCTGACTGAAGTGCACAGTTATTACGATGACACATTTATGAAAGTGCTCAACTGCATTAAAGGGACACTTAAAAGAAACGATTTCACCCTGCTTGCCGTGATGGGGGGCTTTGATGGCATCTGTGTGTACCTGGTTAAACTTTTATTGATAGAGATAGACTACATTGTGTTCCAATGGAGCCAAAGACTGAACATGGTAAGTTTCTGGAACCTTTACTGGGCCAACATGACCTAAATGCGAAAAATTTATACGAAATTCGTCGTCTCACGGAGGCATACCGTCACTGGCGTTTCAGTGTGAAACAAAAAACAAAACAAAAAGAAACGGATCTGTTACTCTTATTTTCTTTTCTAATAGTCAACCTATTATTGCAAAGTTAACCACACTAGCATTTTCAAAGAAATCTTTTTTATCAGTTTAGACACTGTTTGATGCAAATATTGCTGAAAGGTTTTTGCCCCTTGCAGTGCAGGATTGGCCTGCCCTGTTATGCATTGAAGGGAAAATTATAAGCACATGAATTTACAGTTTACCCCTACAATAATAAAATTAGCGTGGCAGGCTGGAAAATTTTCTATAGCGAGAATTTCGTTGTTGCCAAATAAGACAGCACAGAAAGGGAGTGCACTGAAAAATGTATGTTCACTGTTAAAATTCTGTATGTGTACTTTGGCGAGTCTTGCTCGATGCCATCGTGAACTTCATTACTGACACCACAAAGTGTGCAGGATCATCGGTCACTATGGGGGTGCAGTGCAGTCCACTTATAACGATATTGAGAAGAATGAAAAATCCGATCATTATAACCGATCACCACTATATCTGGCCTGCCTTAAAAAAAAAAAAAACTGGCGCTTCCCGCCTCCTCATCCAAATCTATGCAGATCACAATCGATCACGCTTAGCATGCTTCAGACGAGGTCCTGGTCAGACTGACCTGGAGAGGCAAAGCAGAAGAGTGGGTCTAAAAATTAATATGCAGAAAACTAAAGTAATGCTTAACAGTCTCGGGAGAGAACAGCAATTTACAATAGGCAGCGAGGCACTGGAAGTCGTAAGGGAATACATCTACTTAGGGCAGGTAGTGACGGCGGATCCGGATCATGAGACGGAAATAATCAGAAGAATAAGAATGGGCTGGAGTGCGTTTGGCAGGCATTCCCAAATCATGAACAGCAGGTTGCCGTTATCCCTCAAGAGAAAAGTATATAATAGCTGTGTCTTACCAGTACTCACCTACGGGGCAGAAACCTGGAGGCTTACGAAAAGGGTTCTACTCAAATTGAGGACGACACAACGAGCTATGGAAAGAAGAATGATAGGTGTAACGTTAAGGGATAAGAAAAGAGCAGATTGGGTGAGGGAACAAACGCGAGTTAATGACATCTTAGTTGAAATCAAGAAAAAGAAATGGGCATGGGCAGGACATGTAATGAGGAGGAAAGATAACCGATGGTCATTAAGGGTTACGGACTGGATCCCAAGGGAAGGGAAGCGTAGCAGGGGGCGGCAGAAAGTCAGGTGGGCGGATGAGATTAAGAAGTTTGCAGGGACGGCATGGCCACAATTAGTACATGACCGGGGTTGTTGGAGAAGTATGGGAGAGGCCTTTGCCCTGCAGTGGGCGTAACCAGGCTGATGATGATGATGATGATGATGAGACGAGGTCATATCCCTCCCGAAGTTTCTTAAGCAGGATTTCTCCAGAAATTGACCGACAGTGCCCGGATTGTGGGGAGGTTAGCACTCTACCTCATATGCTCTGGCAGTGTCCTGCGTTACGAGATACGTCCCTCACCAGCGAACGGGACTGGGACGAGGCCATATCTAGCACGCAACTTAAGCTCCAGTCCATGGCCGTCCAGAGGGCCCGTGAAAGAGCGGAGAGGCTTGGCCTCCCCATTCCGACATGGGAGCAGCCAGCGGCGAGCCGGGGGCCCCAATGGGTCTCCACCGGCTAGTCCCTCAGGACCTCAATGAAAGTTCATTGTCTGTCTGTCTGCTGAACATATCTTTGTAGTTCCAATACCAAACTTGCCAATTGCACCAAAAAATAGAATTCTATAAAGTTGCCTGTGAAAAATAGAATGTTTATTTATACCTCTAAACAGCGTATCAAGCATTAGGCGTGTTAAAGTAGTCAGAAATTCGCATTTGCTTTTGCAGGATTTTCAGGTTCACATCTGCGGTGTCCAGCTGCTGCGCAAACATTAGCGAAAATAATTAACCATGGATAAAATCAATGAGCCACTCGATCGATGACAGTGCACTTCGCGTGAACATCGGGGTCTGTGTCAGAGATGGGTCATTGTCAATCTCGTCGCCCCTGTCGCACAACGTCACTGTCTGTTGTGACAATGGTCACCCCATCATAGATCTCTTCGCACTCAGAAACTCCTCCATCAAAGCACCATCTGTTTCATCGTCAGTAGTGACATGCTTCCAGAGCTCAGTAATGTCAGCGGCTTCCACCGCGTTGGATCAAGAAGTTTTGTCCAGGTGCAGAAACCTACCTTTTTCGTTGATCGGCATGGTTGCTGTTTCCAGCCGTCATGATCACGGTGCTCCTGTGTGAGCTCGCACTTTGGGCCTTGCAAAATTTGAAGCTTTGTCTTAAGCGACACAACTTTGCACTTTGTCGGCGCCGTCTTCTATCAACCGAGCTGTATCCTGCTGCTAACGCGGAACATTTCCGCACTCACTGAGAAATGGGCAAAGGGCAGGTGACACTTTGGTTCTCACTTTCCTTCTCCTTTTTTCTTTTTTCTCTTGTCACGCATCCACATCCCCACAGTCAACAGATCTCATATGTGAATGACAGGAACACTGAAATGCTTCGTGTGTGGCTTTGTTGCGTTCATTCTTCTATTTCTTGCCATGCATAACACTGCATTGGCTGCGTGCCTTCATGCATGCGTAGTCGCCATCTGTGATCATGTCATTCATTTGCCACCGCAGTTTCATTCACAGCGGTTGCGGCAAGCAGTTGTTTTGCCTTGTGTGTGTTGGCCTCGAGCCTTGAACTGCATGGTTGCCGTCCAGGATCATGTCGACAGCAGCCGCAGTTTTGTCTGCAGCGGTTGCGGCAAACAGTAGTTTTGTTTTGACTCAGTGCAGTGGCTCCTCGCGCAATGTCACAAACCAGCTGTTGGTGATAATGAGCAGCGGCTACATCTGTTGGCAAGCTCTGAAGCGAAACAATAATTGAGATGTGTGTGTGTGGTATTGAAAAACGCAGTTAAGATGAAGATGCGCTGTGAAGGAAGTCACTAGACTTTCACCGCTGCCAGTGCTAATCATCCACAAGATGAGAACTGCAGCTCCTGCACTTCTTTAATGCAATATAGAAGCAGAATTCGCCGATTCATTTAGTAAATAAGAGTACTGAGCATTTGTTGATTGATATCTTCATACCGGGGTGCAACGGTGGCGTAGAGGTAGAGCTTCCACCTCGCGTGCAAGAGGACCGTAGTTCGAATCTCGGTGCCATGCAATTTTTCACTGGATTAAAAAGAAAAAAAAAAAATCCGCGTGTTGATTAAATGGCATAAATAGCCCTGGCGTGCGGCCTGATCCCGGTGACCAGAACCGGTAACGCACTCCCTCACCAGAGCAGGATTGGCCACCCTGGTGCAGTACTTGGCCACAACCTCCTATATGAATCATCATACCTTGCTGGTGAAGCAGCGCACTGACACGGACACAGTGAAGACAAACAGGAAAAGACGACACTCGCTGTAGCGAGAGTCGTCTTTTCCTGTTTGTCTTCACTGTGTCCGTGTCAGTGCGCTGCTTCACCAGCAAGGCATGATGATCACTAACCAACTAGCCCAACTTTCCACTTTACTGAACTCCTATATGAATACAACAATCAAACCCTGGCCCTCAGTCCCCAGCAGCTGCGAAGCAACTGACCACGGCGGCGGTCAGACATGCGACGCAGCAGAGGGGTGCTAAGAAACCCTGGTTCCGGTCATGCCGCCATTGGAATCTGAACCTGGTAACGTTTAACGCTAGAATGTTATCTAGTGAAGCGAGTCTAGCAGTGCTATTGGAGGAATTAGAGGGCAGTAAATGGGATATAATAGGGCTCAGTGAAGTTAGGATGAAAGAAGCATATACAGTAGTAGAAAGCGGGCACGTCTTGTGCTACCGGAGCTTAGCGAAGAGATGAGAACTAGGAGTCGGATTCCTGATTAATAAGGATATAGTTGGTAACATACAGGAATTCTATAGCATTACCGAGAGGGTGGCAGGTCTTGTGAAACTTAATAAGAGGTACAAAATGAAGGTCGTACAGGTCTGTGCCCCTACATCCAGCCATGATGACCAGGAAGTCGAAAGCTTCTATGAAGGCGTGGAATCGGCGATGGGTAAAGTCAAAACAAAATACACTAAAGTGGTGGGCGACTTCAATGCCAGGGTAGGCAAGAAGCAGGCTGGAGACAAGTCAGTGGGGGAATATGGCATAGGCTCTAGGAATAGCAGGGGAGAGTTATTAGTAGAGTTTGCGAAACAGAATAATATGCAGATTATGAATACCTTCTTCTGCAAGCGGGATAGCCGAAAGTGGACGTGGAGGAGCCCGAACGGCGAGACTAGAAATGAAATAGACTTCATACTCTACGCTAACCCTGGCATCATACAAGATGTGGACGTGCTCAGCAAGGTGCGCTGCAGTGACCATAGGATGGTAAGAACTCAAATTAGCCTAGACTCGAGGAGGGAACGGAAGAAACTGGTACATAAGAAGCCGATCAATGAGTTAGCGGTAAGAGGGAAAATAAAGGAATTCCAGATCAAGTATTCGGCTTTAACTCGGGAAGAGGACCTTAGTGTTGAAGCAATGAACGAAATCTTGTGGGCATCATTAAGGAGTGTGCAATAGAAGTCAGTGTTAACTCCGTTAGACAGGATACCAGTAAGCTATCGCAGGAGACGAAAGATCTGATCAAGAAACACTAATGTATGAAAGCCTCTAACCCTGCAACTAGAATAGAACTGGCAGAACTTTCGAAGTTAATCAACAAGCGTAAGACAGCTGACATAAGGAAGTGTAATATGAATAGAATTGAACATGCTCCCAGGAACGGAGGAAGCCTAAAAGCAGTGAAGAAGAAACTAGGGATTGGCAAGAATCAGATATATGCATTAAGAGACAAAGCCCGCAATATTATTACTAATATGGATGAGATCGTTCAAGTGGCTGAGGAGTTCTATAGAGATTTATACAGTACCAGTGGCACCCACCACCATAATGGAAGAGAGAATAGTCTAGAGGAATTTGAAATCCCACATGTAATGCTGGAAGAAGTAAAGAAAGCCTTGAAGCTATACAAAGGGGGAAGGCAGCTGGGGAGGATCAGGTAACAGCAGATTTGTTGAAGCATGGTGGTCAGATTGTTCTAGAGAAACTGGCCACCCTGTATACGCAATGCCTCATAACTTCGAGCGTACTGGAATCTTGGAAGAACGCTAACATAATCCTAATCCGTAAGAAATGGCACGCTAAAGAATTGAAAAATTATAGACCGATCAGCTTACTGTCCCTTGCCTACAAAGTATTTACTAAGGTAATCACAAATAGAATCACGAACACCTTAGACTTCTGTCAACCGAAAGACCACGCAGGGTTCCGCAAGGGCTACTCAAGAATAGGCCATCTTCACACTATCAATCAGGTGATAAAGAAATGGGCGGCATATAACCAACCCTTATATATAGCTTTCATTGATTACGAGAAAGCGTTTGAATCAGTCGAAACCTCAGCAGTCATGGAGGCTTTCCGGAATCAGGGTGTAGACGAGCCGTATGTAAAAATACTGAAAGATATCTATAGCAGCTCCACAGCCACCATAGCCCTCCATAAAAAAAGCAACACAATTCCAATAAAGAAAGGCGTAAGGCAGGGAAATACGATCTCTCCAATGCTATTCAAAGCGTGTTTACAGGAGGTATTCAGAGACCTGGGTTGGGAAGAATTGGGGATAAGAGTTAATGGAGAATACCTTAGTAACTTGCGATTCGCTGATGATATTGCCTTACTTAGTAACTCAAGGGACGAACTGCAATGCATGCTCACTGACCTGGAGAGGCAAAGCAGAAGGGTTGGTCTAAAAATTAATCTGCAGAAAACTAATGTTTAACAGTCTCGTAAGAGAACAGCAGTTTGCGATAGGTAGCGAGGCACTGGAAGTGGTAAGGGAATACATCTACTTAGGACAAGTAGTGACTGCAGATCCGGATCATGAGACAAATAATAAGAATAAGAGTGGGCTGGGGTGCCATTATCCCTCAAGAGAAATGTATATAACAGCTATGTCTTACCAGTACTCACATATGGGGCAGAAACCTGGAGGCTTACGAAAAGGGCTCTACTTAAATTGATTAAATTGAAGATGGTGCAACGAGCTATGCAAAGAAGAATGATGGGTGCAATGTTAAGGGATAAAAAAAGAGCAGATTGGGTGAGGGAACAAACGCGAGTTACTGACATCTTAGTTGAAATCAAGAAAATGTAATTAGGAATGAAGATAACTGTAGCAAGCATGTGACGCTCCCTCAGGCATAATGTTCGTTCGCCGCCAGGCTTGGTGGCCTGCCATGCTCGGCAGGCAACATTGGTCACCACCCCGCAATAAACACCGATGAGCACGGCTGCTCGGCGGTCAGTCATTGTTCAGCACCACTATGCTGCGGAGTGTCCGTTTAACGGAGTGTGCCTCGAGCCCTCCCTTGTTCACGAACCTGGGTGGATCGTGGTACCCACGGATCGTCCCACGCCGCCGTGAGCGGCAAAACACCGTCCCTCGTTTCTGCCACCATGCTGCTGTACAGAAGGCTCGAGCCGTTTGAGGGAGATGGGTCCGCCTGGCAAATTTACGAGGAGCAAGTCCACGTGTTCTTCGGGGCAAACGACACACCCAAGGCCATACAGCGGGACATTTTCCTGGCCAGCTGCGGCACCCGCGCCTTCAGCCTCTTGCTCGACCTTCTCAAGCCAGCCACACCACACGTTAAGACGCTGGGTGAACTGCTCACCATACTGCGCTCGCACTTCAACCCAGCACCGTCCACACTGATGGAGCGTTTCCGCTTCAACAGCCGGAGCCGCCGGGAAGGAGAGACCCTCGGGCAGTTCGTTGCTGCTCTACGAGGGTTAGCGAGTGCCTGCGTTTTCAGGGACCAGCTGGACTCTCTGCTCCGGGACCGTTTTCGTCTGCGGCATCAACCCTTCCATGCAGACGCGACTCCTGGAGCTTCCCGACCCCTCGCTGGATGATGCTGTTAAGGCAGCGCTGGCAATGGAAGCTGCCGCCAAGCATGCCGGCGAAATTTCCCGTGCGACTGGCTCACCATCGGCGGAAGCGGCGGTGAACAAGTTGGCGACAAAGGGCAGTACCTGCGGTCGCTGTGGGGGTGCAAACTCCCCCTTACAGTGCCAGTTTTCTCAAGCACAATGCTTTACGTGCGAGAAAACTGGGCACCTGGCATCTGTATGCCGAAGGGGGAGGACAAACAGCAAACAGCAGCAGCAGCAGCAGCCTGATTCAAGCCCAGGTACCACACAAGCCGCCGCCAGGGTAGCCATCGCAAGGGTATGCGGCGGGGGCGTGCGGCAGCAGGCTCAAATTCGTCCGCGGCCAGGCTCTACATCGTGGCCGAGAACCGGCCGATTTTCGAGATGTGGCACACAGGCTTTGTACCATCGTCTGTGCCGCCCTACATGCTGACCGTCGAAATCTGCGGGCAGCCCATTTCCATGGAGCTGGACACAGGGGCCAGCATGTCAGTAATGGCTGGGAAACTCTTCAAGAGTACTTTCCCCAGCATGTCCATCGAGGCTTCGGGCGTGATGCTGCGCAGCTAATTCGGGCAACTCTCCCAGGTCCAGGGTCTGGCACAGGTTAGCATTTGCTTGGGCGACAGGGAGTCAACCCTTCCCCTTTACTTAACGAAGGGGTCGCCGCCGACGCTGCTGGGCCGAAACTGGATTCATGCACTGGGCGTTCGTCTGCCAGAGTACCCGGAAGCCAGCCTGCATGTCGTGCAAGACGTCCCCAGCCTCCTGACGGAGGTTTAAGTTCCTGTTCCAGCCAGGGGTGGGCACATTTTCCGGCACGACAGCTGGCATCTATGTACCTGAAGGAGCCCAGCCACGTTTTTTCAAGCCTCTCCCACTGCCGTTCGCCCTGAAGGACGGGGTCACCCAGGAGTGCAACGGCTACAGCGTGAGGGCATCCTGGTACCTGTCAAGACATCTGAATGGGCCGCTCCCATCGTACCAGTCCTCAAGTGAGATGGCAGTGTCAGGATCTGCAGGGATTTCAAGGTTACCATCAACCCCATCGCTACTGTCGAGAAGAACCCGCTGCCCCGGATTGAAGATTCCTGGTCAGCATTGTCTGTTGGACAGAAGTTTACCAAGCTCGATCTCAGAGATTCTTACCAGCAGCTGGTGCTGCAGGATGCCTCCCGGAAGTATGTCACAATATCGACAACTTTGGAGCTCTTTCATTACACGGGCTTACCGTTTGGCGTGGCGTCGACCCCAGCGATATTCCAGAGGGAGATGGACTACCTCTTCTGGGGCATGAGGCACGTGGCAGTGTACTTGGACGACATCTTGGTTACTGGCAGCGATGACGGGTACCACCTGCAAAACCTGCACAACGTCCTTGCACAACTGCAGGACGCTGGCCTCAAGCTGAAGCTGGAAAAGTGCGTTTTCCTAGCCCCCAGTGTTGAGTACTTGGGACATGTCATTTCCCAGGCAGGCCTAGCCCCGGCTCCCCGCAAAGTTGATGCTGTGCTCAAGACACCCAAGCCCCAGAACAAGAGGGAGCTTCAGAGCTACCTGGGCCTCATCAACTTCTACAGGAGTTTTCTGCCGAACCTGTCGGAGCATCTACAGCCGCTCCATCTTCTGCTTCGAAATGGTCAGCAATGGGTGTTTCGAAGAAGGAGCAGGACCGGGCCTTCCAGCGCAGCAAGGAGCTGATCACCAAGGCTCCAGTGCTTGTGCACTTCGATCCTGCTAAGCCTGTTGTCCTTACCGTGGATGCGTCGCCGTACGGTGTGAGAGCCGTCCGGGCAAACCGGGACAAAGATGGCCAGGAACGCCCTGTGTCGTTTGCTTTTCAACGGCTTCATGCTGCAGAGCAACGTTACAGCCAGATGGACAAGGAAGGTTTGGCCCTCATGTTCGGTGTCAAACGCTTCCACCAGTATCTGTGGGGCCGGAAGTTCGAGGCAGTCACGGACCACAAGCCGCTGTTGGGGCTGCTGGGGCCTGACAAGGCCGTTCAGGTGAGCCTGACAAGGGGCCTGACAAGGCAGCTCGAGGTGAGCCTGTGCAGGCATCACCTCGAGTGGTACGCTGGGCGTTGAGGCTGGTAGCTTACAGTTACCAGCTGGTTTACCATCCGGGAAAGGACCTGGGACCTGCTGATGCCCTGAGCTGCCTGCCCCTGCCAGAGGTGCCTGATGCTGTGCCAGAACCTGCTGAAGTGTTCATGCTGGAACACGCATACCCGGACGTGCTCTCCAGATCTGTAGTATTTCAAGCGACCAGCCGGGACCCAGTCCTGTCTCGGGTGGTCAAGGCAGTATCCCGTGGAGAGGAATTGGTGCAGCAGGCCTATAGCCACAAGGCCGCTGAGCTGAGCTTGCAGCAGGGCTGCCTAATGGGGTTCTAGGTTGGTGATCTCACGAAGTCTCCAGTCCAGGGTCCTGCAGTTGCTGCACGCAGGTCATCCTGGCATAGAAAAGACCAAGATGGTGGCCCGGTCCTTTGTTTAGTGGCCTGGCCTGGACCAGGACTTCGCTCACTTGGTGCAGAGCTGCCAAATCTGCCAGGAGCATCAGTGAGCCTCGCGTCATGTGGAGATCACCCCCTGGCCGTTCCCACAGAGACCCTGGTCCCGCCTACGCGTGGATTTTGGGGGACCTTTCAAGGGCCATAACTTCTTGGTGGTGGTGGATGCCTTTTCGAAGTGGGTGGAGGTTCTCCCTGTCCACTCCATCAGCAGGCACGACCATTGCAGCGCTACAACAGGTCTTCGCTGCCCAGAGGTTGCTGGATGTCATCGTGTCCGACAATGGTCCTGCTTTTGCCAGCATAGAGTACCTGGCCTGGCTGACGAAGAACGGAATCCTCCGGATGATGGTTCCGCCGCACCACCCTGCTTCAAATGGTGCAGCCGAGCGGATGGTGCAAACCATCAAAGACAAACTCAAGAAGAGCCAGACTGGGGATTTCCGGACGCAGATTGCCCGGATACTATTTCAGTACCGGACCGCGCCCCACATTGTCACTGGCCGTGCCCCCTGTGAGGTCCTGCTGGGTCGGATGGTCAAGACACCCTTGGACGTCTTGCATCCGGACCTCCAATCCACAGTGCTTTTGAAGCAGCTGAAGCAGAAGCTGGCTGCTGACCAAGGGTGCTGACCAAGGTGGTGTCTCCTGCCAGCGCCTCATCGCTGCTCGTGCGCATGCCAGACAGGGCCATGTGGCACAGACATGCCGACCATGTCAGGCCTCGCCTCGGGACCTGGCCAGCACCCTCGACTGCCACTTCTGAGTTCCAGCCTGCAGGAGGACTAGCAGCAGCACCAGTCGCTTCCAGTGGACCACCACCCACCTCTGAGGCGGCTACCGTTGCCAGTGGTGCAGCAACTGTTGGACCAGTGTCGAGCCCGGCACCACTCGCAAGGCCGACCACTATGGACCCTCCGGATGGAGCGAAGCTGGCTTAAGCGGCACCCGGCGTTGCCACACCCGACCCATCAACACCGGTGCCCAGGCAGGGTACTCGACGGCGGAGGCCACTGGACCGTTACTCGCCTGGATAGCAGGCACCATCAACCCAGCTAGGGTGGAGGCAGAGCCCCATATTTTGAACATGGACGTTTGTTTTTATTTAACACACAAAGTGTGCGTAAAGAGGTGTAGCAAGCATGTGACGCCCCCTCAGGCATAATGTTCGTTCGCCGCCAGGCTCGGTGGCCTGCCAAGCTCGGCAGGCAACTTTGGGCACCACACCGCAGTAAACACCGACGAGCACGGCTGCTCGGCGGTCATTCATCGTTCAGCACTACCACGCTGCGGAGCGTCCGTCTAACGGAGGGTGCCTCGAGCCCTCCCTTGTTCACGAACCCTGGTGGATCGTGACAATAACCAATGGTCATTAAGGGTTACGGACTGGATTCCAAGGGAAGGGAAGCGTAGCAGGGGGCGGCAGAAAATTAGGTGGGCGGATGAGATTAAGAAGTTCGCAGGGACAACATGGCCACAATTAGTATGTGACCGGGGTAGTAGGAGAAGTATGGGAGAGGCCTTTGCCCTGCAGTGGGCATAACCAGGCTGATGATGATCTTCATGTTCTCGATAATTTGACATTCGGTTCATTGTTTCGGTCATATTTGTCGGACATATCCTTTTGGTCCGTCGAAACCCGAATTTGCAATATTTTACCATTTAACTATGCAAATTGCCAATTTACTGACATTGTTATATTGAAGTTTAACTGCACTAAATGTTGCAAGAGCTCCAGACTGTTCAAAAAGTGTCCGGCGGTTACGATATTCCCTAATGTGAACTTTGAGCGCTGTTCGATACACATTTTCATTTCGTGAGATATCAAGGCAAAGAATTCGAGACCAAAATTGCCACACTGACTGGCAGTAGGCCAGTGCCATCAGCACTTTCGCAGAGGGAGGGGCAGTATGGGAACACTGACAAAATGAGCGGCATTGGAGCCAGTCATGGTCGAAGACAACGACGAACGTGCGAGCAGTGGCACGAGAGCGATCGGGCAGTTCCCCCGAGGGACGCCATTTCTCAACCTAGGAACAGGAGCCTAAGAGCTGCACTCTGAAGAAGTTGTTGCATCTTGCGCAAATTGTGATGAACAGCTGATGACTGCGACTCGATGAGTATGGGCGTTCCAGTCTTTAGATGCTCAGCAGAAGAGCGATGCTGACAATGTTTTTGTGTGCGAGTGTGGGTATCCCGCCTGCAGGGGAGGAATGATGATGCATTGTGACGGGCATGAAGGAGGCATGTGTGGTGAGGGATTTAGTGTTGGAATAGTAGAACCTGTTGGGTGGCGATGTGGCGATGAAAAAAAAATTGACCACGAAGAGTGCGAGGCAGGTACGTACCCAGGATTATTTTTCGGGGGAGGGCGTCCCAATCCAAGCTAACTTTTCTATGCAAATGAGGAGGGTACCTTTACTGGCACAAATGTGAATAATGCCCACCATTTGTCATAAATAAATGTGAACCCGCAAAAAGGAAATGAAATAAGGTGTATATTGTTACGGGGATGTTAGGAGTATATACAGACTGTATTTACAATATACATACAGGATCAGTCAGCGTAGACAAGATGGCTGACCACCAACAACACGCAGCAGCCAGCGTCTCGCGATCTTCTTCTTCCTCTGTCTTCTTCCATTCTTCCCTAACAGCACCCCCGGGTGGTAAAGCGCCATCTCGGCGCATGGTAGGCGAAGAATTGCGAACAAAGCATGGCTTAAGCCGCGAAACGTGCATGACGTCAACAGGCGTCGAACCGGAGGATGCATCAAACTGTAGCGGTGCAATCTCATAATTTACATCGTTAACTTGACGTAGGACTTCATAAGGCCCTGTGTAGTGAGAGAGAAGCTTCTGAGAGGCCAACCTGACGACATGGTCACCAAAGGAGCACCCAAGCAACTGGAGCGAACTTCACATCGCGATGGCACTAGTGATAACGCTGCTTTTGTATATGTTGCGAGGCTAATAAATGAGATCGGCCGACTTGACCTGCCATGTGAGCACGATCGATGACTTCTCGAGCGTACTCAATTACAACATGTGGCACAGAAGGGAGGATGGTGTCAAATGGCAATGTGGAGTCGCGACCATACAAACGATAAAAGGGCGTATATCCTGCGGTGTCATGTCAGAATGAGTTATACGCGGATGTCACGTAGGCCAGCGTGGTGTCCCATTCACGGTGATCGTTGGAGACATACATTGACAGCAACTCTGTGATTGTTCGGTTGAGAGGTTCTGTAAAACCGTTCATTTGTGGGTGGTAGGCGGTGGACAGCTTGTGCACAGTGGCACAAGAGCGGAAGAGATCTTCGACAACTCGAGGCAAGAATGAGCGGCCGCGGTCTGTAAGCAACTGTCGAGGTGAACCATGGTGGAGAATAACGTCATGAAGGAGAAAATCGGCGAAGTCGGTTGCGCAACTAGTCGGCAACACCTTTGTTAATGCATAGCATGTCGCGTAATCTGTAGCGACTGTGATCCACCTATTCCCCCTAGTCGTCGCCAGAAAAGGGCCAAGCAGGTCAAGGCCTATGCGAAAGGACGGTTCAGAGGGAACTTCAATGGGATGGAGTCGTCTGACAGCTGGCAAGGGACGTTTCTTCCGGCGCTGACACAATTCGCAAGTTGCGACATTGCGTCGCACGGAGCGATAGAGACCCGGCCAGAAGAACCGGCGTCGTACGCCTTCGTATGTACGCAATACTCCAAGGTGTCCCGTCGTCGGTGCATCTTGAAGTTGTTCGAGGGCGACGGATCGCAGATGATGAGTGTTATAACGTCATCACACAGCTAAGCAGGGAATGGTGTCAGTTTGTTCAGTGCCGGCATACATATATATATCGCTATGTGACATCACATGGATCATGGCAGTTAGCCCGCCCAGTACACATGCGGCACGACATGCTGCGCTATCACAACTGCTTCCCGCTCAATTAAATACATGGGTTAGCTACCGGGACCGTGCCTTAATCGCGAGTGAGCCCCGTGCTACGGACAGCCGTTGCAGTGCCTTTACCTAGCATTCCACAACGTTGTGAACGACAATACACCTCGTCGCACTAAAAATAAAGGTGAAACGGAATGCTGCAATAATGAAGCACAGAGCATTGTTGGACCACAATAAATATGAGCTGGTGTGTGGAATCTGGAAAGGAGTAATGATGCCGGCGCCAATGTTCGCAAATGCCATTTTATACTTAAAATTGGATATCTTGCCTGAGTTGGAAGTTAACTAAAGATTAGTAGGCTGGTTGGTATCGGAGCCCACGGTAAAACCACAAATGAAGCATTGCAGGGTGACATGGGTTGGGTCTCTTTTGAAGTCTGAGAAGCGCAGAGCAAAATTAGTTTTGAAGAAAGACTCGGGAACATGGGTGAAAATAAATGGGCAGCTAAAGTGCACAAGTATCTTACTTCAAAAGCATGAACACAGAATGTAAGAAAAGGCCAAAAGTTAGCAACCAAGTACAAGGTAATTGGAAGTGTAAATAGATAACCAGGAGTCATCACAAAGAAGGTGGGAGAAACGGAGACAGTTAATTGGATGCAAAGAATGGAAGCAAAAAGGACCATGGAGATTTATGATAATGAGAAGGAAATTAGAAGAGAAAATCTGTACGATTACACAAAGGGCAGTGCCTTCCTATTTCAGGCTCGAGCCGGTTGCCTAAGGACAACAACATACTGGGGCAAATATTCGTAAATAGATGAGGTATATGTATGCTCGTAGCAAAATTCTGGAGACCACTCAGCACATCCTAATGGAATGCAAAGAGATTCACCTAGTGAGAATCATAGTTAACGTACACCTTGCACAAGTGCTTGGGTTTAAAGTGGACAGAAGTGTCAACTGGTCAGCAGTCGAGATAAGCAAGAGATGTTTAGAGTATTTGTGGAAATAAAGAAAGGAAATGATTGATATGAGACCGGAGCTCTTACAGCCAAGGCTAGCGTTACAAGGTAGATATTGAAGAAAAAAAAAGATTAAGGAGATGTATACAAAAATGCTAGATAATAAACATGCATAGCATACCTGAATAAATCAAGCAGGCTAGGTGACTATTTGTCACCACCCCGTTTCAAAGCTGCAGTTGCCAGGAAGTGTGAGAAGCAGTGAGCTTCTTCGATTATCAGTCCCTGCCAGTCCCGGCGCGCTTGGTACTGCTGTCCCATATTCGATTTTCTCCAGCAGCCTTCGAAAGCTCCGCCAAGCAGTCCTAGAGCTGCCAGAAGCTCGTTCGTTTTTCGTGGACTGGAAGTCACAGACTGTCCATGGACTTTCAGAGCTGTCAGCAGATTTTTGCTCACACAGTGCAAGCACCTAGCAGACGACAGCTGTTTTAAAAATATGCGCTCGGTGTTTGACGCCATGTTGTGAAGGATGCCACCTGCTTCTGCGTACTTTGAATGTTCCAGGCGGCAAATACTGTGCACCCTGCTATCGTTTCTGTTACATCGGTGCTTTGTGTGCCATCATGTGAGTTTTTCACGAGCCATCTAATTCCTGCAGCTTTAGCGTGTTTTTTTATAGAGGAGCACAGCGGTCAGGCGCAGATGCTTACTTTTCTTGATGTGTTTTGCGAAATCTGTTATGCTCATTGCTATATGTGTTGTAAACAGGTAGATTTCACTTTTCAGGTGAGTAAAACAGGTGTACGAGGAAGTATATCATATTGCATTTATTGCATGTGGCTACTTCACACCAGTAGCTGGAATGGTATACAATCAGAGCTTCATTGAAAGCTGTTGACATATACCATATAATGTGGAATATAGGTCGAGGCGGAATGTAGGTCGACCCCCTTACATTGAAGCAAAGAAGTCAACATAAAAATTATAAGGCACAACACTTCGTTTTATTTAGTGGTGCCGCCAGACTCGTCACCTGCTCATTCGTTTGAACTGTCTGAACACTCGTCCGAAGACTGCTTTTCGCTGGCTGCGTCCCGCAACATGTCATCCTCGGTGCCGTCCAAGGACTTGCTAATGCAACACTTCTTGAATGCCCGCACCACCATATCGTCGGGCAGCGAGCGCCAAGCCTGCGACGCCCATGTGCCCACATTGGTGAGAGGCGACCTGCACAGCCGGCCAGTTGGTGTCGTCGGGTTGTCGCCGGCCATCCACTGATTATATTGTTCACAGGCACGGTCTTTAAAGGGCTTGTTGAGCACGACGTCCAGTGGCTGAAGTGTTGACGTCATGCCTCCCGGAATGACGGTGAGTTCCGTCCTCCCGTCGCGGAGTGCCTGCTTCACACCTGCAGTAAAGTGCCTGCGAAAGGCATCCAAGACGAGCATGCTCGGACACCGCAGGAGTCCGTCGGGTCGCCGATTCCAGACGGTCTTAATCCAATTGAGCTTGAGGGCTTCGTCCATATAGCCCTTTTCATTCACGCGAACGACAACATCCCGTGGGAAAGCCTCTTTCGGCAGCGTCTTCCTCTTGAAGATTATGTATGGGGGCAGCTTTCTGCCGTCTGCAGTACACGCGAGCATCACCATGAAGCGCGAATGCTCATTGCCCGTAGAAAGAAGCTTGACTTCCATTGCGCCGCATTCGCATACTGTGGTGGGTGATGGCATGTCGAACCACACCGGCATTTCATCAGCGTTGCCAATCTGTCCTAACATGTAGCCATGCTGCTGCCGGAGAGGGATAACATAGCGCTGGAATTTGACCAGCTTGTCCTCGTATGCCTCTGACAGCTTCTGGCAGATTGATGTGCGCCGTCGAAGTGCGAATCCCTTGTGTCACATGAAGCGACGAACCCAATAAACGGAGCCCTGAATTGTTCCTTGGGCAGTGCGGATTCTTGGGCGATCTCGATAGTTTTCATGCCAATGAGTCACGCTGTCATTGGCAAAGATCTGGCACGATGCTCGCGGACGAAATCTGCCACCTTGTCTTCGAGCTCCGGGTGCACCGCGCAGCGCCCGCGAAAGGACGTCTTCCGCGCGTTGCAGGCAAACAGCTTGCCTTTCTGCATTCGCCAGTACCGGACGCTTTTTTCAGAGATGCCAAATTGCCGCTGGGCAGACATGTTCCTATGCATTTCAGCATATTCGATGACTCTTTTTATACGCCGCGGTGAACTGACGTCTAGTACTCGTACTCATTTTGCAGGTTGTCGGGAAATTAGCAACGCCAGGAACGATAGCAGCACAAAAAGGGAAGGTGGCATCGGTCCAACTGCGTAGGCCGCGTTAACGTTGGGCCGCGTCGTTGGGGCCACGTCGGTCACCAAGGAGGCGATAACGATGCGGATGCCGAAAGGTCTGCGCTCCTACATGTTGCCAGATGACTATTCATGTTGTGCCAAGGGCCGGTATATAAGTCGAGGGGTGACCTTTTAGTAATATTTTTTGGAAAAAACCTCGACCTATATTCTGCACTATACGGTGTCTTGATCCCATGTTGATATGCTTGTCCTGTCTCGACTTGTCCCTTGTCCTTACTGTGCCATGTTACATTACGATGAATAACCGTCACGAGGATCCCATCCTCATCGCCAGTATCACGTTTCACCCGGGTTCGTGAACAAGGGAGGGCTCGAAGCACCCCTCGTTAACGGGCGCTCCACAGCGTGGTGGTGCCGAACGATGACTGACTGCTGAGCAGCCGTGCTCGTCGGTGTTTATTGCGGTTCGGTGACCAATGTTGCCTGCCGAGCTTAGCAGGCCACTGAGCCTAGCGGCGAACAAACATTATGCCTAAGGGGGCGTCACATGCTTGCTACAGCCCCTTACCCCCAGTTTGTTTGTTAAATAACAGAAACAAACGTCTATGTTCAAGATACGAGGCTCTGCCTCCACCCTAGCTGGGTCTACGGTGCCTGCTATCCAGGTGAGTAACGGTCCGTTGGCCTCCACCGTCGAGTACTCCGCCTGGACACCGGTGTTGATAGGTCGGGTGTAGCAACGCCGGGTGCTGCCTGAGCCAGCCTCGCTCTATCCAGAGGGTCCGTAGTTTCTGGCAAAAACTGGAGCTCCCGACTCTGGCAAAGGCCCGGGACGGCCCCCTTGGTCAGCAGCCAGCTTCTGCTTCAGCTGCTTCAAGACCACTGTGGATCGGAGGTCCGTATGCAAGATGTCCAAGAGTGTCTTGACCATCCGACCCAGCAGGAGCTCACAGGGGGCACGGCCAGTGACATCGTGGGGTGTGGTCCGGTACTGAAACAGTATCCGGGCGATCTGCATCCGGAAATCCCCAGTCTGGCTCTTCTTGAGCTTGTCTTTGATGGTTTGCACCATTTGAATCAGGGTGATACGGCGGAACCATCATCCGGAGGATTTCGTTCTTCGTCTGCCAGGCCAGGTACTCTGTGCTGGCGAAAGCAGGAGCATTGTCGGACACGATAACATCCGGCAACCCCTGGGTGGCGAAGACCTGTCGTAGCGCTGCAATGGTCGCGCCTGCTGATGGAGTGGTGACAGGTAGAACCTCCACCCACTTCGAAAAGGCGTTCACCACCACCAGGAAGTAATGGCCCTTGAAAGGTCCCCCAAAATCCACACGTAGGCGGGACCAGGGTCTCTGTGGGAACGACCAGGGGGTGATCTCCACATGACGCGAGGCTCGCTGATGCTCCTGGCAGATTTGGCAGCTCTGCACCACATGCAGGCTGGCTTCCGGGTACTCTGGCAGACGAACGCCCAGTGCATGCATCCAGTTTCGGCCCAGCAGTGTCGGCGATGACCCCTTCGTTAAGTAAAGGGGAAGGGTTGCCCCCCCTGTCGCCAAAACAAACGCTGACCTGTGCCTGACCCTGGACCTGGGAGAGTTGCCCGGAGGAGCTGCGCAGCATCATGCTCGAAGCCTCAACGAACACGCCGGTTAAAGTACACTTGAAGAGTTTCCCCGCCATTACTGACACGCTGGCCCTGTGTCCAGCTCCATGGAAATGGGCTGCCCGCAGATTTCGACGGTCAGCATGTAGGGCGGCACAGACGATGGTACAAAGCCTGTGTGCCACATCTCGAAAATCGGCCGGTTCTCGGACACGACGTGGAGCCTGGCTGCGGACGAATTTGAGCGTGCTGCTGCACGCCCCCGCCGCATACCCTTGCGACGGCTACCCTGGCGGCGGGCTTGTGGGTACCTGGGCTTGAATCAGGCTGCTGCTGCTGCTGCTGTTTGCTGTTTGTCCTCCCCCTTCAGCATACACGTGCCAGGTGCCCAGTTTTCCCCCACGTAAAGCATTGTGCTTGAGAGAACTGGCACTGTGAGTGGGAGTGGGCACCACCACAGCGACTGCAGGTACTGCCCTTTGTCGCCAACTCGTTGACCGCCGCTTCAGCTGACGGTGAGTCAGTTGCACGGGAAATCTCGCTGGCATCCTTGGCAGCAGCTTCCATTGCCAGCGCTGCCTTCTTGGTGTCCAGCGTGGGGTCGGGATGCTCCAGGAGTCGCGTCTGCATGGCGGTGTTGTTGATGCCGCAGACGAAACGGTCCAGGAGTAGAGAGTCCAGTTGGTCCCCGAAAACGCAGGCACTCGCTAACCCTCGTAGCACAGCAACGAACTGCCTGAGAGTCTCTCCTTCCTGGCGGCTCCGGTTGTTGAAGCGGAAATGCTCCATTAGTGTGGACGAGCGCAGTATGGCGAGCAGCTCACTCAAAGTCTTAACGCGCAACGTGTTCGGCTTGAGAAGGTCGAGCAAGGGGCTGAAGATGCGGGTCCTGCAGCTAGCCAGGAAAACGTCCCGCTGTTTGGCCTCGGGTGTGTTGTTTGCCCGGAAGAACACGTGGACTTGCTCCTGGTAAATTTGCCAGGCGGACCCATCTCCCTCGAACGGCTTGACCCTTCCATACAGCGGCATGGCGACAGCAACAGGGGGTGGTGTTTCGCCGCTCCCGGCGCCATGGGACGATCCGCGGGTACTCGTCGCCATCCTCGTCGCCAGCGTCACGAGTATCCCATCCTCGTCGCCAGTGTCACGATCCACCCGGGTTCGTGAACAAGGGAGGGCTCGAAGCACCTTCCGTTAGGCGGACGCCCCGCAGCGTGGTGGTGCTGAACGATGACTGACCGCCGAGCAGCCGTGCTCGTCGGTGTTTATTGCAGTTCGGTGACCAATGTTGCCTGCCGAGCTTAGCAGGCCACCAGCCTAGTGGCGAACAAACATTATGCCAGAGGGGGCGTCACATGCTTGCTACACCCTCGAGGTGATGCCTGTGCAGGCATCACCTCGAGTGGTACGCTGGGCCTTGAGGCTGGCAGCTTACAGTTACCAGCTGGTTTACTGTCCGGGAAAGGACCTGGGATCTGCTGATGGCCTGAGCCGCCTGCCCCTGCCAGAGGTGCCTGATGCTGGTCCAGAACCTGCAGAAGTGTTCATGCTGGAACACACGTACCCGGAGGTGCTCTCCAGATCTGCGGCATCAACAACACCACCATGCTGCGGAGCGTCCGTCTATCGGAGGGTGCCTCGAGCCCTCCCTTGTTCACGAACCCGGGTGGATCGTGACGTTGGCGACGAGGATGGGATACTCGTGACAAATGAACATGCCCAAACCTATTACCTACTGAACTGTATTTCTAGTACCTTGGTCCTTTCCTCTCTTCTAGCGCTTGTCCTGTCTTGACTTGTCCCTCGTCCTTACTGTGCCATGTTACATGCGTTACGATGAACAATCAACATGCCCAAACCTACTCCCTTCTGCTATGTTGATCCCTTCTATTGCCAAGGTGGAGTGTTTGCTTTTTGATGTGCAGAATTAGTAGCTGGTGTACATGCGCTCTGTCCTAGACACACGTCGGGCCTTGAATTAGTAGACAGTTTCACGAGCTTGGGACATCGGCGAGTGCTTTCTGCATGCACAGCGATGTGTCATGACCACGGTTTTGTGTCCGTGTGGGAAACCTGCTTAAATTTCACTGGCAATGAGCTAGCTTAAATACAGCATTTAAGGGGCACAAAGAGTGAGACTGCACTTGAACACATTCTATGTGCTCGGGCTGCGATTCCAGGATGCAAGCTTTTTGGTGGTGTCGGCGACGTGGCCTCCGGGACCGCACCACTTCGGGGGCCGTGTTAATAAATTCGCTGAGCAGATGACAGCAGCAAGGAGAGTGACTGCCGGTCACGGTGCTTCCGAACGAAACCTCGGGCAGTCCCCGACAGCTGGACCACTTGACTGTGACTTGCACTTCTGTCAGGGCTAGCCAGACTGGAAGCCGCAGACGGTTTGCGGGCAGTCCGGGATTGCATAATTGACGTCGGGGATCTTTGAATGCTAATGCGTTCCACTCTTAAAAGTGAGGCTTAAGTATCGTTGACATTCTTTTGTTTTTGCTGCGCCACCCATAATCCTGAGCTTATTGCCTGACAGCAAGTGTGGTGACTCGCAGGGTGTCTACCAACCGGGAAAACCGGGAATTCTCAGGGATTTTGAATAGTCTGGAAATACTCAGGAAAAACTCGGGGAATTTGCGCTTCTATCAGGGAAAATTAGCTGTAACTTTATTGAAAGGGAATGAAAGTCGCAGTAATGCTGGCTCGCGTAACGGAGAGGGACTGTAACGAATCGACTTTTGACGCCGTGTCGTCGGCTGGAGGAGTTGCCAGTGTACAGTCAATGGACAACTTTCCGGATGCCCGACGGCCCCGCGGCACCATCAAGTACCCCATAGAGTCAATGTCTAAGAACGTCTAAAATTTCGGACGCAAGTGCCCTTTGCCGTCCGATCTGCCGGACTTTTTGCCGTGACCGCAGGTCCGAAACAACATTAATCAAAGCCACCACTGCCGCCGTTTTGATTACCTTGCCACCGTGGTAAACGCTAGGCCTAGCTGCTTCAATGTTCATTATTAAGCATCTTGCCGCTTGGCGCCATGTTTTTTATTGAAAGAATTCGCCGCTGGTAAGCAAGGGCACCGACTCCGTCTTTGTGGTCCTAGCAGCGATTGGCTTCGAAGCTCGAAAAGTAACATAGTGCTGGTTCCCAAAAGTTAGCTTTGCCTAAATACAGAAGTGTTATGCGGTGAAGCATAACAAGCGTGGGACGGGGCAATTGTCACAGGACAAAGTATCACTCAGTCAATCAATCAGTATTTATTTTCAAAAAAATCGTTTACAGGATGGGTATAAGTACACATTCGGAGGTCCCGAAGTAACGACTGTATGGGGGACCTTCTAACAAGGCATGGAAAGGGGACGGTAGGATCGTGGCAAACATTGAGTCATATAATATATTATACAATTTATACATCGTCATCGGAAATAAACGCTAAGAGAGAAAAAAATGATCCACAAGTATAATCCACAAAAAGATACCACAAGTATAATCACACAGTTATGAAAAAAAATTGAAGAAATCTTAAAAATAACTCGCAAAAATTTAAATGAGGATGAATGGCATGTAAAACTAACGAGGAGAAGTATCAGTTATAGGCAAAATTGAGTGACTCAGTAATTTCAACAGTACATTGCATAATGGTAAAGCAGAACAAAATCTAATTAATTCTGGGTTTGTTAAATTATACTATGTGTCAGATAAAGTGTTCATGAAATGCTCCTTCATTCTACACTTTAATGATAATAATGTAGGCTTCATATCAGATGGCATTGAATTCGAAACAGAAATGCTTGAAAATGCGACAGTAAATTTCCCATGATTAGTTCGTGCTTTTGGAAGGAGAAGATTGAGTTGTACAGAAAATCTTGTGTTATAATTGATGAGGCTAGAGCGAGTAAAACCTGGTATATTAAGCTGGGTATTTATAAGACGAAACGTAAGTAGTGACAGCTTATGATTGAATAAAATGCGTAAAGGTAAAACATTTAGGGAACGGAATATGAAAGCAAAGGGAGATGTATGCAATTGGAAAGCTATTAATTGTAATGCTTGCTTTTGCAAAACTTCTAGCTGATGAAGATGTGGGGCATATGTATTTCCCCAAGATGACAGGCAGTATGAGAGGTGACTCTGTATGTATCCTTAATTATACACACGTCCATCCGCCATCTCCTGTCGCAGTACAGGCACCAATATGCCTAATAAGCATGCTGGTAGGCCTTTTCAGATGTGGCTGTGGCGATTTCAGCCTTTAATGGCAGTAAAAGACATGCATTCATTTTTTAAACTGCCCGATTTTACGGACGTTGTTGGGGCCCTTAGGGAGTCCGAAAAATCGTATGTTGACTGTACAACTGACGAAGAGAATGCTTCAAATGGTCCGTGGGGCGAACGCGCGGTGGAAGGAGGACGGAAACAGAAAGGGCCTATGCATTGAGAAATAAACGGGAAAGGAAGCCTGCCACCACTTTTTTAAAGGAGCTTGAGCTCAAAAAAACAAGGTGTTGGCTGATGCCTGAATGCAGGTGTCCCTCATTCAAACCGAAATAAACTCTTTAAAGCAGTGAAACGTAACACTGAGGCATTGTGCATGGGCCGAGAGTATGTCGGGCACCAAGAGTCGACCTCAACTCTCCTGAGAGTTGAGGTCGACGCACCAGCTGTTGAGAATCTAATTTGTGACAAAGTTTGGGCCTCACACCAATGAGCTTGCTATAAATTGATAAACACAGCTCATATCACCTTCAGTCACGGCATCCACATTTGTAGTTACGACCTGTTTTTGCCATTTTTGTGCAGTGATAGCAAGGAGTAGAGCATGAACATTCAGCTTATGGCAAATTGAAGATTCTGATAACCTAAATTACTTCCATTTTGCTTCCGAGTGATATGTATCATTACAGAGTATCGCTTTGGTGAAGGCACTACCATGATTTATGTGATGCTTGAAGTGGGGCATGTCGGAAGCAACATTGAAATATATATATTTTTTCTTTCTTGTAATGCTTGAGGTTAATGAATAACTTGTGCATTTAATCCGAGGGGCGGATTTAATCCTTTTTATAAAGAAATGTAGCATGACTTACTTTACAATATTCAAATATTTAGTTACTCTATAAATATAATGACTCATCATAAAATGCTCAAAGATTCGTTATATCACCTTGATCTGCTTTCACTGGAGTCTCAAGCATCCACCTATATTTCACACATATGTATCGACAGTCGATCATAATTCATGGCTGAAGTAGATATTCGAAAGCATTTGTTTATTTATGCATCTCGTTTTTATTCGTATTTGAGAATGTTCCACTCGATTTGCAATGAGTTCTACCATTTTTTTGAAAGATATTTTATTCGCTGTGCATTTTACTAACCCCTTGCTTCAGATATTAAAAAAATTAAATAAATTATACTCCTTACTATTCAAACTGGATTAAGTTGTTTTTAGCATGCTTACTAAGAGTGACACCATTGGGCTTTCCAAGTTTTCCAAGTTAACATGAGCCAAATACACAATGTTTTAGTATAATGGCTTACTAATCTAGTTTTTTAACATTCAGAGTGCAGTTACAATGTTCTAACATAACAAATTATCCCAACTTGCTAATAAATTCATGTGTATATCATTATTCGATATTCAATTTGATTCGAAGTTAAGCATTTGCATTTGATTCATATTTGAATATTTTGATATTCGCACGCCCCTAATACTGTGCCACGTTGGCAGCGAGACGTAGCCTTTAATACTCCTCTTGTATCTTCGAGAGCGTATTGGAAAACCCAAGGCGCCCAGCGGTCAGATCGCCATGCAAGGTGTGTAGAACCTCTTGACTGTGATGCTGATAACACAATGAGAACGTAGTTGGCGCAAATTTGGGGAAAGTACTTCACCAGGATGTTGTTTTGTAAGAAGAACGAAGACACTCCTTGCCTAAACTCCCTTGGGATAAAGTCGGCCTGACCTTACAAGTACTGAGCAAGGCTTAGATCTGCTAGATATACTTGCTAGGTAACTGCTAGGCTGGTGCTTCACTGTCTTCCTTTTTTTTGTCCCTTTTCAAGAAATGTATTTTGCGCCACAAAGTATACCTAAGAAATCTAAGCACCAACTTTCCCAAGAAGGAGGCCTCTTGGAATTTCTTAGATCTGGGTTGGCAAAGTTGTCGGCGCTTATTGTTTCTAGGAAGGCGTCCTTGTCTTGGTCGTCTTGCGGCTGCGGGTCCAGGGGGGCATGAGACAGGCAGTGGGCATCATTGTCATCTGGACTTGTATGTCACGGGGATGTCGAATTCTTGCACTCAGAGGCTCCATTATGCTAGGCGTCCGAAGGGCCTTTTAAATAGGCTAGCGAACACAATGTGTGATGGATGCTTACAACTTTGAACAGCCTGCTATATAGGTAAAGGTGAAATTTTCTGGTAGGCCAAATGAACGCAAGGCATTTCATTTTCTTTGTGAATAATTGGATTCTGCTTTCAGCAGCGACCGGCTTGTGTAAGATATGACCCTTTCAAGTCCGTGTTTCCTCTGGACTAGGGACAGCGCTGAGGCCTATGCTACTTGCGTCAGTATGAATGTCAGTATAGGCATTTTTGTTAGAAGTGGGCAAGTATTAGAGGCGACAGCAGGCGTTGTTTAAAGGGCAACTCCAGCGGTTTTTCAAGGTCGGCGGATGTCAGGGAAATCTACTGGGTACGTTCCTCTGCATCATCATGTCCTCTAAAAAGAAGGTTTGAGAGTTGCACAGATTTCTCTCTAACACCCTACCTTACCTCTGCCTCACTTACTGGCCACAATGTGTAGATGATGTGAGGAGTGTTACATGCAGAGCATGCTGGGATTATGCAGACGACAGTGTAGAGGAGTTGACGATTGTGAGCTAGTGCTTGGCATGAGAAGTTGCTGTCGCGAGAAGTTGCATTCCCTGTGGACGGGCAAGAGATGGGAGGCAAGTTGTTTTGCGTTGTTGGCTGCATGAACTTGAGCCCTCGCTTTCCGCAAACAGTTGGAGCCGATGGCGATTGCATTAATCTGAGGTTAAGCCTATCACAGTCGCCAAGTTCGTGCGTCTTCTGCTGGCAGACCTGAGTGATTGACCTGAAGCTAATTAAGCCATTAGGATGAAGAAAACTCCTCCTGTAGTTAAGTTTTGACCATATGGATTTGAAATAAACCATTCCTCATTTCATACAGTGCACGCACGAAAAGCAAGAAGCGACAAAATGGAGCAGTATCGACATCGGTACGTTGCCGTTTTCGACGAAAAGCTGCCAGCCACACTCACCGGCACTTCCCTAAATTAAGCGTGGCTACGTACAAGGGTATGTTTTTACCTAGTGTTATGCTGACTCATTGCTTAGTTTCCAAAGTGCACTGTTTGCCTTGTATCGTGAATGGGCCGCAAGCAGAGGTCCCTTCAATACAGCATCGTAAACAATCGACTTATTATGCTGCCAACGGTGTCAATACTGGCATTGGCGTTTCCGCGAGAAAAATACTCGTGTTTTAAATGAACGATCATACATGCAAAGCCCTTATCTGTGTCTGCTTTATGGAACATATTGTGAGCATGAAGAGAGTACGAAGAATAATAAGTAGCCAGCATAGTAACATTCCCGTATTACGATCTTCCACTCACTGTTTTCGAAGTTGTGTCCATAGTCGCTCGTATCAGTGTGACTCGGAGTGTTGCAACAGTGCTTACATGCAGAAAATCTGCTCTTTGATATCTTCTAACATTAATTGATGTCATCGATGAGCAGCTATAGCATTATATCTCATGCGAATGATGAGCGGTTGCTGTACCTGCCGATGTAAACAAATGCACCGGTCGGTGCTTTGGACTGCCAGAGGTGTTCTTGCAACATACAAATGCAGAAAGTCGTGCTCCACATATTACAGTGAGCATGCGAAGTGCTTTTCTGAGAAGGGGTAAAACACTTAAAATAGCAAGCAGCACGTATAAAATCAGTGGTTAACGGTGCCTTTGGTCTTCACATCGCAGCACGATATGTTGTGCTTGGGCACTGGCTTTCGGGGTGGCTGGTTGAATGCGAATGGCGATTGGTGGCTATTGAACTTGACAAAATCATAACTGTCACTGTATGACAGATCCGAAGAGCTGGTGCAGCTTACATTGTCACCCGAAGGTCCGGCATGTCCGTTGACCATGCGCTGCATTTGAAGCTACAGCTTGTGCCTGTGTATAATGGTGTGCGTCCGAACTGCCCTGTCACCTCCCCATGTGACAGCTTTGGCAAGTAAACGAGAAGAAAGGGGGTTAACCGAGGGGCCTGATTTTTATTAGTCATATCATAAGAAGCCAACAAACACTGACACCAAGGACAACATAGGGGAAATTACTTGTGCTTAATAAATGAAATAAAGAAATGATAGAATAATGGAAATTAAAATGGATGAAAAAACAACTTGCCGCAGGTGGGGAATGATCCTCGGAAGGGTTTGGGTGCGAGCTAGTTGGTACAGATCATTCATATTTAAAACAGCGCCAAAAAACACGGACAAGGGAGAAGAACGATCCACAACCTTCGCATGAGCAGCGAAGTGTTTGTTGGCTTCTTATGATATAAGCTTTGGCAAGTGCGATAATAGTCCTATCGTTGTGCCATATGGTTCCAATTTATATGTGACATCATCGGATGGCCCAGTTGGAGCATGCGCTTGGTAAATAATGTCATCGACACAACGCTTAAAAGTCCTTGACTCGGCTTCCCTCGTCAGTGGGCAAGACCGCAGCAGCACTGACAGGATGCTTAATTGCTTGTTTTTTGTGCAGGTACATTAAACACGCCCATTGTTTGAGATCAGATTTTCATTTAATTTAATTTCATTTGTTATACCCTCAAAGCCTGTGAAGGCTTTACAGAGGGGAGAGGGTTACAGGTAAATTCAAACAGTAAGTCTTATAAGAGAAAAATATACAACATAAAAATATAATTTGGCAAATAATTCAGTAGGAATACAATGAGCAATTACAAAAGCTATTACAAAAAAAAGGACAAGATATACAAGCACATTGAACAGCATTCTAGAAAGTAATGTTGGTTAAGGCATCACGAAACAAGAAATTATCGCTGATAGATACAATGTTTGCGGGAAGGTGGTTCCACTCTTGGGACGTCCGAGGTACGAATGACTGGGAAAATGTATTTGTGCTGCAAGAAGGGACGTGAACCTTGTAAGAATGATCAATGCGACGAGATAAGTAGTATGCAGTATGAATGAATACATCACACAGTGTTGTGTGGTGAAAAATTTTGTGAAATAATGATAAATGAGAAACATTACATCGAGCTGCAAGAGATGGAAGAGAAAGGCTAATTTTCATGGCTGTTATGCTGGCAGTTCTGTCATAGTTCGAAAGAATAAAACGAGCAGCGTTATTCTGAACTAATTCTATTGCGTTAATTAAGTTTAGGTTATTGGAGTCCCAGACTGCTGTAGTGTATTCTAATTTCGGGCGTATTAAGGTTTTATAAAGTAATAATTTCAAAGAGCGTGGAGCCTTAAAAAAGTTTCACCTTAAGTAACCAAGAGCGCAGTTAGCATTGTTAACCATATTAATAATATTGGTTGCCCAGGTAAGGTCGTATGTAATATGAATTCTTAAGTACTTGTATGAAGTTACCTGTTCTAAAGGGAGATAATTTAAATAGTATACCTGAGAGACGTTTGGTGTGCTAGATACATGCATAGCTTTACACTCGTTAACATTTAATTCCATTAGCCATAAACTGCACCAGTCTGATATTATATCAAGGTGCGATTGAAGACGGTTAGTATCAGAATTTGTAGTTATTTCTCTAAAGATAACACAATCATCTGCAAAGAGATGAATGTTAGAAGTTACTTGTGAAGTAAGGTCGTTAATATACATTAAGAACAACAATGGACTGAGAACCGATCCTTGGGGCACTCCGGAAGCAACAGAGCACACCGGTGAATTGCAGCTGTTAGCAGTAACGTATTGTGAGCAATGAACAAGAAAACATTCGATCCATTTTAAAAGATTAGCATCAATATTCAAATGAGTTGGTTTGTGGACTAGAAGTTTATGACAGACTTTATCAAATGTTTTTGAGAAGTCTAAAAATATGCAGTTGGCCCATGATGAACGATCAAGAATTCGATGCAACTGATGAGTGAAGGATACGAGTTGAGTCTCGCTAGAGAATTATTTCCTAAAGTCATGTTGTGCAGGGGAAAAAATGTGTTATCTTCAAGAAAGTGGACGAGGTTTGTGAATACAATGTTTCAAGCAGTTTGCAGCACGTGCTGGTAAGTGAGATGGGGTGCTAGTTAATTGCTATGTTTTTGTTACCAGATTTGTCTTGTTTTATGCATGCACTGTTCTCTGCAAATCTGCTTGTCCTTAGCAGTGATGTAGAATTAAATCCCGGTCCTATGATAAAGACGACTTGCAACACCAGTAATTCAGACAAAACTTCGTGCTCATCTGAACAATATTTCCGGAATGCTGAGCTATTGGCTGGGCAGAAAATGATGGCTCATGACATCGCTGACATCAAGGTTTTCCAGCAAACTGTTCAAGCGTTTCGACGCTCTGGAATTCTGTGTGGATGCCCTCGAAAGAAACTACCGCTGATCCTAGAGTCTCGTTTGATCATTCTTGTTCTGATGTACGCTCTTTATCTCAGGCCGTTTCGGAACTTCGATGCCCTTCGTTGCGTGATGGATCTTGTCAGACTCAGTCGTCGATGGATCGACATGCTTGCAAAGATCCACAACGTCTTCTTTGTACTTGGTGAAGTTTTCACTGGGTTGTTGGGAACGGCTGCGCAAGCGCTCTTCGGCACGGAGCTTCCGCACCTCAAGGCGACCGAATCTTGCGTAATGCGCGCCTTGAAAACTAGCCAGCTGCTGAGGTCGGATTCGTGGTTGTGGTACCACACACTAGCGATACCCGTGAGATAGAAGTTCACGTAACTGAGCTTCACAGCATCGTCCCATTTATTGTCAGCACTCACCTGCTCGCATATCGAGAGCCAGTCTTCTACGTCGTATTCCTCGGAACTGCTGAAGATGGGAGGATCGCGTTGACGCACTGAGTCGGGACAAATCAATGTTGGCGATGCCGGTGTTGTTTGGCTGGCATTGTCAGGCATGATAGCCGGCAGTGTCCGATTATGTAGTTCCAGGGTGGTTGGGGAAGTACTACCCCGCACCTCCACCAACTATGTAACATGGTTTATTGAGCACTCAGAAATGCGACCGTCTCAGTTGAGCGTCGGATACCGAGAGCGCGAGCCCCTCTTCGTCAGCGGGCCAATGATGATAGTGCATCCATAGGGCGTACCAGTCTTCTTCGCTACAGTAGAAATAATGAATATCGTCTCAAAGCTTAAAGGAACAAAATTTTACATCACTTAAGATTTCTCAGCTAATGCACGTGTTATTCGCAAAAAGCTATGGGCAGCAACCTCTTCTTTTCGTGACCATGGCTCTGCGGTGATGTGTTATGACCACATTTTTATAAATGGTGTCTGCTACAGGTGGAATGATACAGCTAACGCCCTAGTTGACGATTCAGGTCTCGCTGCAAACACCGTAGTGAATAATTCCAGTCTTTCTGAAGGCTTGCCAAGCACTCTCCCAGCTGCGTCTTCACATTGACATATCTGTGACTCTTGCAAGCTTACTTTCTTGAATTTGAATGCAAGAACTCTAGTAAATAAGTTCCTGCTGTTTCTTTCCGTGGTAGCCTCCTATTCCACTCATTTCATTGGTGTCACTTAAACCTGGGCTGCGCTATCACATATACGACTCTGAAATCACTCCACCCGGCTATATAGCTGTCCAATCAGACCGCAAAACTGGCAGGGGAGGCGGTGTTGCCCTTTTTTTCCTTTACAAATCTGACTTGAAGTTTTCGGTTATCTATCCTCCAGCAGATCTTGAGTCTGTCTGGTGTAAATTGCACCTAGGCAAAAAAACAATCATAGTCTCTGTTTTCTACCATCCACCTGCTTCTTCACCCGATAACCTTTTTCTTCTTGCTCATTATATCAACATGCACAGTTTTTATGCATCTAGTTTAATTCTAATGGGAGAATTTAACACACCAGATATTCACTGGCCCTCACTATCACATCACAGTTATTTAGGTAGCGAGTTAATTAACTTTTCTTTATTTTTTGGGCTTACACAAGCAGTTAATGGTGCAACAAGACAAAACACACTTCTTGACTTGGTGTGCATTAGTTCAAACCTTGTTGATAAGCTGTGTGAGTGTGAAATTACTGATGGAATTTGAGATCACAAGGCACTGTTCATATTGCTAAACTGCAGTCTGTAAACCGCGTGCCGAAATTCAAAATTTTTTCGACTTTAATTGCTCTGACGACACATCTATTCTTGAAGATTTATCAGAATGTTTTGAATCATTTTGCATGCTCAGTAAAGATTGTGACCTGAATACACTGGTTCATGAGTTTGAAAACCTTACAAAGCTGCGTATTCAATGCTTTGTTCCGTTAAAAAGTAAGAAAAAAAATTGTGCCATCCCTTGGATGACTAGAGAATTTTTTCAATTATCACGCCGCGTTACAAGACTGAGACGCTCGAAACGCAGTAATGACCCAGATGCAATTGCTAGATTCACCTCTGCTAAAGAGGAACTAAATTTGAAAATGAATAAGGCCAAAGATTTTTTCTTCTATGTCGAGCTGCCAGGATTGCTAAGAAATAATCCTCGGAAGTTCTGGCATTCTGTCATGCCTACTAGTGATTCTTCATCTTCATTTACTATCAATGATGAAATTGTAAATGATCCTGCATGCATCTCCAATGCATTCAATGAATATTTCCTTCTGTGTACGCAAATGATTCTCATGTCTACCCTCTTTTGATAATAATTCAAATTTTTCTATTTCCGAGATTGCAGTTGGTGTTAATGGTGTCCTTAATTTGATTTTAAATTTTGACAAAAAGTCTAGTGGCTCTGATGGCATTCCAAATTCGTTCTTACTTCGCTATTCACAATGGACATCGCACTATCTTGAAATTATATTCAATAAGTCTCTAGAAACAGGAATCGTTCCTTCATCATGGAAACTTGCAAGAGTAACACCCTTGCATAAAACAGGTAACAAGACAGTTGTAACAAATTACAGACCAATTTTTTTAACTTCCCAATCGTGCAAAATGCTGGAACATATTGTCACCCAGCTATTACAACTAAAACAGTTTGGCAAAATACAGATTGGCAAAAAACGTCTATCTTTAGCGATGGCTGGTCCTGGGAGAGCCCGTGCACAACCATGAACTTCGTCGTTCTCGCCTTAAGGGTCCCGTGTCAACACGTGCAAACTTATTTTGCGTCATTGCTCCCCTCTCAAAAGCGACTGGCCCGGTTGCTTCAAGGGCAGCGGGCGTGCACTATGGGCAATAGTGCCAACATGAAAAGACAAAAAAGAAACATACAGGAGTGTACACAATGCTGAAGCGGTTTGTGAGGGTTGCTTAGCCCTGGCGTGCGTAGTATGGCCTCATCCGTACTACGTGGACAACTTCAGCACGGGGACAGCGTCGGTTCGAACCAGGATCAGAGCTTTGAGGCACCACCTCGTAGTTCACATCACTGAGGCGGCGTAGAACTTTGTAGGGGTCGAAGCAACAATTTCTCTGAGAGCCCACGGTGTCTGATAGGCGTCCACACCCACACGCGGTCGCCTGGTAAGTACTGGACATTCCGACGGTCCGGTTGTAACGATAGGCGTTGGTATTCTGCTGGGTGCGGATGCGATTCCGAGCAAGCTGGCGATCTTCCTCGGCTTTCTCGACGAAATCTTCAGTGGTGTCATTCCTTGTGGATCCGTGGTCTACCGGGAGCATGGCATCTAAGGGGGTTGTAACACGACATCCGTAAACAAGCTCGAATGGTGTAAACTCAGTGGTCTCCTGCACAGCGGTATTGTAAGCAAACATGACGTATGGCAAAATTTCATCCCATGTTTTGTGTTCCAAATCAATGTACATGGAGAGCATGTCGGCTAATGTTCTGTTTAGGCGCTCTGTTAAGCCGTTAGTTTGTGGATGATAGGCTGTGGTCTTTTGGTGGTCGGTATGCGTCAGTGTGACGATTTGTTGCAATAACTCCGCTGTAAACGCTGCACCGCGGTCAGTAATGAGTACAGCGGGTGCACCGTGGCGAAGCACGATGTTGTGGACGAAGAAGCTGGCGACTTCAGCAGCAGTTACCCGCGGCACAGCTTTCGTCTCCGCATAGTGAGTTAAATAGTCAGTTGCCACGATTATCCACTTATTTTGCAAGGAGGACGTGGGGAACGGCTCAAGAAGGTCCATTCCCACTTGCTGGAACGGCGCCGGAGGCGGATCCAAAGGCTGAAGGAGGCCGGCAGGCTTGACGGGTGGAACTTTACACCTCTGACAGTCACGGCATGTTCGCACATAGCGCTGAACCGACGAAAATAGGTGTGGCCGATAGTATTTTTGCCGTATGCGCGCTAATGTCCTCGTGCAGCCTAAGTGGCCGGCACAGGGATCGTTGTGACACGCCTGTAAAACTTCCTCGCGCAGTGCTGTCAGAACGACGAGAAGGAACGTTTCCTGGCTGTTCTCGAAATTTTTCTTGTACAGGACATCGTTTCGCAGGCAGTGCGACGTCAATCCTCTTGAAAGTGGGCGTGGGACAACGTCAGCTCCCTCGAGATATCGGATGACTGGAAGCAGCTCAGAGTCTGCACGTTGATAGTCAGCCATGCGCACCACGTCGACGACACCAAGAAACGGCAAATCTAGCTCCAAGTCGGAGGATGTCAAGGGAATAGGAGAATGTGACAAGCAGTCAGCGTCGCTATGCTTATGGCCGGATCTGTAGACAACAGTTATGTCGTATTCCTGGAGGCGGAGGCTCCAACGAGCGAGGCGACCTGACGGGTCTCGTAGATTGGCAAGCCAACAGAGCGAGTGGTGATCACTGATCGCTCGAAATGGCCGGCCGTATAAGTAGGGTCGGAACTTGCTGATGGCCCACACGACTGCTAAGCATTCTTTTTCGGTCGTTGAACAATTAGCTTCTGCTTTTGTCAGACTACGACTCGCGTATGCAATTACACGTTCTGCGCCATCTTGCCATTGAACCAGAATGGCCCCAAGTCCTACGTTGCTGGCATTGGTGTGTATTTCAGTTACCGCGGTGTCATCAAAATGCGCCAGCACTGGAGCGGATTGAAGGCGTTTACGCAATTCGGTGAAGGCCTGCTCTTGGTCTTCCGTCCACGCAAAGGGCACATCTTGTCGTGTCAGTCTTGTGAGCAGTTCAGCAATCCTTGAGAAGCCTTCAACGAAACGACGGTAGTAAGCGCAGAGGCCCAGGAACCGCTGAATAGCCTTTTTGTCTTTAGGACGAGGAAACTCGGCAACGGCAGCGAGTTTTTCTGGGTCTGGTCGTACTCCTTGGTAGCTGACCACATGGCCTAGAAACTTGAGTTTCTGGAAGCCAAAGTAACATTTTTCAGGCTTGATGGTGAGGCTGGCCTTGCGTATTGTGGTAAGGACACTTCGTAGCCGGGCGAGATGTTCATCGAACGTGCTGGAAAACACAACGTCGGCTAGGTACACTAGACACGTCTGCCACTTTAGTCCAACGAGTACAGTGTCCATCATTCTTTGGAACGTAGCAGGAGCGGAACAGAGACCGAAAGGCAGCACTTTAAATTCGTACAGCCCATTGGGAGTTACGAAGGCGGTTTTTTCACGGTCACGCTCGTCCACTTCGATTTGCCAGTAGCCTGACTCTAGGTCTAACGAAGTAAAGAACTGAGCATGACGCAGATGGTCCAAAGCGTCATCGATCCGTGGCAGGGGATAAACGTCGCGTTTGGTGACTCGGTTAAGCCGTCTGTAGTCAACGCAGAAGCGAAGTGTGTTGTCTTTCTTTTTTACTGGTATGACAGGCGATGCCCACGGACTTGTCGACGGCTGGATGACGTCATCATTTAGCATTTCTTGAACTTGACGCTTAATCGCCTCCCGCTCCATAGGCGACACGCGATACGGATGCTGACGAACAGGCCGCACCGACTCCTCTGTAACGATCCTGTGTTGCGTAACGGAAGTGCGCTGGACTTAGGATTCCAAGGAAAAACAGCCGGAGAATTCTGTCAGTAGGCCCAGCAGCTGATCCTTCTGTACATCTGCTAAGTCAGCATTAATGTTGACGCGGGTATTCAGGCTGGCGTGAGTTGTTGCATCCAGTAAGTCACTTCTAACGTGCCGATATCGGAGAAGTCAGCAATGTCGTTCAGGAATGCCACAGCTGTACCTTGAGGGACGTGCTGATACTCATGGCGGAAGTTTGTCAACAAAACTTGCGAGCACTTATGCTGTATTCGAACAAGGCCCCGGGCAATGCAGATGTGTCTTTCGAGCAGCAGCGGGATATTTGCCTCGGCAATACCCTCATAGCTGTCGAATGCGTCGCAGGTGACGAGGGTCGATACGCTGCTCCTTGGCAGCACCGTGATGTTCTCGTCAACAATCCTCAAGGCGTTGACATACGTGTCATCAGTGCTGCTCCCTGCTAAGGCCTGCGCCGTCGAAAACGTTACTCGCGACTTTTGTAAGTTAATCACAGCTCCATTAGCCTGCAGAAAGTCCATTCCCAGAATTAGGTCCCTCGAACAGCTTGGGAGGATAACGAAATCTCCGAGGTACGTAAACCCACGAATGCTCACTTGCGCTGTGCATCTTCCTACCGGGGTTAGCAGATGGCCTCCTGCAGTTCGAATCTGCGACCCAGTCCACTCGATAGAAACTTTCTTCAGCTTGCAGGCAAGGTCCATGCTCATAACTGAGGTGTCCGCTCCAGTGTCGATTAACGCCGTTATTTCTTCGTCATCTATGGTGACGGGAATGTTCTGCGTTACTACCTCTCGTAAGGTGTTCGACTCCGTCTGTACGTCTGCGTCGTTCTATTTTCGTCGTTGTCGTCGTAGTGGAGGATATTGCGTACGGTCGTCGTCAGCGGCCTCACCTCCGGAGGTCGCTGAACTCAGTTTTCCCGACCCGCCGGGCTAGGCGAGCGGCGTCTCAGAGCGCCGCGAGTAAAGGCTTGGCTTGGTGATTGTGACCTGTAACGAGCAGGAGGCGATGAACGAGGCTCCTGCGTTCGTTGATCAACATTGCGACGATTTGCAACGAAACTCTCTATTTCCGGCGGCCGCTCACCAGGTCGTGGACGAGGTGCATTCGGTGAGAATCCACGGAGCCCCACATGATGATAAGGACACATTCTGTAGATGTGTCTGGCTTTGCCACAATGAAAACAAAGGGACTTGTATGTAGTCTGTGGTGCGCCAGACGTCGCTCTTCCTAGTCCTTGCTTCGGCAATGTGCGGTGGGCTGCGAGGTGGCCTGAAGCTTACGTCCATTTGTTGAGTGGGGTGTACCATGCTGCACGCACTTGAGGGTGGCGGACGGCGTACTGCTTCAGCGTAACTCATATCGGCCTGCGGTCCCTGCTGTGGTGCCTCGTACTGTCCAGGAACATGGACGGCCTGTCGGACCTCGGTGCGCACCATTTCCGCAACGGAAAGTTGTCCCACAGGGGCAGTGGTCGTCTGCATCTTCTGCAGTTCCTCCTTGACGACAGCCCTGATGAGTTCTCGCAAGGCGCCAACGTCGTTACCAAGGGTAACGGCAGAGAGCTCCCTTGAAATCACGGCGTCGCGGTTGTTTTGCCTGGCCCGCTGTTGAAGGGCCTTTTCCATAGTGGTGGCTTCGTCATGGAACTCTGCAAGTGTCGTCGGCGGATTTCGAATGAGGCCAGCAAAGATTTCCTCTTTGACGCCGCGCATGAGATGGCGCACCTTCTTTGTTTCAGTCATAAAAGGGTCCGCACACCTGAAAAGCCGATTCATGTCTTCTACATACGCCGTCACTCGCTCATTCGGGCCTTGAATTCTTGCCTCCAACGCTAACTCCGCCCTCTCCTTCCTGTCCGCCCTGGTGAAGGCATTGAGGAACTGCCTACGAAATTCTTCCCATGACGTCAGTGTCGCCTCGTGGTTCTCAAACCATGTTTTCGCGGAATCCGCAAGAGCGAAGTACACATAGCGTAGCTTACGCTCATGGTTCCAGTCGTTGAGGTTGGCAACCCGGTCAAAATGGTCAAGCCAGTCGTTGGCGTCCTCTGAAGCACTTCCGTGGAACAGATTCGGCGTCCGGATGTGATTGAGGACAACGTGCGATGCTTCAGGAGTGGCAGGAGGTGGTTGGTTCGTCATCGTTCAGGTGGCAGACCGTGCTGTGGCTGGAGTCCCTGGAGACATCGGTTGGCACGTATGTGCACAGGGGTAAGCTCGGCTGAACTACTCGCCGGGCTTAGGTCTGGGGTATGCTCCGGAGATCTTAACATCGACCGTACCCCGCACGTCCACCAGAAATGTCACCCAGCTATTACAACTAAAACAGTTTGGCAAAATACAGATTGGCAAAAAACGTCTGTCTTTAGCGATGGCTGCTCCTCGGAGAGCCCACGCGCAACCGCGAACTTCGTCGTTCTCGCCTTAAGGGTCCTGTGTCAACACGTGCAAACTTATTTCGAGTAAATATTATTTACAAACATGTAATAAATTTTCTTGAGTCGAACAACATTCTAACTAATGTTCAGCATGGCTTTAGACGTGGTTTCAGTACTATCATGCAGTTAACTGACATCACCCATGACATTGCTTATCAATTGGATCTCTGTAAACAGATTGACACTATCTTCATTGATTTTTCTGAAGCTTTCGGTTCATTACTTAATTCTTACCTCTTGCAAAAATTAAATGCGATACTAAAAAATTATCGTCTGGTCGATTGGATTGCTAGTTTCCTTTCTAACTAGTCCAATACGTAAACTTTACTTCTGCAAAGTCATCCATACTTGAAGTAGGCTCTGGGGTTCCTCAAGGATCCATCCTGGGTCCTCTATTGTTTTTAATTTATGTCAATGACCTCCCAAAAAATGTTTCTTCCAGCATTCGTCTTTATGCTCATAATTGCGTCTTATGGATGGATGGATGGAATAACTTTAATGAAAGGTCCTGTGAGCTACAGGGTGCAAGGCCCCATAGAGCGGGCGACTCCCACGTTGGGACAGTGAGTTGGGACAGGGAGTTGTAACTCCCTGGCCGCATCATGGGCTCACTGGACAGCCCAGAGCTGCTCCGCCGGGTTCGTGCTGCGTAATGCTTCTTGTAGCCTGGCGGAGTCTTGATTCTTGTTTGCTTGGGTCCGACCACATGGCCAGAGCAAGTGATGTACGTCTAGTGTGTGTGCTATGGCAATTTTCACAATGTGATGTTGTGTATAGGTCAGGCATGTAGTGATGTAGTCTTATACCACCCGATTGACTCTGCAACTAGTTATAAGCGACTGAACTCTTGTCTCTTTCGGTGCTGGGTGGGAAAAATGGAAAATGAACATTAATTCTTTTTAAAAATTTTGTTTTGACCTTAACGAAAAGAGCAGCACCTGTAATTGCAACATATTCTTGGAATGGGTCACCTTTAACCAGAGCTTAACAATACAAATACCTTGGCGTAACATTGACTCTCAAGGACTACACACATTGACCAAACTTGTTCAAAGGCCCTGAAACAACTTGGATACCTACGTCGTACTATGCAAAAGGCTCCAAAGGCAACTAAAATGTATAAAACTGTTGCTCACCCCGTTATCAATTATGCAGCAACAGTCTGGTCACCTCATAACCAAAACAACATAATCAAACTAGAAGCAGTTCAGAAAAAAGCTGTCCGTTTTGTTTTTCACCGGTATGACCGCTATTTTTCACCCTCATCTGCCCTCCCTACGCTGAAACTAACATTACTTTCAGTACGCAGTGATGTGGAATGATCAAAATTTTTGCACAACATAATTAACAAGTCCTATCGAACTTCAAACACAGCTTGCATATCTTTCACCAGGCTTCTTGTACGCGTAACTTCCATGAGCTTAATCTTAACCATTTCTATGCCCGTACAAATAATTTCAAGTACAGCTTCTTTCCCCGCAAATAGAAGTATAGAATTTCTTACCTGGTTGCCTTCTTTCACTCTCGATAAGCGAATTCGAAAGTGCTGTCTATGAAAACCAGTATGTGTAACTACTTAAATTAGGTTTAGTTTATAGTTTATGTGTGAAGCAATAAAATGATGGACACCGACCAAAAGTGTACTAAAAAAGGATTAAATCTAAAAGACGTTTTGGATTCCCTATGGAAGCCTTGTTCACAGTGGGATGAAGGAAAGTTCACGGAAGCTTATGTATACTTCATAACGTGAATAAGCAGCGCGTGTATGATGGGGGAGGGTACTCTCATTTCGATTGAGCATGTGACGTGTTTTTTGTATCTCCAGCGATTCCAGATACAGCCGTGATTTTAGGTTTCTTTCTTGGCCGATAACTCTCTAGCGATCCCAGTCAATCTTGTGGCCCGTTGCATCCGTGTGCTCGGCAAGGGCATTCGAAACTATACGCTTCTTTTTGACATTTTTCTGATGCTGCCTCAGTCTCTGTTTGAAGTTGCCCGATTCACCAATGTATGTGTAGTCACAATCTGCGCAGGGTATCTTATAGACTACGCCGGAAAACGATTCTCTCGGAAGCCTGTGCTTACTGCCAATGAGTGCTTACCTCAGCTTACACACGGGCACGTGCGCCACCTCAACATCATAACTCACATTCTGCGCAGTTATGACGTTGAGATGGCGCAGTTGAGAACACGGTCTTCTCTCAATCACTCTCATTTACTTCAATTTGCCAGTAGCCAGTCTACCTACGAAAAGATTGTTTGCATTGCAGAGCCAGTCAGATGCATCGTCTATCTGTTTGTGGGAAAGGGTATACGGCCTTCCTCGTGACTTTGTTCTGGCAGCGATACTCGACACAGAAGTGCAGAGTTCCATTCTTCTGCTTTACTAAGACCACAGGAGATGCCAACGGACTGTATCGATGACTGGATAATCGCGCTGCATTTCATCGACTTGTTGCTCTATGGCTTCTCGTTCTCACGTTGAAATGCAGTATGGGCTCTGACGGTGGGGTCAATCACTTTTATTATGCAATGCTTGGCAACTGGGTGCTTTTCCACTACCTTTCCTCTACTTTTCGTCTTTATCTTTGATGCAGTCCTTGTATTGCAGTAGGAGGTGTTAAGGGGTACTCCTGCTTGTGCCAGGGAAGACTCCGATTAATATCGGAAGCTGGTTCAGAAACTTCGACTGTCGAGTTAGGTGGCCATGAATCCGAGAGAACAAATGCGTTGTTGACAGCAGCAACTTCCTCCACATAAGTGATTTTTGTGCCCACCCTTGTTCAGGTGTTTATACTCCTGGCTGAAGTTCGTCACTATTACCTGTGCTTTTCCTTTGCAAAATTGCATGATTCCTTTGTGACACTGATTTCACGGTCGAGCAGCAGGTGTTTGTTGTTCTCGAAGATGACTTCCATGTCTTCAGCTGCTTCTGCGTCGGTTACTCACTTGATCTTCAAGTGCACTCAAGGCACGATGACTGCAAGTCATATCTGGCGATATTGCTTGCACTGTGGACAGGGTTATTGATTTTGACTTGGTTCGACGACTGCATTGTGTTGGCTCAGAAAGTCCATGCTGAGAATTACGTCTCATGAGCAGTGTTGCAGGATAACGAAGGTCGCAGTGGTAAGTCTGGGGATGAACTGTCACTGTGGCTGGGCAAATCCCACTTGATTTGAGGGCCCCCCATGCAGTCCTGAATTTCTTCAACTTGACGGTGAAGGATCCACTGATCACAGAGTGGTTGGCTCCTGTGTCTACTAGAGCAGTGCATTGTGTCTATCGAGAAGCATGTCAAGGTTGGTGTTTCATGGTCTCTTGCATGAGGGAGTGGCGTCGGGTCCTGGCTGCATTGCATCATCCTGGTACTGTTTCGTTGAGTCTTCAAATTTTGATTAGGCAGAGCTTTCTTGACTTCAAGGCTTTGTTTGTATGGCGCCATGTCATCGCTACGTCGTTGAGATAGAAGTTGAAGTGGCGGCAGCACAGGATTTTCGGCACTATTGAAGGTTCGAAATAGCAGTTGCTCCTATTGGTCGAAGCGCCGTGGTCACGTGCTAGCGCACGCTTTTTTCGTCTGTTGCAGACTCCGGCGCCATTCCCGGGTATCGAAATCGCGATTTGGTTATTTCTGGCGGCGGAGTTCTGGCTTGAAGCATTTCGCTAGCGCTGGCGCCGTTTACATATTGCAGCGTTGCCTAGCTTATGTTGTTATTATGGGTGCAACAAGTGAGGAGGCTAGGTGAAAAGACATTATTCCCTCTGGAAGAAGCAACAACACTTGTTGAAATATTTTGCTGCACAGGATCGGCCAGGCAAACTTTGAAAATGCGTGGGACCAGCGTCTTTGTGAGGATAGTGGCCGTTCATCAGAAGTCACTTGTATTTCTTCAGATGATTTGGTGAGAAGCACGAGCGTCTGCAGCCTTTCTTCGCATGAAATAATGTTTGGCATGATTGTAGTTGAAAACATTCACTCGCTGCTACGAAAGCCATGCTTCATGCTTTCTGAGCCTCGCCTTTCACGCTTCTGGTTCGGCAGGCTTCATTATGATGTTGCATACATTGCTTGGCACACTCGTTTCGTTGTAGCTGAAACTGTCGCTGTGCTCAAACACGAAAGTTGCGCTTCATTTGTTAGTTCAAGCTGCTGTTCAGTGACGCGTATTGCATGCTAAAGGGACGCGCATCGCTAGATGTATATATATATTTTTTTGTTTGAGTTGGACTCCGCTGTTGAACACGAGACTAAAATGGCGGTTCTCATCGTTTGAGCCCCTGCTGTTCATGCTACTCGCACTGCAGGTCTAGTTTTTATGTAGTGCGCATTGGTGCACGTATCCGTATTTGCGGGCTTGTTACCAAAGTTGGCAGTTACTGTGCCTAGGCACAGCAGCTGTATCTTGAGTACGCCATATCTGCACACGTAATAAATCAGAATGCAGACATTTGCTAAAACACCCTAAATTATATTGAGTTTAAAGATGTTGTGCTGGTTGAAACATTTTTAACGCAAGTAGGTCGGGTAGAGAAACCTCTAACGAAGGGGCGTGCAATGACCCAGACCGTTTTCAACGTTCGACATTGATAAAATTGTTATGGCCATGCACACGGCGGGCTCATATATCAACAGTCCTTATTTTCGAAATTATTTGTGAAACGTTACGGCATATATTTTCTTCCGTGCCTTGTATCATTTCTCAAAGAGTTGTGCCATAGCAAATCTTAGTTTATTTATCTTAAGTTCACTTTACCGAAGACCAATTTGAAAGCCAAATATTTTGGAATTACAACATCAAGAAATGAAGGCCATATGCATTACCAAGGCTTTTTGTCGTTTCGAGCAAATGCACCTTTGACAGAATATATTATGGAAGTAGACCCTAAGCCTGTGTTTTCAAAAAGTAAAAGGTAAATATCCACATACAAAGCATATGTTGTTCCTATTTCTCTTGGCGGCGTTCAAGTTCAAATGAAGCTCATCAAAAGGCGTCGTTCGAGAAGCAACGCTACGTTAGCTCGCTTGCGCCCACCACTTCCACCGTTGACACCGCAATCGAAGTGATCGTAGTGGAAGGAGCTTCGATAAAGCAGTGCAACATGGATTCGGGAAGTTATTGACGTAACTAATTTATGAACCTCTCCTGTCATAAACGCAACAACTAAATCCTTCAGGCACGCATTGCACTGCGCGCCAAAGGGGGCGAACGTTGGGAGCATCTGCTAGCTGTACCCGGTCTAGGTGCCGCCACTGTTGGCGCCTGGGTGGAGTCGAGAGAAGGAGCGCTGGCATAGGAGGAGGACGGAGGAGATGTCGTTACTTTTAGATCATTTAGGGGCTTTACTGCATCACGGCCCATGCAAGAGGTTGTGTTTCTACCAGAAAGCTCGCCTTTATGCATAGCGTTTGCCACCAGCATTTACCGGTAAACATTACAGTTACGTAAGCTGCAGTTGCCGGGAAGCGTGAGGAGCAGTCAGGACTCTTTGAATGCTATCACGTTCCACTCTTATAGGCGAAACTTAAGTGTCCTCCAAATTTTTTTGTCCACCCTTAACCAACCAAAGACCACGTGCATGTGCAGATCGTAAGGAAGATATGGTTCCGCACAAACCACCTTTGTTCATCGTTCAGAAGCATCAACATCCTCACCTGCTTCTAAAAAAGCAGTAAACTGAGTGAAATGTGAATGCCATTAGCCTCGAGATCTTTGAGTGGCACCCTCTCGTGTGTCATGTTAGAGTGCCCTCTTCTTTCGCCACCCAACATTATTGATGGCGCTGTTGAAGGTGTCTCTGTGCTCTTCGCTTTCACGCTGTGCACCGTGCTTGCTACGTGAAGGCAGCTTGGCGCTGTCGGCCGACCTCCTCTGCTAGAGTTTTTCAAATGCGAGTCGGCAGGTTTGTAGAACTGTACATATGGAATGTTCTAGGACACTATTTCTTGCAAAATCGAGCAGAGTTGCCATCGTCACCACGCTTAGTGTCGATTGCTTCTGGTGTTGTTTTACTGGGCCTCTTTGATTATCACTGGGTTTCTTTGATTTTTGGAGTTCTGGCAGACAGATGGCAGCCAGGTAATTCCATTCTCGATAGGAAGTCGCGTAGGCTGGGTTCCCAAACAAACCAAAGCTGCCAGAAGTTTGCAAAATTGAACGCCGGGACAGCAGGCCGCAGGATAAAGGTAAACATGCTACCAGCATGGCAACGGCAGGCGAGGTTGGCGCATGCTCGGCGTAGATGGCCAATTTATGCATCGCCAGCTTGAAAATATGTAGTTGCATTCGGGAATGTGATCAATTTTGTGATATTTCGCGTGAATCAGCACAGGACACGCACTGGGCACCGCACTTTGCACAGTGCAACAAATGGCCTCCAACGTGTCCAATGCCAACACGCGAAATTGCGGTAAGTGATCGTATGCCCAAAAGCGATCGCTCGAGGATGGATAGATAAATAGATGCTTTGAGCGTCCCCTTTTAAACAGGGCGGTATGTTGTGCCATGAGGCTCTTGTTATTTTGCCTAATGTCCTGCTTATACTTAAAAAGAAAAAAATATATATATATGTATGTATATATATATATATATATATACACATACATACATACATACATACATACATACATACATACATACATACATACATACATACATATACATACATACATATATATATATACATACACACGCACACACAACAAACAAAAGGACGAAAAAAATGGAAGGAAGAAGAAGTGCGTCGTGCAAAGCTCCGCAGCCGGATCGCCAGCGCTACTGAAGTGGGGCTCGGACTAGACACTGTTCCTGGTGTGACTAGCTAAGCCTACGCTGTTGCGTCTTCCTGTCAGCATCCTTCGTGTCATCCACAGCCGTGTCTGACTTTCCCATAATTGGTGGAGGTTTGCTGAGTCTCCTGTAATCCTGGAATTGCGCAGCCGGACTCTCCCTGCTACCATGACCACTGAAAGCACCACGAGCTTACCACCACCTGCTCCCCAGTCCTCCGTATGCCCCGGCACACTCCGTCAGCGGGACCCTCCCATGTTCAGCGGCACTGACGACCACGACGTTGATGACTGGCTCTCATCATATGAACGCATCAGCCTGAACAACAAATGAGATGACATCACGAAATTGACCACCGTCTCAAGAAGTTGCTTGCCAACTCTCCCTTGTCTCCAACCCGCTGGAGTCAAGTTCGTCCCTTAGTCTGACCCTACGACACGTTATAGAAGAACAAGTGTCCGAGGTCCTTCCTCTGGAGCGGGCGCCTCAACTCACCGCCTCGTTTACTTACGCCGACGCTGTCACACGACCACGACCACCGACCTTCTGGGCTCTGCCTTCGATGCCTAGCCCTGTTTTTACCTCCACGCCACCACGACCTCCAGTCCATCGAGTAATTAATCCGTGGCACACAGAGGACAATTGTACGGTATTCCCGGACACGTTGCATGCCTGTGCCACCACCGTCCACTTCATCCACATGATGACCCACGCACAGCTGCATACAACCATCCATTGTCTTACGCTCCAGACCGGGATTTACCCCGTCCCCGCCCAAGCCTTCGCCCTGTTTCTGACCGCCGTTCTCCTCCTTCTCGTCGCTCGCTCTCCCCGATGCGTCAACGTCCCTCTACCACTGACACGGAAAACTAAGTTGTGCAGTTCCCGAGGCAAGAACTGCGTCATCGCCACAACGCTCAAGCCCTCTTCTTTCGCCGCCCAACATTATTGATGGCACTGTTGAAGGTGTCTCTGTGCTTGTCCTCATTGACACAGGTGCCGCCATATCTGTGATTGCCGAAAAACTATGCCATTCAATACAAAAAGTCACGACACCTTTCTTTAGTCCTCTACTCCGCACAGCCACAGCACAGAACGTCCAGCCGGTGGCTGCGTGCACCTCCAGACTTGAAATTCGAGGCGTGCTCTACACAGTCGAGTTCGTCGTTCTTCCCCACTGTTCCCACAATATTATTTTAGGTTGGAATTTTCTGTCCCGTCACGAAGCTGTCATTGATTGTTCCGGTGCAGAATTTGCCTTCTCTTCGCTTGGAAATGCCATATCCGATGACGTTTTGCTTTCCTGCACCAAGTTGTCCCTCACTGACGACATCCAAATACCTCCGCACGCATCCGTTCTGGCACCTCTATCCTGTTCCATTGTCTCTGACTACCGTACACACCTTCCACTGCTTTCGTTCATCGCCATCTCTCACCACTCCCAACTGCGCTGCTTGGCCTTCAAGCTGGTGCGACTCACCTTCCTGTATACAGCCACTTCCCATTCCCGATAACGATGCTTCGCGGTGAATCTCTTGGCACTGTGGAGCCTTACGACACCATCACCACTTTGGAACTTCCTAATGGATCGTCATAGGTCAACACCCTCTACTGTAGTCCCGTAACTGCCACATCTCCTGAAGACATTTTAAGCCACGTCATCGACAACGCCTTAAACCCCAAGCTACACCATGACCTTCTCCATCTCCTCGAGAAATTTCGCCCTGCATTTGGCAGCCATAACACTTATCTGGGCCGAACAACGACTGTATGTCACCGGATTAACACCGGTTCTCACTCACCGCTACTGCAGCGACCATACCACATATCGTCGACAGAACGACGCGTCATTGATGAGCAAGTAGGTGAGATGCTAAAGCGTGATGTCATTGAACCGTCCGACAGCCCACGGGCATCGCCAGTTGTTTTAATAAAAAGAAGGATGGCTCGATCCGCTTTGACATGGATTACCGTCACCTAAACAAAATAACCCGAAAGGATGTTTATCCATTGCCGCAGATCGACGACACCCTAAACTGCTTACAAGGTGCAGAGTTTTTTTTTCCTCCTTTGATCTACGATCTTGTTATTGGCAGGTGCCTATGCCTGCAGACGATAAGCCTAAAACTGCTTTAATCACACCAGATGGCTTATACGAATTTCGTGTGACGCCATTCAGACTTTGCAACGCGCCTGCAACTTTTGAGCGAATTATGGACACTATTCTTCGAGGCCTCAAATGGAACATGTGCTTGTGTTATTTGGATGATGTAGTAGTGTTTGCACCAGATTTTACTACTCACCTTCATTGCTTGGAGCAGGTTTTACGCTGTCTCAGTCACGCTGACCTCCAACTAAACCTGAAAAAATGTAACTTTGGGGCACGCAAGCTGACAATTCTTAGACATGTCGTGTCGAAGGATGGCATTCTCTCTGATGCCGCTAAGCTCTGTGCTGTTAAAGAGTTCCCAAGGCCAACGTCTCTAAAAGACTTGCGTAGATTCATTGGCCTCTGCTTGTACTTCCGCTGCTTTATTCGAAATTTCGCTTCGATTATGGCACCTCTGACAGAGCTTCTTCGGGGAGACCCAATTTTTCCGCGTTATCTCCGGCTTGCGATGATGCCTTTGCAACACTACGTCACCTGCTCACAACAAACCGATACTGCGCCATTCCGATCCAACTGCTCCCACGGAAATCCATACGGATGCTAGCGGTGTTGGTCTTGGTGCTGTGCTCGCCCAGCGAAAGCCCGGCTGCCAAAAATATGTTGTTGCTTACGCGAGCCACACTCTCACGAAAGCTGAAGCGAACTATTCAGTCACGAAAAAAGAATGTCTAGCGATCATCTGGGCCATGACGAAATTTCGTCCATACCTGTACGACCAGTACTTTGATGTCGTTACCGATCACCACGCACTTTGCTAGTTGTCATCTCTTAAGGATCCCTGCGGCTGCCTAGATTGGTGGGCACTGACGCTCCAAGAGTACGATATCTGGATTGTCTACCGCTCAGGCAAGAAGCATGCTGATGCCGATGCTTTTTCACGCTTGTCTGTCCACGCCGACATTGTCAGTGTCTCCGTCCTAGACGACCCACTTCTCCCATTCGCTTCTGTCGACGTGGCTTTGGGGCAGCGCAAGGACTCCTGGATTTCATCTTTGATAGATTACATCTCTGATTCATCTGCACACCCACCATCCCGAGCGTTACGCCGACAAGCTTTGCACTTCGCCATCCATAATAGAATTGTGTATCGCCGTAACTACAGTTCCGACGGCCGCAAATGGCTATTCTTCCTTACTGTCCCGACTTATCACTGAGTACACCAGTTTCCGAAGGCCCCTGGTATGCAGAAGAATGACGGCAACTAGCTCGCTCTCTTACAATGCAAGAACAAGTGCTGCAGAAATTTCGTCATGACGATGGGCCACCAGTTTTCACCTGACGCTCTCGTTTGGTTGGGGGTGCCTCCTACGGGATTCTACTCCAAACTTCTCCGGTGAACTGCGGCATCGAGCCTCTGACGCCTTGTACGGACCTGCGTCGCCGAGGCCGCGAAACTCTGCACGTAGATCGGCTCTAGCTGTATCACGAGCCCTTCGTCCTCATGACGCCTTAGGCCTCCTGTGCAGCTCCGTCTTCCGCAAGGGGGGAAATTGTAAGGAAGAAGTGCGTCGTGCAGAGCTCTGCGGCCGGATTGCCAGCGCTACTTAAGTGGGTCTCGGGCTAGACGCTGTTCCTGGTGTGACTAGCTAAGCCTACGCTGTTACGCCTTCCTGTCGGCGTCCTTCGTGTCGTCCACAGCCATGTCGGACTTCTTTTCCATAAAAAGAACAGTATTCCGAGCATCAAGGTTTTTTAACCACTGTAGGGAACTTTGTTTTTGTGTGCCTCCGTTGTTTGTGATCTCCCTACTTCTCTGCCGCCAAACTACCGATCGCCTCTTACTAATCTCTGTAGTGGACATGTTTACATTCTCCCTGCTATCACTAAACCCAAGGGCTTCCAGGAGGCCAGAGGAGCCTAAACCGACTGCTGGGTAGATATCTTCACAGGATGCCTGCTCGCGGCAATCATGTTGGCCACTGGTGACACTTATGAGTTTGCGTTTTGTCATCATTTGACAAGACACGAAAAAGCAGGATATTTGGCACCTCTCACGTGCATGAAATTTCATGCAGAGATACTTGCATGGGTTTTGAGCCGAAGCAGATGCGCGGCGATAGTGACACGGCACTTCAACGGCTGCCGCAAATGTCAAAAGTGCATCATGGGGAAGAGAGCGGCAAGACATGCCTGATAAAGAAGAAAGGACATGCATGCGCAAAGCGTGCCTGGCGTGGAAGTGGCTTAGAGTGCAACTCTGGCGATTTTTTCACATGTCGAGTTAATAGAATATTTATGTTCTCGAGGCTCCCCTGTCATGCGTCTGATAGCAAAATTGTCTCGCAAATTAAAAAATAAATTTAAATAAGCAAGAAAGGGCAAAGACGAAACTGAAACCTGACTAAGCAGCCAAGCGAACTTCTTCGTGTGACGTCACGAGTGTCTCCACCGGAAAAGGCGCACAAGACATGCTGGTCTCGCCTGCTGGCAGTGAAGAGCAGACACTCGGCGTAATTATGACTGCGCCGAGTCTTTAGGTGACCAAGTCAGCAGCACCAGCTCTTCTGTCAAATATTGACAGGTATGATTCTGACGAATTTGATAGTCACGTATCGCCGTTCGCATTCGACCCACCATCACGAGAGCCAGCACCCATGTGTTACATATCGTGCTGCAACATGAAGACCAAAGGTAGCCCAAACTACTGATTTTATATGTGCTGCTTGCTTACGCTTCACATGCTCGCTCTAAGATGTAGAGCCCAACTTTCCGCATTTGTATCTCGCAAAAACGCCACTGACTGTCCAAAGCATCGAACGGTGCATTTGTTTACACCGATCAGCAGGTGCAGTGACCACTCGTCATTCGTCACTCGTCATGAATTACGCTGCTGGCGTACGCTTGCTGCCCATTTGGGATGCGAGGCAAGCAGTGCAGCTTGGAAGCTAAATAATGAGTCGGCATGACAATACGTAAAAATACACCCATCTTCGTAGTCGCATTTAACCCTTTCGCTGTCAGACCTTTCTGGCCGTGACGCACCCCCAGTGTCAGCTTGGTTTCAGGGAACGAGCATAACAGGGAATGAACATAGCAATTTATTTTTGATTATGATTGGTGTACAAATAACTTAGTCAATGCAATATGCACATTTCAGTGTTCTGCAGCTGTTGTTAGTAAACATCATCATCATCATCAGCCTGACTATAAAATCCGTTCAACATCCGAATCTGACGATGCGAAACCCTGTTCCTCGCATGCGACTCTGTCCGAGTCCGAATCCGAGCTCGGCTCGTATTCTGAATCGGAATTCAGCCACCGCTCCAATGAGCAGACGAAGGTCCCGCGCGCCGAGCCATCCGAAAGTAACCGCGCGCATGGAGGATGCGCTTTCAGTCGCCCGCACAACGGAGAGAAATGGGACGTTGCGTGATCAAGAAGACAGAGGGAGATGGAAAAAGGCTAAACAAAGTTCGAAGGGCTTTACGTTTACTGCTGCAAGTTAAAAGCGAGGGTGCGGCGAGAGTGCAAAAGCAGCAATCGAGTCACCCTTTTTGGAGAGGCAACGGCATGTGCGCCTGAACTTGACGCGCCGTAGCAGGCACACCAACAGAAGAAAAATAAAAACCTTCAAACCAGCGGAGATTGCAGAACAACCCTTGAACCCATAACCACATGCGCGCGACGCATGATCCAGCGAACGCGGAGCCACCGCGCCACTCAGCAAAGAGAAAGTGGGGAGTGGCAGTCGCACCGTAATCTTCAATACATGGACTAACGCAGGTCGGGGCGAATATACGAACTTGTAGAAAGAGTCAACAGATGGCGTGGCCAATCCAGGAGCGCCAGCTTTGCGCTCAGGCGCGAAATTTTGAACGCACGATAGAGAACGTACCGGTACATCGGTTACATTGTGGGGGGGAGGGGGGGAGCGCGATGACGTACCGGTACGTCCGTGACAGCGAAAGGGTTCATTTAGGGAAGTGCCGGTGAGTGCGGTGGGCAGCTTTATGTCAAAAACGGCAAAGTACCGATGTTGATATTGCTCCGTGTCGTTGCTTCTCGCTTTTTGTGTGTGGACTGTACAAAATGAGAAATGGTTCATTTCAAATCCGTATGGGCAAAACTGAACTACAGAAGTAGTTTTCTTCATCCTGATGGCTTAATTAGCTTCAGGTCAGTCGTTCAGGTCCGCCAGCACCAGACGCATGAACTACGTGGCACCACTTGCCACCTCCCATCACTTGCCTGTCCACGGGGAAAGCAAATTCTCGTGACAGCAACTTCTCACTCGAAGCACTAGCTCACGATCATTGACTCCGCCATGCTCTCATTGCTGTTCGTCTGCATGATCCCGGCATGCTCTGAGTGGGACTCCCCTGCCATCATACTCAATGTTGCCTGTAACTGAGAAGCAGGTAAGGTAAAGTGTTCGAGGCAATTTATTAAATTAATTTGTAAAAAATCTGCAACTCTCAAACCTGCTTTCTTGAGGACATGACGGGAGTGCGTGGAGTAACATACCCAGTGAATTTCATCAACACCGGTTGACATAGAAAAATCACTGGAGTAGTCCTTTAAGCCTTAACACCATGCTGTGTGAGGGCGGACGGCACAGCAATGCGGTTATGCGTCACTCCACCATGAATTGCAGATTCCACAAGCTTTTGTGGCTGATAGTATGTTAGCTTCAAGATTAGCATGAATGTCATGTAGAAAGAGTGCAAAATGGGTCTTGCATGACAGGACCCTGCGAAACCCGTTCTGCGAAGAATGAAAAAAGTTGCTAATGCCTAGAAAGTTCTGTGATAAGGGAGTAGGTTACATGCACCACGAACTTGCAGGGAATGTTTGTCAGTAAGATGACGCAGTGATTTAATGCAGAATTTCGTTACCCGATTTGTACACTTGAATGACCTTCCCCATCTACTCCTCTGGCATGGTGCCTGTGGAAAGTGACTGAAAAAAAAAAAAATACAAAGACTTCAAGAATGTTCATTTTTTAGTAGTTAGGAGTTAATGTCGTCAATGTCAGCTGACAAAGACAGCTTGATATTTTCTGTTACAGATAAAAGGCCACTTGCTGTGAATGTGATAGCTGACATATTGCATTTTATATTGGTTTTGGGGAAAGGAGGAAGTGTCCTTATTTCACTTGTGAACACGGATAAAAACATGTTGAATATGCTAGCGTAGCTTAGATTTGTAACCCAGTTTGTTAGTAACAGTAATGGTGATCGCTTGTTCAGGGTTTATTACCTAGCAAAATTATTTGGGGTTAGTGAGCCAAATGCTTGACAGGTTATAGTGAAAAAAAGTTCGCTTGGCATCGCAAATTTCAACTAAGTAGGCTGTTTCACCTGCACGATATTTCTTCTACACAAGCAAACTTGCCCTAACTTTAGTGATGCAATAGAGGCGATTTTTTTTTCTTTTCTAATAGTTTTCAAGATTTTGTAAAGTATGGTTTTTGTCGATTGGAGCGAATGGTAATCCTGGGAATACATTGATTCTTTAGTTCACTTATAGTACAAGCCTGTTAACTCGGCAACTCAATGTCAAGCCGCTGCCATGGACGATTTTTCCAGCTCCTTCGGCATCAAAACTGCTCATCTCGAAGCAAGCATCATACCAAATGTGTTGTCACTATAATGTGACGAATGAGTAAAGTCGAAGCACGAAAGGCTGCAAGGTACTACAGTACCATAACTGTACCGCCACGACTCACAAGCACAGCAAAAATGGTGCCAATTTGAAAAAAGAAGTACTTTTGAGTTGACTTTTCTGTGGATTGAATCGAGGCGTAAAGGTGCAGGTTGCCAACATAAAGCTAGAAATCGCTGGATTTGGATTATTGTGACACTCCTATGTGTGTTTAGGGTTTACACCTCAACAGTATGTGGGGCATGCAAGACAAGTGGAGAAGAGGAAGGCGAGGTTCGGATGAATCTCGATGGGTATCAAGGCCGTCGTGACTACCTCTACATGGCATCTCAGTAAACATCCTTTGGTGGCTTAACAATATGTTTGAACCCCTTAACTGCCGTGACAAATTCTGAAAAATTTTTTACAAGGGCAAAAAAGAAAAAGTGCCAGAAGTCATAGGATATTATTTTCTTGTCAATATGACAAGAAACTGAACACACATACACGTGTGAAAATTGCCAAAAATTCACGACGAGTTAATTCGTCATCAGCACTTGAAGATGCTCATTGTGAGGGCGAGCTATCTCGTCATCAACAGTTAAAGGGTTAAATTGGCATGGACAAGATATTTTCGAGTATTAACTTTTCCTTGTGCGTTAAATGAAGGTCCTGATGCTCTAAACCCTAGAAAAATGGTGACAAGCATCGAAGCGCCGTAAATAATTTAATACAATATCTTTTCTACAGTTTCGGTTTTGTTTCCTGGAAGGACATTACGACGCAGGATGCGATCGCATGGTAGCAGGACATTGCTACGTTTTGAATTGCTCGCTCTGTATCTGCAGTGCTACTACATTAGTCCTCACGAGTAGCATCACAGGAGTGAGCCGGAGGGAGTGTCAAAGAGTCATAATGTCCTGCTCCCACATACTGTGTCTTGACGTCACAACACGGTACCCTCCTGGAAACAAAACCAAAACTGGTTGTAGTAAAGCTATTAAATTATTTTCGACACTCTGAGGCCTGTCAATATTCTTTTGCTGAGGTTTAGAGGCCTAGAATTTCCACTTGATGCAGGAAATGAATAGTCGAAAATATGATGTCAATACTTCTTTAAAATGGCCAATTTTGCTGTCATTCGGATGTAATGCAGCAGTTGACTTCAAGCAACAAAAATCATGCAAAAGACACATTACACTTGAGTGCATGCACTGAAAGAGGAGTGCACACTCCTGTGTTGCGGTTACTGAGGATGTTCTGTTCAAGCACCTGACAGTGTGCTTGACACAGCGCCAATGCCACCATGTTCTGCCGAGTCTCCGACATTGTTTTGCATGAGTACAACAGAAATTTTAAGCAGGATTTGCAAGTTACAAAAACGGAAGCCATTTGTTGTTTGAATGGACGCACAGTTCACTTCACTGCCCAGGAAAGACCACTTTATTGTTTTGCCTCATGTGTCTGAGACAGCATTCAGCTGGGGGAGTGCAAAACTAGTTACTTAGTTGCACAATGCGTTGCTCCTTATTTCCGATACTGTTTGCTTTCAGACATCGTAAACAACTTATTTTACTGAATGCAAGTGTAAGACAAATGGTATGGGAGGGATGGGATGACAAGGGATGATATTGTACTGGGATGAGCTCCCGCCAGGCGTCAATTGCCCTTGTGCTGTCTGTGTGTTTGCACCCATTTACGTAATACTTTGACACAGCTCAGTACTATTAAAGCGCATTAGCACTCTAGCAGGTACTTTCTGTTCTAGTCGAAAAATGGAAATAAAGCATAAAACGAGCATAGTCTCTCTTATACTCGAGTTGAACTTTTTCTAGGCTGAGAAATATTTTGTAAAATTGTGCAAGCAATAAATGGCATTGCGTTGCACTAGCATTTTTGCTAGCTACCATACTTGGTTGTCGCTTTTACTTTGGTCGTGCATTCTATACAATTTGTCAAGGAATATTGGTTGCAATTGTCCTAGAAAAAACCTAGAAAAATCAGAAAGACTGAAAATGTAAATTTGGTATTTGCTCTGATACTGTTGAACCGCAGTTTGCCCAGTACGCGCCTACCTGCACCAAAAAGGTGTTTGATGTGACAGCTGCACTTCCACACCTGCTCGTTCTTCCGTGTGTCATGTACTTGTGATTTTGTACCGTCTACTTCACTTGTCTGCTGTATGATGACTGTATGAGTTGATGACTTGGTATTTTGTTGTGGCTGGCCTGTGCAGGACAATGCAGCAGCAGAAGCTGTGTCCAACCGGCTACGCAGCGTTTGCCCATCTCTGTACCGCATTGAGGATGCGCTCTTCACACGGGCCCACGAGAAGCTGCTGGCCGCGCGAACTGAACGCAATGCCGAAGAGCGCCGGAGGCTCCTGGACGAGGCACTCACGCTTTGCAAGCAGGTGGGGCTCAGAAAGCGCAGGGGGCAGCACTGTCACCATTAATTACTTGTCTGTTATTAAGAGCTGCTCTGAAAACTCTGCATGAACACAGCATGATGAAATCAGCAGGCAGAACCATCAGTGATGCGCAAAATAGAAACATAGTTCCGGATGACTTCTTTTGAATTTTGTTGCTCAAAATCGTCGAGCAGTTCCAAGTAGCGCCAACTCAACCTCCGATGTCAGTGTCAGCGAGGGCAGTCATTGAGGGAATAACCCTTCAATCACCCAACCATCACTGCACGGTGGACCTCTGTTTTAAGCTCCACAGGATGTAGATTTGGTGCATGCATTGTCTGTACTTTTTTTTGTTTATAATGGCAGCATGAGAATACGAACTTGGCAGGTCACAGATGGGCGCATACCAGGGCATTCACAAGCTTATTTTTTACCACTTACGGAATACAGTCACTTATGTTCTGGCAAATCCAATATTTCGGACTTTTAGACAGTCATCTTTGAGTCCAAATTATTGGTAGGCGACTGGCATAAATTGTACAACTTACAGACAGCACTTAAGCCTTGCTGTACCTGCTTCAAGACTTGGGTGCCAGTTCCAATATTCTTCCTGTTGAAGTACATCCAGGAATGTAATGAGTTGCGCTAACAGGAAAGTAAAGATTTGGGAAGGAAAGTATGGTTGAGCGGTGGTACAGAGGACTCGTTGGAACAATACCACACAAGTGAGTCTGCGGAAACCATTTCTACGAAGGACGAAGCACTACCCAGGAGGGAGTCCTTTTTCACAAGACAACAGCTGCATCAATTTGAATTAACTTTGTTGCATTTGAGACAGACAGACAGAGAACTTTAATTGAGAGAGAAAGTTAACTTCTAGTGACTTTAGAAAGCAAAATTTTAATTTAGGGCTTGGGGCTTTTCTTTACAAAAATTAGTCAGCTTAATAAAATACAAGCATAAAGTTTACATACTTGTAACTTTTCACCAAAAGTGGCTATTGCAGCTCTGTGAACTGCATCTGATAGTACGCATAAAGGGGACAAATTTGATATTTAAATTTACACTACGCTACGTCTGTCCACGTCCCGTCCTTAACTTAATATCGTCTGTGTAAAACTGGGCGCAATATAACCATGAACATTCACCAACTAGCCCCTTCATTGCTTTACTAAATTTACAGCTTACATGAATATGTTACAATGTTTACAAGGGTCTTGCAGAAGTCATACTCACTGATGTGAATATATTTCAGAGTGGTGTATAGTACATTGATAATGTCTGCTTTAGATACAATACTATATTCGAACCTCGTCATGACAAAGTTGAAGGGGTGGCCGAAATTACTTCATGATGTCCTTACTTCGTTATTTATTTATTTTGCAATACTGTCAATCCCTTGTGGCATTTTTTACAGGAGTGGGCATAAAAACAGGTGGCGCACTCAACATTAGTTTCATCATCTTCAGTTTTGAAGCTCTAACAGCAGCATGATAATACAAGAAGTACATGTGTTATAGACAAAAGAGGCAAAATAAAGCAACAGTGAAGGCACTTCCAGCTAATAAACGCAATGGGAAAGAAACACTGCAGTAGCGGAATACAGTTTACAATGTCGATACAGAAGAAATGAAAGGACAGAGCTCTCGCACAGCTTATGAATTTTTCTATGGTTGGCCGAGCTGTAATCGATGGGTGCAGTTGATTCCACTCACGAACTACTTGTGGGAAAAAGGAATACGGCAAAGTGTTATGTTTGGAACAAAGAAATTCTTCAAGTGATAGCGTATGTTCGTGTCTTGTTTCTCGTGAAAGCTTAATATGAAGAAAATCAGAACAGGATATTTTTAATGAGTTATTAAGTAACAAATACAAAAATTTGAGGCGGTGTATTATAGCATGGCTGGAAAGCATGTGGAGGCCTGCGGAGTGTAGAAATTCTGTGGCTGACTGAGTGGGTTCATAGCAGTTCTGGACGAAGTGCACAGCCTTTCTTTGCACCATTTTAAGAGTTTTGACCTTATCATTTGTGTAAGGGAACCAGGCTATGTTTGCATATTCCAGAATTGATCGGCTGAATGTGACATAAACTAAATGGTTTGTATCACTTGAAGGGTGACGCAGGGCCCTCTTAACCCTTTCAGGGTCGATTTTTTTTGCCAGATGCTACCGCCCAGGGTCGATATTTTTTTATTGCAGATTCCAAGTCTTCTTAGGGACTTATTTCGAAAAAAATTCACCGCAATTTTTGTAAGGAGATCATAAAGTTAGAAAAAAATATTTTGCATTGGTGTATATGTACTCTTCATTCATGAATAACAACAATGAAAAGGAAATAATCTTATAAGAATATAGTATTTGATGCATTGTTATACACGTAGTTCAAGTTCTTGGAAATGTGCACACGAGAATTTTTCGCAAGATTCAAATGTTCCTGCTTTTATACTAATATGTACATCCACAGCGTAATCAAACTGCGTAGGTGCGCGCACTCAAGAAAATTGTGTGGTTGTATGCCCGTCAAAAAAGCAGAACATGTGACAAACTTCCGCTAATCTTCATCTTATTGCCAACCAGAGGCAATTAGTTTGCACCAGTGTCAAAAAAAAAAAAAAAAAAACAAGAAGAAGAAGCAGCAACAGAAACGCATGCACAGCGCCATCCTTTCTATGCGCACCCTGTGAGCACTAAACGAGCGAGAAACAAGCAGTCGTCCCTTGAGCAATTAGTAACTATAGCCATCAGTTCTGCAAGCGCAAGCAGCCGAAACCGCCCTCCAAACAAAACTTTCCAAACCGCTGCCCACGCGCACCAATGCGCGAGCGGTAGTATATGGACGCGCGGGAGCAACCTAGCTCTAAAACAAACCATGCAACGAAAACCGAGAGAGGGAGGCACACGCAAAAATTCCCTGTATTCCCACATAGTGGCAAGCACACGAAAAAAAAGAAAAAGTTAAGAAATTGGCGTGCTTTTTAAGCATACAGACGGTGCCGTAAATATACGGCATCGACCATTTTTGGAGTTGTTCGCGGCGCCGTATATTTACGTCATTGGCCCTGAAAGGGTTAAGAACAAACAATTTGGACACTGCTTTGCTGCATGTGCTGTGGACAAGTGGAGTCCAATTTAGGTCAGAGGTAATTAAAACACATAAGTACCGATATTTAGTCACACTTACGATATTTGTGTTATTCAAAGAGTAGATATAGTCAAGTTTTGATTTTTTTCTTGTTATCAACATAAAAACTGTTTTGTCTAAATTAATCGTCATCTGCCATTTGTTGCACCAATCTTCTATCTCTCCTAAGGCATTGTTCAGTATTTCGTGAGCACTAGCATCCTGTACTTCTGTGTACAGCATGCAAGTGTAATTTTTACATCGGGTTCATTTGAAATGTCATTTATGTACAACAGAAACAAAAGTGGAGCTAAAACTGTTCCTTGAGGGACTCCTGAAAGAACTCGAACTACTTGCAAGGTGCGCTGATCATACTGCGCAAACTGACAGCGGTCACAATGATAATTATGTATCCACCGTGTTAGTGGTCCCTCACCAAATATATTCATGAGTTTAAAGTGGAGTTTTACATAGAATACAGTCGCTGACTGTTTATTCGGACCTCACGGGGACTGCGGAAATGTCCGAATAAGTAGGTGTCCGAAAAAGCAGATTAAGAAAAACAAAAATGGAATCCTTTAATTCCACGCACTTATTCAGGCTCGGCAGTAGGCTTGAAGAAATCGTGAATGCACCGTTGCATGCTGTTCCGTTTACGCACACTCAGATAAGCCTGAATCTCGGAGAGGGTTGTACGGTCACTATAGGCGGCTGAAGGCACAGTTACTGCTTGTACACACTCCGCATGCGACGGCAGCGTAGCACATGGTGCGTCATCTTCCGAGTGAAGAGTCATCGTCCGGCAGTGCACCAGAAAGGTGACGAATGATCTCGCCGTCGTCGAGTTCTACGCATGTCAGCAAAGCAGTGTCAGCACCTGTGAAACTGTCAAATGAGACGGTGTCGGGAATCGCAATGCAACCACTGCGCCGGTCTCAGCAGAACATTTTCCGCATCAGTAAGGAGCACATCAGAAGGCGACAAATCTTAGGCCTCTCGGCACCCACTTGCCGGCATTCCCCAGCACAGTCTGCACGGGCACTGTCGACGCCAATAGACACTTGACGCTATGTTTCCGTATGCCACGTTGGATCACCAGAACCTCGACATAGCACACAAAGCAAGCACCACCATGCCGACATCAGTCGCACAAACGAAAAACGTGGCCTACTCGCAGCGTCGTGCGCGAAGAAACAAATCAGCTGCTGGATTGTCTTGACATGGCTTACTAAGCTGAAACCGGAACTGCTGTAGAGCCACTCTATCGAACTGGGCAGAAACGATGATGATGAGCGGGGATTTGCAGTAGCACCACTTCGTGGAGCAGCAAGGAGGCTCCGTTCAAAACAAAAACGGCGTTCAGCAAGTCAATCCATGCACCGGTCAGAGTTGGTGCATGGTACTCTCAATCGAGTTGGCTCAAGGAGTGTCCGAAAAATCCGACGAGAGGTTGCAAGGTGTCCGAACTTTCGGCATTTGTTATACATTATGGTCTATGAGAAGAATGGCGGTGCCACGAAGCAGACCGAATAATTGAGCATCTCCGAATTTTTGGAGTCCGGAAAATCAGTCGGTGACTGTACTCAATCAAAGGCCTTTGATAGATCTAAGAAAATAATGTCGGTTTGTGACTGGTTATTGAGGCATTGTGAAAAGTCATGAATTATTTCAATCAGTTGTGTAGTCGTCGTCAAGCCACTACGAAATCCATGTTGGTTTCTATGGAGTATGTTATTGGCGTCAACAAAATTTGTCATAAATTTTTAAATAATGTGCTCTAATAACTTACAACACATGCATGTGAGGGATATGGGCCTATAGTTAGCCGCAGATGAAACACTACCCGATTTATGCACTGGAATGATTTTTACCACCTTCCACTCGGTTGGAAGGCGATAATCGTGTAGTGATCTGTTATATATTCATCATCATCATCAGTCTATTTTATGTCCACTGCAGGACGAAGGCCTCTCCCTGCGATCTCCAATTACCCCTGTCCTGCGCCAACCGATTCCAACTAGCGCCCGCAAATTTTCTAATTTTATCGCTCCACCTATTCTTCTGCAGTCCTCGACTGCACTTCCCGTCTTTTGGCACCCATTCTGTAACCCTAATCTTTAGTCTGCCGGTTATCTGACCTGCGCATTACGTGACCTGCCCAGTTACATTTCTTTCTCTTAATGTCAATTAGAATATCGGCTATCCCTGTTTGCTCTCTGATCCGCACCACTCTCTTCCTGTCTCTTAACATTACCGTATTTACTCGAATCTAGGCCGACCCCGATTTTAAGCCGACCCCCTAAAGTCTGAAGCCAGCAAAAAAATATATATATACAGTCGCTGACCGATTTTCCGGACTCCAAAAATTCGGACATGCCCGATTATTCGGTCAGCTTCACGGCACCGCCATTCCCCCCATAGACCATAATGTATAACAACTGCCGAAAGTTCGGACACGTTGCAACCTCTCGTCTGATTTTTCGGACACTCCTTGAGCCAACTCGATCGAGAGCATCATGCATCGACTATGACCGGCGCATAGTTCGACGTGCTGAATGCGATTTTTGTTTTGAACAGAGCCTCCTTGCTGCCCCACGAAGTGGCGCTACTGGAAATCCCCGCTCATCATCATCGTTTCTGCCTGGTTCGATAGAGTGGCTCTACAGCAGTTCCAGTTTCAGCTTAGTAAGCCATGTCAAGACAATCCAGCAGCTGATTTGTTTCGTCGTGCACGACGCTGCGCGCAGGCTACGTTTTTCGTTTGTGCGACTGGTGCGCACGGTGGTGTTTGCTTTGTGTGCTGTGTCGAGGTTTCGGTGATCCAACGCAGCGCACGGAAACATCGCGTCAAGTGTCTAATGGCCCCGACAGTGCCCGCGCAGACTTCGCTGGGGAATGCCGGCAAGCGGGTGCCAGGAGGCCTAAGATTTGTCGCCTTCCGATGTGCTCCCTACTGACGTGGAAAATGTTCTGCTGAGACCGGCGCAGTGGTTGCATTGCAATTCCTGACACCGTCTCATTTGTCAGTTTCACAGGTGCTGACACTGCAGTACTGACATGCGCAGAACTCAACAGCGGCGAGATCATTCGTCAGGTTTCTGCTGCACCGCCGGACGATGACTCCGAGTCTGAAGATGACGCACAACGTGCTACGCTGCCGTTGCATGCGGAGCATGCACAAACAGTGACCGTACGACCCTCTCCGAGATTCAGGCTTGTCTGACTGCGCGTAAACGGAACAGCGTGCAACGGCGCATTCACGATTTCTTCAAGCCTACTGCCGAGCCCGAATAAGCGCATGGAAATAAAGGATTTCATTTTTTTCCTTAATCTGCTTTTTCAGACACCTGTTTATTCGGACATTTCCGCAGTCCCCGTGAGGTCCGAATAAACGGTCGGCGACTGTATTACCTCGAATGTAGGCCGAACAAAAAAAGCGATTACAGGGTTCACAAAATGCGAACAGCATTTATTGAATATGAACATGCAGAGCTCATTCAACGTCGTCGTCGCTGCTAGACTCGTCGCTGTGTTCCTTGCCACTGTCACCTTCAAACAGTGCACTATCTTCGGTACCGTCAAGCGCATTAGATATGCTGCACTTTTTAAAGGTGCACTCAATCAAAGTACAGTTAAACCTGGATATAACGAAGTTGACAAAAGCTCGCAATTTTTCGTTACATGCAGGTTTTCGTTACATGCAGGTTTCGCGTGAAGGCTCGTACGAATGATGCAGAAACGAAACCAAATAGCTCAATATATCCGTGAAGGTGAACTCACCCTTCAAGCATTTATTTTACACCAAAAAACTGCGTAATTTCCGCTTGCTTCTTCGGCACGAGTGAAGGCACAACACGCCGCTCCAAAGAAGCTAAATCGTGTAGAGCTCCTTCATCGTCGAGCGAGCCGACGAAACGGCGCATAACGTCCATTGCGTTCATCACCTCCTTTGCAGTAGGCACGTCACACGGATCTGCCTCACAAGCACCATCATCACCGCCATCGGGATTTTGCACGCTTTCAGCTACTGCTGCATCAGACATTTCTTCTGTAGGCACGGCGGCGTTGTCGGCAAACAAAAAGTCAGTCAGTTCAACGTCGTCGGGTACACCACCGTTAGTACATAGCTCGTTCCACGCTTCGGCCACATCGGACGGAGTTGAAAGGTCTTCCTCCTCCTCCTCGTCGGCACCAGCCCGTGCGTTTTTGGCTATTCCGGCCTTTAAAAAGCAATTCGCGATAACTTCTGCCCTGACCTCTTGCCAGGAGGCAGCAAGCATCTCGACTGGTTGATAAATGTCGATCTTCATCTCCCGTTCCAGACGGATGTCGAGAAGTATCTTCAGGATTAGTCGGCGCCGGTAACAGCATTTAAATCTGTTAATGACCCCTTTGTCCAGGGGCTGTATTAGGGACGTGCAGTTGGCCGGGAAGTAATGCAGTTCGATGTTCGACAGCTGCAGGCCTTCGACGTGGTGCGCCGAGCAATTGTCCAGCAGTAGGCAAACTTGACGGGCTTGCCGCTTGACGTCCTGGTTAAATTCCTTCAACCACTCAGAAAATATTGGCCGAGTCATCCACGCTTTGGAATTCGCCACATACTTCACGGGCATACGCTTCGTTCCTTTAAAACACCTGGGACGGGCACTTTTGCCGACAACTAGCGGGACTCGCTTGTCTGTGCCGTCGAGGTTGGCACACAGCAGAATCGTTATGCGGAGCTTGCTCTGCTTTCCGCCACGGCAGTCATCGCCTTTTAACGCTAGCGTGCGGCCCGGAAGCATCTGATAAAATAGAGCTGTCTCGTCGGCATTGTAGACATCAGCTGCCTCGAAGCGACTCAGGATTCCAGACAGCTTGTCAGCCACCCACGAAGCAGCAGTATCGCTGTCTGCGGAGGCAGATTCGCCGCTGATTACTCTTCCGACGACACCACGCCGGCTCTTAAATCCCTGCAGCCACCCGTTGCTTGCCTTGAAATCATCATGGCCCAAGATACACGCAAAATCCTTTGCCTTCTGTTGTAAGATCGCGCCACTTATGGGCACATTTCTGGCTCTCGTGTCCAAAAACCACGTGAACACTGCCTTGTCCACATCAGTGTATGTGGACAGCTTCAGTCTCTTTTTCTTCGAGCTTGTTCCCGACTCCACTGCGTTTCTGATGCTGTGTTCCGCACTCAAAATCGTTGATAGTGTGCTCGCTGGAATGCTGAAACGGGTGGCAACGTCCTTCTTCTTCTCGCCTGCGGAGACTGCATTTAAAATTGCGAGTTTGTCTTCAAAAGACAGAACTTTTCGTTTTCTGGCAGTAGAACTCATCACGACCAACCGACGACGTAGTTAGAAGCGGAGACGCACGACTACACGCCGACAGGCAGGCCTAGCACCTCCAAAACAAGTAGGACAAACCAGTACCAGAGCACAGTTGACACACGCACACATGCAAAACGCAGGACAACACTCAAAATGGCGAATGCAACGCATCCATAGAGAAAGAAAAAAAGTGGCGCATGTCGTTCGTCATCGTCCCTCCCCCTCTCCCTTCCTGCGCCCTGGCAATGAAAGAACCGGCTATCAGCGTTGCTTTTCAAGTGAATTGTTACACATAAGTGTGTCTAAGCCGTTGAAACAAATGAAAATCACGAAATAAGAATGCTTGTCCTCAAATCCATACGAAACAAAATAAAGCTGAAAGAGAAATCAGCTGCCGATACCAATGCCACCTGGTGTCACGCTAGACAAGCAAAGCCTGAAAAGACTGCTACGTTAGGCACGGAGCGGCGCTAGTTGCCGCCATCATCATCATCATCGCTAACTTTGCTCGGTCGCGGCAATCCCTGGCGTTCACGTCGCTGCTGGCTCCCTACAATATTAATATTCAATAATCTAGAGCATTTCTTCGGCCGAATTTTCCTTAAAAGTGCAAAAAGTAATGACTGATCAGCTTTGGGAGTTCGTTACATCAAGGCTAACCGCCGCAACGCGTTCGTTACATCAAGGTCGAAAATACATGGGCTTCAATGGGGGCAGCATTGGGGAATTCAAAAACTTCGTTAAATCCAGGAATTCGTTACATATAGGTTCGTTACATCCAGGTTTAACTTTACCTGGGATGTCGTCCCACGCTGCAGCTACCCAGCCCGCCAGCTGCGATAGCAATGCACGTTTGATGCAGCCCATTGCCGTTAGCACGTGGTCTTCGTCAGTCAACCAGTCCATGTAATATTTCCGTAGACGATCCTTGAAAGGTTTGTTGATGCAGACATCAAGTGGCTGCAACTGGCCCGTCATGCCGCCCGGTATGACAGCGAGGTCCGTGTTCACTTGGGTAAGCACAGCCTTCACGTAGGTCAAGTGCCCACGGTAGGAGTCCACGACAAGGAGGAGCAAGTTCTTTGTCAAAAGTGCTCCTGAACGCCGTCGCCACACAATCTTGACCCACTCATCCACCATCGCACCTGTCATCCACCCGTTCTAATGGCCCGCACAATGACATTTCTTGGGAAAGTTTCTCGAGCAGGCAGTGTCTTCCTTTTAAATGTCATATAAGGGGGGAGTTTATGTCCATCAGCTGTGCAGCACAGCATCACAGTTGCGCGCTGCTTCTCATAGCCCGCAGAGCACACCTTTACCTCCTTGACACCCTTTTCATTCACGGTGTACGCCACTGGCATATCAAAATACCTAGCCGTCTGGTTGGCGTTGCCGATTTGCCCAAGGTTGTAGCCTGCCGCTTCTCTCTTTCGCACCACATAGCGCTGGAAAGCTATCAGCTTTTCTTCGAAATCGCTTGGCAGCTTCTGGGTGATTGAAGTGCGACGTCGGAGGCTGAAGCCGAAGCGCTTCATGAATTTCTGAAGCCAGCCCCAGCTGGCTTTGAAATCCTTTGGCGTTAGGCCTCGCTCCCTCGAAAGTTCCCTAGCTTTCGCTTCGAGCACTTCTGTTGTCACTGGAAGGGCAGCTGCTCTGTGCGTCCGAACAAAGTCGGCCAAAACTGTCTCCACTTCGTGGGGACAGCCTTTCTTTGGTCCGCTAAATGCCATCCTCGTTGCGGCACATGCAAAAAGCTGCTGTTGTTGTCCCCTCCAATGACTGACATTTCTCTCGTCGACGCCGAAGTCCCGTCTGGTTTGAAGGTTCAACGATGCCTCTGTGGCTATCACAACTTTTCGCTTGAAAGCGGCACTGTAGTGGCATTTCCTGCTTGGTGCCATCATGATAACACCACGGCGCCCACCGATACGGCCGACACGACACAGGTCAAAATGGCAACCTCGCTTGTGTACGGTTAGCGACTGGCACGGCTAGTAGCAGCTGCGATACTGACTTTTCTAGATGGCGCTAGCTATGCACCATATTTAGCAGTTTCAATGAAAAACTGGCGTGTTTCTTAAATCCTCGAATCTAAGCCGACCTAGGGTTTGGAATATGATTATTTGAAAAAAACTATCGGCCTAGATTTGAATAAGTACAGTACGCCTAACATTCTTCGTTCCACCGCTCTTTGCGTGGTCCTTAACTCGTTCTCAGATTTTTTGTCAGTCTCCAAGTTTCTGCCCCATATGTCAGCACCGATAAAATGCACTGATTGTACACCTTCCTTTTCAATGATAATGGTAAGCTTCCAATCAGGAGCCGACAATGTCTGCCGTATGCTCTCCAACCCCTTTTTATTCTTCTGTGAGTTTCCTTCTCATGATCAGGGTTCCCTGTGAGTAATTGACCTAGGTAAACATACTCCTTCACAGACTCTAGAGGCTGAGTGGCGATCCTAAACTCTTGTTGCCTTGCCTGGCTATTCGTGATTACAGTGTCTTTCTCTTCTGCATATTAATCTTCAACCCCACTATTACACTTTCTCTGCTAAGGTCCTCAATCATTTGTCTTAATTCATCGCTGTTGCTGAACAAGACAATGTCATCTGTAAACCAAAGGTTGCAGAGATATTCACCGTTGAACCTCACTCCCAAACTTTCCCAGTTTAATAGCTTGAATATTTCTTCCAAGCATGCAGTGAATAGCATTGGAGAGGTTGTGTCTCCTTGTCTGACTCCTTTCTTTATAGGTATCTTCCTACTTTTCTTGTGGAGAATTAAGGTAGCTGTAGAGTCTCTGTAGATATTTTGTAAGATATTTAGGTAAACAGCCTGTACTCCTTGATTACGTAATCCCAGTATGACTACTGGTATCTCTACTGAATCAAATGCCTTTTCGTAATCATGGAAGCCATATAGAGAGGCTGATTGTACTCTGCGGATTTTTCTATTATGCACCTGATTAATGACATTGATGAGATCTAATGTAGAGTGTCTTTTCCTGAAGCCAGCCTGTTCCCTTGGTTGACTAAAGTCCACTGTTGCCCTTATTCTATTAACCCTTTCAGACGCCACTTTATCCCGTCGATTGAAAACTTGCTTTCACTGCATCTCATGCATTTTCAGAATCTTAGAAAGTGTACAGCTGTAGAAAAGAGTAAGAATTTTCAATTGTTTATCGAGCTTTGTTAAGGTTACAAAATTTCAACTCCATGCGAAAACTCACTACAGGAACACAAAATATGAGAACATATACTATTTCGTGTTTTGGAAAGCTTGAAAAGCACTTATCCAGTCACTTGAAAATTATGCCTGGTGTATGACATTGTGAAAAACAATGAAAGAAGTGAACCCGCTACATACAACATACTGACACAGAGTAAAAACACCCAGCCGTCTACCTTCCCACTCATTTTGCTAAATCATTCTGCACATTATTCAAAATTGCAGCACAGTTCCCATAACATGTGCTTCAAGATGTATGAAACACATTTTAAATACAGTCAACGACCGATTTTTCGGACCCTCTAGGGAGCGTAAAAACATCCGAAAATTCAGGCAGTCCGAAAAAATGAATACATGCAAAAAAACGCACCTTTCTTCTTTTTTCTCTAATCTAGAGTAAAGGGTGAAGTACCAGGCTTCTGAAACCCTGCCAAAGCATCAGTGAAGTGGCTATAAAAAGAGGCTATCAAAAACTCTGTATGCAGCCGACTGCCGGTTTATTATGTACTTCACTCGGACTTGCCGAATATGCTAACTAGTAACCCCAGAAAGTTCTGGCAAGTTATCAATCCACATCACGCACCAGAAATAACCCTCACAGATGAGTCAGGCACAGTCTTCACTGATGCTGAGTGCGCTACTATGTTTAACTCTGCCTTCTCATCCGTATTTACGAAAGAAACTGAAATACCGCCATCATTTTCAGCACCACCCTCAGTGATAAATTATGCTATGCCACCAGTTGTCTTCACGTCATCTGGCATTTCGTCCCTAATTGAAAAACATGAAAATTTCATCTTCATCCGGTATCGACAATATTAACCCAAAGCTTTTGAAGAATAACAAGGATATTTGTGCACAATTTTTATGCTTACTTTTTTCACAGTCACTGTTAACAGGTCAACTACCACGCGAGTGGAAAAGCGGTAAGGTCGTTCCAGTCTTCAAATCGGGTAAAAAAAATTCACCCCTTAACTACCATCCCATTTCCCTTACCAGCGTACCCTGCAAACTCATGGAACACGTCATCTACTCCAGTTTCATGAGCTTTCTCGATTGTCACAACTTTTTCATTCTGCGCAACATGGTTTTCGAAAAGGCTTCTCATGCAAAACTCAGCTGGCCATTTTTATTCATGATTTGCAGGCTAATCTTGACTCTAACGTGCAGACCGATGCTATTTTTCTAGATTATGCAAAAGCGTTTGACAAGGTTCCTCACAAACGCCTACTACTAAAACTTTCATATTTGAACCTTCCCTCTAATATCTTTAAATGGATAGAAGAATTCTTGACTAACCGCTCACAGTACGTCACCGTTAACAACCACAACTCCAGTCCTATCCCAGTAACGTCAGGTGTCCCGCAAGGGTCTGTCCTCGGTCCGCTTCTGTTTCTAATTTATATTAACGATTTACCAATGCGTGTCTCTAGTAATATTCGCATGTTCGCCGATGATTGTGTAATTTATCGCAAGGTTAATAACGCTTCTGACCAAACTTCTCTTCAAGACAACCTTAACCGCATTCAGGAATGGTGTGCCAATTGGTTAATGGAACTTAACCCTCAAAAATGCAATATCTTGTCCTTCACGCGTCGCCGTAACCCACTTCATTTCCCATACGTCATAGCCAACGTCCCTGTACAACCGGTTCTATCATACAAGTACTTAGGCATCACCTTGTGTGGCGACTTGTCCTGGAGTACACACGTTACGAACATCGTTTCATCCGCTAATAAAACACTTGGATTTTTAAGACGTCATCTCCGCCAAGCCCCTAAACATGCGAAATTATTAGCTAACAAATCCCTTGTCAGACCAAAATTAGAATATGCCTCACCCATTTGGAACCCGCACCAAGCTTACCTTATAAATGCACTCGAATCAGTCCAAAACAGAGCAGCCAGATTCATCCATTCATCATATTCTTACGACATCAGTGTGTCAGCTTTGAAAGCTGAATCCGACTTATTGCCCTTATCACTTCGTCGCCGCATTGCCAGCCTTTGCTTGTTTCATAAATTTTTCCATAGTTCACTAGGTCGCGCATCCTACATCGTCCCTCCAGCCCGCATATCTCATCGCACTCGTCATCCGCTTCAAGTTTCCCGACCTCGTGCCCGAACTACCACTTTTGCCGCATCATTTTTCTCCCGTACTGCAGCAGACTGGAACGACCTACCCAACGACATCGCAGCCATCACGTGCTCATCCAACTTTGCCAATAATGTTACCAGTCATGTTTCGTTGTGTTAACACTCGCTCACCAAAATATATGTGCCCACCCCTTATGTAATACCCCTCGTGGGTCTCTAAGGTAATAAAATGAAATGAAATGAAATGTGCATCGTCGGGCAGCCGGTGTTATTGCTGCAGTGGCTTGAAGAACTTGTTTATTGTTGTTTGGACGGCGTTCCGGCTGCATGCGATCATATTCGCCTCGATCTGAGCAAGGGTCATGTCAGCACTGTACACCGATGAAAGAGTCAACAGTGCTCGCGTCAACTCGGCGCTTGTAGGCGGCGCAGGCATTGGCTCCTCATTTTCAACATCGGAGTCTTCTGAATCCCCCACAACCTGACGGACTATTTCCTCGTCAGTCAGTTCTGCGCAGAAGTCGAGCTCGTTGTCAGTGTCAACAAACTGTTCAAAAGTTATTTCTGTGGGTATGAAAACCCCAGCAGAGCGGAGGTCGTTGATCACGTCGTCCATGGGCGGGCACACGTCAATTGTGTTGTTGCTTTTAGGCAAGTCTGGTTCCTCTGTGGCGAGTATGAAGCCCGCATGGTGAAAACAGTTGCGAATCGTGTCTTGCTTCACTGCCTTCCATGCGTCCGCAAGCATTCCAACAGCAGACCGAAGATCAACGTTGTAGCCTTTGCCGTTTTCCGCACACAGCACCATGCGGTTTAATACCCGCGAACGGTACAAAAGTTTCACGTTGCGGGTGACACTTTGGTCCATTGGTTGGAGGACTGCAGTCGTGTTGGGTGGCACGAATTCCAGCTGGACAGCCTTCAAATTCTTGATGCGACCATGAGCGGCGCAGTTGTCAATGAAGAGCACGACATGTCTGTTCTGAAGCTCAAACTTCCTGTCCAACCTGCGGATGTAACTTTCGAACAACTGCTGAGTCACGCATGCGTTTCTGTTGGCTTCATACAACACTGGCAGCGTTGCCCCTTTAAAGCACCTCGGGTTCTTTGACTTGCCGATTACTAACAAGGGAAGCTTCTCACTGCCAGACATGTTGCTGCCGACGAGAATGGTCAGCCGTTCTTTACTGTGCTCGCCACCATGGCATGGGTCACCAGCAAAAGCGAGCTTTCTTTCCGGCAACATCTTAAAAAACAAACCAGTTTCGTCGCAGTTGGAAACGTCAGCAGAAAACTGATGCAACAAAGACTGAAGTTTTCCGTTGCGGTACTGCTCAATAACTGCACTGTCGACGGCGCTGCTCTCACCGCACATCTTCTTGAACTTCAGGTCATTCCGATGTTTAAAGTTCCTCAACCATCCATCACTAAATTTAAAATCCTCAATGTTCATTTGAACCGCAAGAGTTTCCGCTTTTTCTTTCAAGATTCAGCCCGAGACCGGCAACCACTTTGATATCATCAAATTAAGCCACACGACAAGAGCTTGCTCAAGCTTTGGATGAACACCTTGGCTTGCATTCTTTTTTGGGCACCAGATGGTTTTTCGGCCGCTTCCAAGATCTTTCCCTTGTCCTTGAGGAAATCCGAAACTGTCTGCTTAGAAATTCCGAACCCCTTGCTCACGTCAGCCTGCGATCGGCCGCTCACGACTTGCGTAATAATGGCGGCTTTCTTCTCCATCGTTAACCGACGGTACTGCTTTCCGCGCTTCAATGCCATCGGCGAGGACGACCAAGACGGAATGGGGGCCATCGAAGGCAAGCGAAATCCTCAAGTTGCGAACAGTGCAGTTCGCTGACGAACGTCGAAGCACCTAGGCCTAGCGTCGCAGAGCACACTTGACACAACAGCACAACCACACACCGCGCTAGCCAGAATGTGGCCTGCGCAAACAAACGAAATGGCGCCGCTCCGGAAACTCCGCCGGAGGCGGAAAGGCGGCGATGAACGTAGCCAGCGTGGCCCGACCAAATCGGTGTGTGGCGGCTAGATTCAGCTAGTTGTGGTTCAAAGCCATGATATGTTTCGGCTGCAAGTCGATTTCCTTCGCAAAGGCGCTGCACGAGGAGCCAAAGGACCTTCTGTCGCATCAAAAAGTCCGGAAAATTGAACGGCGGGGGATTCGAGCGTCCGAAACTTCAGATGTCCTTATACATTGATTCTATGGGGCTCGTGGCGGTGCCGCGAAGACGTCCGAAATATCAGGCATGTCTGAAAATTTGGGCGTCCGAAAATTCAGTCGACTGTACCATTACTTTCATCAGTGCTTTTGCTATTGATACACTTTCCTGCTGTGCACAATTGTGTAGACAGCGTCTCAAAGGGTTAAATAGTAGTATTTACTGATAGGCTTGGCATATTGTTTCAGAAACATATTTGGAATTTAATCTGGTCCGTCACATTTTTTCTCATCAATGTTTAACAAAAGTGTGAGTACTCCCACTTCGTGTATTGTTGGAGAATCTATCAGTGTTTTCACATGCTCTTCCTAGGGCAAGCCCAGTAGAGCCGTTATCATGCGTAAACGCTGACTGAAAGTGACTGTTGAAGGAGTCGGCATCTATTTCTTTAGTGGATTTTGCCATACTATGTATTTTACTGTCGGGAGCTTATATATCGCCAGAACTTGTGGGGTGAAGTTTTAGTGAACCCTTTCGGTGTGTTACTGCAGTAGTGTTGTTTATCATCCTTTAATTTACTTTTCTTTATATTTTAGTTAGAGAACTTAAACGAGTGCGATAGTCAGGAATCATGTGTGTCTTGTTTGATTTTCTTAAGGTGACCATTGTTATATTCATTGTTTCCATTTACTGCAATATATGCTTCCAGTGGGGCACACAGTTGTAAACATGTAAATAAGAAGACGGTATTGCAGAGCCACTAGCTACACAGCTACACATGCAATGAAATTTGAATAAAACAACAGAAGAATCTTCGGCGTATCATGCAACTTCTTAGCACCTGACGTGACAGCCTTTAGATAGCTGCCTTCTGCTTCATTGTGATGGTATTTCGCCTCAGCTTTCCACTTGGCTTGTTGTGGTTGAGCAGCACATGGCATACAACACAGCGCTCTTCTGTGTGGTTGAGGGGGTGAGCGAATGTCGCCGGCTTGGGTCAAGCAGCTTGTGGCCTCCGAGATCGCACCGATGCCAATCTCAGAGGCCATGCCCAGCTGCCAGCCAGTGGCGCGCTGCAGGGTAGAGGGAGGAGTGAATGCATGGCCTGGGTGTGACCCAGTAGATTGCGCTGGGGTGGTCTTTGAGGTCAGCCTAGTTGTGGTTGCCTGCACGGTGCACCGTAGAAAAATTAAAAAGTGAATGCACTAATGTTTCACACTACCATGTGCAGCCAGGCACGTGCAAGACAGAACGGTCAGGGGAGAAGTGCGATAGTGAGCTACTGCTTGTGCGCAGCTACCCACAGCGGTGAGAAAGACCATTGTTGCTTGATGACATACTTGACGTGGTGTACCTGGCATGCAACGGTCGGGTATCTTTTGGTTTCGGAGACGAACCTAGTGTGTTATATCCTTAGAATAAAAACAGAAACTGCAGCACAGGACGAACGACTAAAGAGCACAGGACAGATCGCTGCCGACGAAGCTGGCGTATTATATAACCTTCTGCCCAACCACACTTTTGTGCTGAGAGGCGAAGCCTGCTCTGGCCGCACTGCCTCAAAAGAGCACATAACTGTGTTGTTCTGCACTAACATGGATGGAAGCAACAAGCGCCACCTCTTTGTCATTGGAAAATCAGCGAGGCCACGTTGTTTTAAAAACGAGAGTGCCTGCCAGTGACATAGAAATCCAACAAAAAGGCGTGGAGGATGCAAGACATGTTCACAAGCTGGTTTTGCAAGTTCGATGAAGACATGGTGGCAGAGAAGCGACAGGTCGTGCTCATTCTCGACAAATGCACAGCCTACAACATCAAGCCAATGTTGACTGCAATCAAGTTAGTTTCTACCTGCCAACACGGCTGCAAAATGTCAGCCGCTCGACCAGGGTGTCATCGCAACCGTAAAGGCACTTTATGAAAGAGTTTCGCTGAGCATGCGGCAGCAGCCTCTTAAAGTGAATTTAAGGGGCGCGATTGATATGGTTGCCGCTTTGTGGTGGCAGGTAAAAGCCACTACAATAAGCGAGTGCTTCAACAAAGCAGGCTTCATGCGCAATGCAGAGGCTCTTGACGCCGTTGAGCCGTGCAACCATGTTGGCGATGAGATGGTCAACACCGACGACTTGTGGTCCAGCCTCGTTGAAAGCAAGTTTGTTTCCACCACGGACACCTTCCAAGAATATTTCGATGCCAGTGAGTCGGAGTTTCCCGTCTGCGAGGAAGCGAGCACAGATGAAGTGATCGTTGCAGTGGTGTGCGGTAGCGCAGAGCTTGCAACCGAAGACGAGTTGGGCGATGATGTCGACCCGACGCCAGACCCAGATGTCCCGTGCAAAGATGCTTTCGAATACCTCATTGAAGTGAAGATGTACTGCGTGAAGAACAGTTTGAGTGAGAAAGGGCTTCAGTGCTTAAGCCTTGTAGAGCACGAAATTGTTCGAAGTGCTGTTAAAAAATATCTCCTGATGGAAATAACAGTGTTCTTCCACTGTTGCCGTTACTTGTCAGGAGAACTTGGTTTCTGTGCTGTGTTGCGATTGTGTTGCATGTGTGTGTGAGTGAAATATGTAATAAATTGGGTTCGAAAGGTGGGTGGTCTGGTTGGCATATGGAAAATCCGAAGAAAGCATGCTTTGGTTATAATGTGGTACCGCTAAAGCGCCGATTTTTACAACTCCTGCGACTTAAGTTATAAGCCATCACACTGTATCCATTATATCCTTATAATGACATTCGAATGTAAACTCTGTTTCAGTAGTTTTATGCAGCACTGGGGTAGCTACAGGCTTTTTCGACCAATCAGGAGGGCGAACAAATCTTAAAGGTGACTTTCCCCATCCTGTCGTCTGCTAGTGACAAGTGCTGCAGCGCAGACGGTGGCAGCATTTATAAAGACTGCAACTGCGCAGCAAGATCATCTGCAGTGGTAGCAACTGTAGAAAATTTGTTCCATATTCACTCTGACATGGTGAAGGCTTAGATATCTTGAGATACAGAGGAGAAGGAGGGTTGCAAAGAGGGTGGAAGCGGAGAGTTCAGAATGAATACTCGGCCAGTGTGTCGCATCGGATGGTGGTGCCATCTCTTGATCAATTTTGTAACATCCACTTGTACACGGTGCGCTCGCTGACATTCGTAAGTGCAGCCAATTTCTAGTTAGAATTTGTGCGCTTACTGCACTCCTTTCGCACTGTTCCAAGCATGTTCAGCGCCAAGCTATTCGTCCCTTGTGCGTAAAGGAGTTGCTTGGAACAATACTGCACAGGCGAGTCTTCCAAGACGAAGTACTGCCCAGCAGGGAGTGGTGTTGCAGCTGTGCCAACTACATGTATGAATTTGGCTACTGTCAATGCAATTAATTGTTTGTACTTTTTAAATGAAAATGTTATATGGCAGCGTTGCATTAAATTTGTTTGTTCTGTGCACGTTTTCGTTTGAACAAGTGGAGAACTCCATTTTCAGTATCATAGAGTCTCAATGAATGTTGTATTAAAAAATGAAGCAAAATTGCGCAATATAGCCCAGCTGTGACCTGCAGAGAAGCTTCCAGGTAAACACTTGCCGACAGGACCACTTGTCCAGGCCATTTACATCGTGCAGCAGGTTCTGAACTATGGCACTACATCTTGCTGCACAAGAATCTGCGCTTGCAGGTCATGTAGTCTTGGCTCTGCTGCAAGAAACTACTGAAATGGAGTATAGGTGCAGCTTAGAGAACTGCGATATCTATTTTCATAGACCCCTTTTGTATATACACCACCTGGCGATGGGCTTTTCATCAATTTTGATTTACACACGTTAATGGGATAAAAAGCGCAATGTTTCCGCCATCCTCACTTCTAAGCCTTCCCAGTCTACTAGCTTAAATACTTCTAAGCATGCAGTGACTAGCATTGGAGAGATGGTGTTTTTTGGCCTGACCCATTTCTTGATGGGTAATTTTCTACTTTTCATGTGGAGAACCAAGGTAGCTGTGGAATTGCAGATATTTCCCAAGATATTCACGTATGCCTCCTGTACTTGATTACGCAATGCTTCCATGTCTGCTGGTGTCTCTAAAAAATCCAATGTATTTTCATTATCTATGAAAGCCATATAGAGAGTTTGATTGTACTCAGCATATTTCTCAATTACTTGATTTATGACATGGATGTGATCCATTATAGAATATCCCTTCCTGAAGCCAGCCTGTTCTCTTGGTTGATTGAAGTGTTGCCCTGATTCTACGGAAATTATCGTGGTGAATATTTTATACAATACTGAAAGCAAGCTAATGGGCCTATAATTCTTCAATGATTATGTAAAGAAAAATAAAGCACTTGCACTTGAAAAACTTGAAAAAAATTCTTTAATGTTTTTCTTTTGATGGATTAGCATAATGTTGGCATTGTTCCAGCTCTCTGGTACACTTCAAGACATGAAGCAATGCGTATAAAGGACTGCAAGCTTTGCAAGCATGATATTTCCTCCATCTTTGATTAAATCGACTTATTCCATCATCTCCTGCCGCTTGTTTCCGGGTCATGTCTTGCAAGGTCCTTCTAACTTCATCGATACCAGTAGTTAAAGAAGGAGCCTCCGTATCCGGTTCATTGCTAATATGAATGAAGGTAGCATGGCTGCTCTAGGCACAGGTCAGTATAGAATTCTTCTGCTGCTTTTACTCTATCATTGAAATAGGTGATGGCATTACCCTGTTTATCTTTCTTAACTGCCATATGTTGTGACAGGTTCGTCAAATCAAGTTTTGTGCATAGTTATTTTGCTCGGGCCTTTACTTTTCCCAGGGAGGCGTCAGGGCAACATTTGAATGCAGAAGAAACCTTGTCATACACTTTTAAATGGTGTGCAAGGATAGTACAGTGAATGCACCTTCTTTATCTGCTAGAGCCATACTAAGCTCATTTTGGATTAAGAAGGCGGACATTTTCTTTGAGAGCGAATTCTTGTGTGGAGGCCTTTCATGTAGCAGAATGTCAGTGCCTTCAGCATACACCTGCTGCACTTACGTGTTGGGCCGAGGCTCGAGATCCTTTGACCAGCAGAAGGCAGCTTGGCGTGTGACTTTTACTTCACCGCAAATTTCGGGCCCAGGCCTAACATACGACACAGTGTCTGGGAGATGGATGCCATCCGAGTTTTGGACGATATCACCAGTAGGCACTCTCGCAGGTTGAGCAGTCTAAGCTGCCTCGCAGCACACTTCCACAAGTGCTCCACAGTGCTGTTGATGAGCGCTGAATATTCCCGCCACCTTTCTTGTTTTCCTGGCAGCCAGATTACGGTCGTAATAATTGCAGTCACAAGTTCGGAGAGCACTTGTTTATGTTCTTTCGTTTCTTTTCCTTGTTCCATAAGCCATGCTGTTACACCTGATTCTGCTGGGAATTCACCATACAATACCGTATGCAAACTGTTAAACCTTTCCTTTCTCGTGGATCATTGGAATGAAGCACTGCATAGAAAATGTTTGTGAGCTTCTCGGGCCAGGTTTTATTTGTTCCGCTGCCGGATGACAAGGGAGCCTTCAATGTGCAGGTGGGTCCTCAGCTGCCGCTGGGCACCGCCTGTGGCCTGCTGACCAGCTGCAGTCACCATGCAGGGGTCATTGACCTCAGCCTCTCGATCGCCAAGCAACGGGACCCCCAGGGGCTGGCCCTGCACTTCTACCGGCAGGGAGAGCGACCCGAGGACGAGCGTGGCCGGCAAGCGTATGGCGCACGCATTGAGTGCTACCAGGTTGGTGTGCAGGGGCATGCTTCTTCTTGCAGTCAGGTGCTCTACGCTTAGACCAGACAAGTAAATGTTATATACAGTTATACGTCGATTTAATGTAGTCTGTAGAATTGGTCACTTGCTTTGCTATATCAAAACTTATGTTATATTAAAATTCGATCTTTTATGGAAGTAAGTACAGTCGCCTATGCACTTTTCTTACACGGAACGGGCCACTAGAGTTATTAGGTAATCGGAAAAAAATTTTAACGAAAAAAAAATTTTTTTTTGAATTTGATAGTCAGTGACAAAAGATATGGTTTCATGCCTTGTTGAAGATATCTTCAAATCAGTGGTACAATGCAAAGCCAGGCACACTCATGTTCTACACGCGAAGAATGAATGCTTCGTGTACCTTTTGCTTTAAAGCATCTCCGAAACTTGAGATTACACAACGTCTGTGCAAAACATGTGTGGGAAAATGGTGCTCATCGCCGTTAGTAATACGATACCCTGCTCCGTTGTTCACAACCCAAGTCACCTTGAAATATTATGGCTACTCTTTCGTGCAACCTCACAAACTATTTTACTTGGCATTTGCTACCGCCCCCGCGAGCAGACACTAGCTTCACTGACAAGCTCAACCGCGTCCTAGATGTACTAATGAAAAAATACACTAACGCGCAGATTTTGCTCTTTGGAGACTTTAATTTCCCTAATATCAATTGGGATAACTATCCACCTTCGTCACATAGTACAACCGAAAATTATTTTCTCGAAGTCTGCTTTAATTTCAACTTGACCCAGCTAGTCTTAGAACCAACATGCGTAGTGAATGACTCGGCCAACATTTTAGATCTCATATTAACTAACAATCCGTCTAGCCTATCTTCGATATCCTGGCAATTAGCGACCATAAAGTAATCCACACTGTCTTTAACTTTACCTTTCCAAAACGAGAATCGTGGAATAAAATAATATGCCTATAGATAAAGGCAACTACGAAGCCATTAACAACGAACTAATGTCCTTCTACCCCACCTTCAGTGATGAATTCCACAACCGCACACTTCAAGCAAATTGGTCGATCTTCCAACAAAAAATCACTGACCTTGCTAATAACCACATTCCAGTTGTTTGAGTACTGACTAACAGCAATAAACCTTGGTTCACAAAAAAATTATCAACTTTAGAAAACAGGAAGAAACGATTCTTTCGGTCGGCAAAGCAAACCACTTGTGCTGTGGCCTGGGACAAATATTACGAGGCAGAGAAAGTTTATCTCTTGGCTATACGCCGCGAAAAACACTCCTTTTTCCATGACATGTTGCCTCGTGTACTAAGCACTAACCCCCAGAAATTCTGGCAATTACTAAACCCCAAGCCACCGAATGCTATCACTATTGCCGACCATAACGTTATAGTAATCCCCGAAGAAGAGTGTGCCGATGCATTTAACCGGGCGTTTTCATCAGTATTCACCACTGAACCTGATGCTCTGTTACCTATACCACCGTCAGCTGTGCAATCTGTTATGTCACCCATCGAATTCACTGAACATGGCATAACGGCAATAATTGAAAAGCTAAAACTCTCATCGTCATCGGGAGCGGATGGCATCACCTCTAAACTGTTAAAAAATACTGAACTCATCTGCGCATCGTACTTTAGATTAATCTTCTCACAGTCTTTATCCTCCTGTAGCATTCCCGTCACCTGGAAGGAAGGGCAGGTCGTTCCAATCTACAAATCAGGTAATAAAATCTCGCCTCTTAACTACAGACCGATTTCCCTAACCAGCGTACCCTGCAAGATAATGGAGCACGTCATTTTCACCCAAATTATGCACTTGCTTGACACTAACAACTATTTTCACCCGTCCCAACATGGTTTTCGTAAAGGTCTCTCGTGCGAAACGCAACTTGCTATGTTCGTCCATGACTTACACGTTAATCTTGATGCTAACACCCAAATCAATGCCATTTTTCTGGATTATGCTAAAGCATTTGATAAGTTACCTCACCAACGCCTAATACTCAAGCTCTCCCAGCTGAACCTGCACCCTGACGTCTTAAATTGGGTTATCGAATTTCTCACTAACCGATCACAGTCAGTGCATGTCAACAATCGCACCTCCGCACCCCTCCCTGTAACTTCTGGCGTCCCACAAGGTAGCGTTCTAGGCCCCGTACTTTTTCTTATTTATACTAACGACCTTCCCCTTAATGTTTCCTCTCAAATCCGTATGTTCGCTGACGATTGCGTCATCTACCGCACAATGACTAATGACTCTGACCACAGTATTTTACAAAATGACCTTGACAAAGTGCAAGGCTGGTGCAACGACTGGTTAATGACCCTTAACGCCAATAAATGTAAAGTAATGTGCTTCACTCGCCGCCATCAGCCCTTATACTCACCGTATAATATTACTACCGTGTTTACACGATTGTAAGTCACTCGAATGTAAGTCGACCCCCCCATATTGCATGACCGAAAAAAAAAAGAAAAAAAAAACGGAGGGCGCATTCGATAACGAAAATTTATTAGTAGCTGACATGGTCACTGGACTAGTCGTCACTAGTGCTGCCATCGTCATCGTTGCTGCGGTCCCACAGCGCGTCGTGGTCCAGCGAAATTTCAAATTTGGCAAACGACCACACCAGGACATCTTGCAGAACAGCAGCCCACGCCAAATGCACCCAACCACACGCAGCCGTCAGGGAGGCTCTGTTGACAGGTCCGGTTGGCGTAATTTCGCAGTCTTCTGCCGCCAGCCACTCGTTGTACTCGCGGCGGAGCAGAACCTTAAAATTAAGGCGAAGGTCCGGGCTTGTTTCATGACCACGTCGCACTTCAATGGCAGGGACCGATCACGCATTTCAGCGACATATGCCGCAAGCTTAGCCTACAGCTCCGGAAAGCGTCCAGGCTTCGGCACGTGGGAAATTTCTCACTTGCCGCCACAGGGTGAAAATTTCGCTTCGCTGCTGTCGCCACTCTCGCACCACCTGTTTAGAAACATCGAAATTGCGGCCCGCTGCGCAGTGATTTGTTTCTTCGGCGTAAAGGATGGCAGCCCTCTTGAACGCTGCTGTGAACGAGTGCCGAAAGATTAGTGGGCCTGCAGCACTCATGATGACTGGGGAAGCATAGAAGTGGCACATAGCCGGCAGTCAAGTGGAGCGCGTGAAAAAGTTAAACCAATACCAATGCACCCGCAAGCGGTGTCTGCTCTTCCATGAACTACCGATACTCCCCGCAAGCGCCGCCGTTCTGAGGGTGCCGCCGCAAATGGGAACAGCGTCGCTTCCATCAACTGTCGACACCCCCCCATGAGTTTTGCATGCACTGTAAGACTCTCAAAAATGTTGAAAAACCTTTCCGAAAAGCGAACAAACACGCGGGATAGCGAGAAGATACGCGTGGGGCCATAGAGCAAACACAGAATTGTGACTACATTGTAGCTCTCGTTGGTATCGTTTTTTTTTTTTTTTGGCGGGGCCATGTTTTGGTTTCGATTGTAAGTCGACCCCCCAACTTCAGGCTTTCAAATTTTAGAAAAGGGGTCGACTTACAATCGTGTAAATACGGTAATACTACCTTAGAAAAAGTGGACACATTTATATACCTCGACGTCACCCTTTCATACGACTTAGACTGGTCTGCTTGTGTAACGCGCATTACTGCATCCGCTAACCAAACACTGCGATTCCTAAAACGCCATCTGCGTCATGCACCGCAACACGTCAAACTACTAGCATTCAAGACGCTCGTGCGTCCGAAAATTGAATACGCATCCCCCATCTGGTCACCACATCAAACTTACCTTATCAATGCACTTGAAAGAATTTAGATTCATGCGCAAGATTCCTTCATTCTTTGTATTCTTATAACACTAGCGTATCACTACTTAAAGCACAGTCCGCCTTAAACACGCTATCATCCCGGTGTCGCATTGATTCGTTAATCCTCTTTCACAAGTTCTATTACAGTTCGCTCCACCATGCACCATATGTGCTGGCCCCACCCCCTCGCCATTCCCTGTGCACAGGGCATTCCTTGCAAGCAACCCGTCCACGCAGCCGAACTACAACCTTCTCTGCATCCTTCTTTTGCCGATCATCAAGCGACTGGAACGGCCTGCCCGGTCACCTAACCGAAATCACCTGTTCAACGACGTTTGCTGATACGCTTAATACTAATATATTCTTCATTGAACTCACGTGGCCACCAATTAAAATGCACATTTGTAAACCCCATCCCTTATGTAATACCCCCATTGAGGGGTCTTTAAGGAAATAAAAGTGAAGTGTGTTTGATGAGAGATGATGTGTTCACACATTCACTGTCCTCTAAGCTCTGCTGAGGCAGACTATGCCACTTAAGGGGTCTCCTTTAGGGTCACCCTAGCGGTCAGGCACATGTACCGACTGGTCAAGTTCGAATTATCCCATGAACGCAATGTTAGGATCGAAATAGTGAAAGTTTCGGCCTATAGAAATCAAGGGGCTCCAGCCGGGACCTTCGGTTGGGATCGAATTAACAAAAAAATCTAATTAACCGGGGTCAAATTAATGGAAGTCTGCTGTATTGAAATCCTGTACAAATGCAGTTCATTATATGAGGTTCAAAATACTTGGTGTTCTGTGGACAAGTCGGAAAAATTAAAAACTTGATTATATCAAGAATTTCGTTATATCGACTTTCACTTTATCCAGGTTTAACTGTACTCACATAACGAATCCTCTTTCTTTGTGGGAAACCAAAGCAAAGTTTGGGGGTGAGTTTATTATGCAGTGTAAATTTTATCGGAACATTGTTGAGAACATCAGAAATCATAAAGTAAGACGATAATGATTTGAAAAATGCATAAGGGTACTTAGCTTTGCAGCAAAAATACACGTCCAATATTTGAAAACTTTGGCAGCTTTATTATTGTATTTCAATCTGCATTGTAATCAGCAGACTTGTCGTCCTGGTCACCAGCCAGCTTCTTCTTACAACTCGTCCGCGCTGCCATCCAGCTCATTTGCGGTGTCAATTTTTTTGAAGCATTTTCTGATCAGGCCAGATGCCAGATAGCGCCTTGCATCCAGGAACACACCAGCTCGATGGACAGCCATGCCAGTTGGCATCCCCGGATCATCCAGTACAAGTGTCGTATGTGTTCCTTAACCTGACAGCGTGACGTAGTTGCGGCCGCATGGGTAATACCGGCTCAGGACAACATTCATTTGTGCTAGATGGTGCATACTTGAATTAGGAAGGAACAGTGCCAACTACGACAATCACGAAAGGGAGAACGACACAGTCAAGCACCAACGTAATCTATCTTTATTCACCAAAAAATCAGCAAATATGAGGAAAATCACAGACATGTGCATAAGGACCATAATGCATCACTTTCCAAACCATTCCAGATAGAACATTCCGCTTCTGAAGAGGGTCACAGAATTATCACCAACAAAATTTTTTCCTCTCTTCTTTATATAGAACGCTTCCAAAACCTCACATGACCTTGTTTCTCTGCTTCTGTAAAGAATCTTTATCTCTCGGAACCGTGATTGACACTTCTTGCAGTAGAGGCGTTGTTTCCGTGGTGAATGTTCTGCCGCTCGGTCACACGCAGTGCAAGTTGCGCAATGTTGCGAAAGATGCGCACCTCCGTCTTTCAGCGACTGCACACGTTCAGCTGTACGGTCATTCACGCATCTACTTGTTTGGCCCACATAGGTTTTCCCGCAGGTCAAAGGTATTTCATACAGTAGAATCTTGGTGATACGAACCCGGCTGATACGAATTTCGATGTGATACGAATTTGTAAAATTCCCCCGCCGAAATGCATTGTATACAATGGGCCAAAATTCGGAGGTTCCGAACACTTTTCCATGTCGTGCCGTGTGATGCGAACTTTGGTACCGCGACCATTGAGCCGCCACCGGCGCAGTGTGCGCCAGTGCCGATTTGGGATTCCGCAGCAGCAGGGGGGCTGACGAGGCAAGTGGAGCTTTGTCCCTCTAGTTTTTGGGGGTGGCCTCTTTGCCTTTCTTTTTTTACTTTGTTGTTGCCCGAGGCTAGCACCGCTGCTTATTGGTCCATTCGCCCTGCGAACCGGCCATCCCAACTGGTCGGGCACGATTTGTCCTCTCCACATTTCTCGTGGCCCTGCGCTCCCATTCCGCCGGTCTTTTCGAAGCAGTATTAAGCAATTACTGTTGCTAAAACTTGGAGGACACTTGAGCTTCACCTTTAAGAGTGGAACCCAATAGTATTAAAAAAACCCTGACTGCTTCTCGCGCTTCTCGACAACTGCAGATGTCCGTTTCCTCGTTTGTTGAAGGTATTGAATAAAATATGGGAAAACTCTAAGAAAATTTCATTCACTTTCTCTAAACCATAATGTACTTGAGCGGGTGAGTTCAATTCAATACCTTGGTGTCACACTTGATGAGCATCTTCATTGGAAGCCTCGCATTGCATCGCTCTGTAAAAAGTTAAGCAAAGCTTGTTTTATTCTGGATAAATGCCGTTATTACTTCAACACTGCCACTCTTAAAGCAATTTACTTTAGCATATTCCATAGCTATCTATCCTGCTGTATATCATCTTGGGGTCACATGTGCATTTCGTATGTAGCACCTATTCTTCTTCAGAAAAGGGTACAGCGATTTGTGAATTTTACAGATTACAATGCTAAATCAAAGCCGCTGTTTCAAAGCTGGAATATACTGCCTTTTTAATTTATTGTCCACATGTCCACAAGAAAGTGGCACTTTGTAGACGACGCCACATCTGCAGGACACAAAATGCTTGGCGTGCGTCTTGCTACAGACGTTAGGCCGTTCGGCGCTCGTATTCACATCATCATCATCATCAGCCTGGTTACGCCCACTGCAGGGCAAAGGCCTCTCCCATACTTTTCCAACTACCCCGGTCATGTACTGATTGTGGCCATGTTGTCCCTGCAAACTTCTTAATCTCATCCGCCCTAACTTTCTGCCGCCCCCTGCTATGCTTCCCTTCCCTTGGAATCCAGTCCATAACCCTTAATGACCATCGGTTATCTTCCCTTCTCATTACATGTCCTGCCCATGCCCATTTCCTTTTCTTGATTTCAACTAAGATATAATTAACTCGCGTTTGTTACCTCACCCAATCTGCTCTTTTCTTATCCCTTAATGTTATACCCATCATTCTTCTTTCCATAGCTCGTTGCGTCATCCTCAATTTAAGTAGAACCTTTTTCGTAAGCCTCCAGGTTTCTGCCCCATACGTGAGTACTGGTAAGACACAGCTGTTGTACACTTTTCTCTTGAGGGATAATGGCAACCTGCTGTTCATGATCTGAGAATGCCTGCCAAATGCACCCCAGCCCATTCGTATTCTTCTGATTATTTCAGTCTCACGATCCGGATCCACGGTCACTACCTGCCCTAAGTAGATGCATTCCCTTGCCATTTCCAGTGCCTCGCTACCTATCGTAAGCTGCTGTTCTCTTCCGAGACTGTTAAACATTAGTTTTCTGCAGATTAATTTTTAGACCCACTCTTCTGCTTTGCCTCTCCAGGTCAGTGAGCACGCATTGCAATTGGTCCCCCGAGTTACTACGCAAAGCAGTATCATCAGCGGATTACAATTTACTAAGGTATTCTCCATTAACTCGTATCCCCAATTCTTCCCAATCCAGGTCTCTGAATACCTCCTGTAAACACGCCGTGAATAGCATTGGAGAGATCGTATCTCCCTGCCTGATGCCTTTCTTTATTGGGATTTTGTTGCTTTCTTTATGGAGGACTATGGTGGCTGTAGAGCCGCTATAGATATCTTTCAGTATTTTTACATACGGCTCGTCTACTCCCTGATTCCGTAATGCCTCCATGATTGCTGAGGTTTCGACTGAATCAGACGCTTTCTCGTAATCAATGAAAGCTATATACAGTAGAATCTCGGTGATACGATCACAGCTAATACGAATTTCCAGATGATACGAATTTTTCTGTGGTCCCGGCTGAGCCCCATTACTTTGCAACGTGCTAGAGAACAGTTGTTACGAATAAATTTTTGACATGCGTCGGTGGATACGAAAATTATCGAAGACACTTTGGAAATTCTAAAGTGGGCTTGGCGAAAGCCAGACGCTGCTGCCGTCTGCGCTCCAATTAATTCACTTTGGTGTTCGGCGATATCGCCTGTCTCTCCCGTTCTGCTTTCGTGTCTTTGGTACCCGGCGATCTAATCAGTCGCTGTTGGCGTTTCCGTTTTGCCTGCCTTGCTTTCGCGGCTGGTGACATTTTCAGTTGTCGCATGCACATTCGCTCCTTGTTCTTCTGGTGTTTGGTGTTGGGGGAATCCGGTGTCCGCTGCTGCTTCCCCGAACCGCTTGGCGTGGAATCACTCAGCCACTTCGGAGCCATGTGTCTCACTTGAATGCAGCGAGACGCTGGCAAAGGAGCGGCGGTGCAGCTCCCACTGCCGATGTGCGCGCGCTCGTTCTACCGCTACTGTGTGATGTCACCATTGCTATGCACAGCTGCGCCCCCACCGGCGTGCCGGTTGCTAAGGAGGGGAGGAGGTTGCAGCGCTGCGCAGAAGAGAGGCCATAGTTGGCACGATTCCAGCGCATGGACGGACGCGACCGTGAGCATGAGCCATTAAAGGCTTTCGCCTTAATCGACAGTTTTAGTTTCACGTAGGTAAAGGCTTTTCATAAGTAGAGCTCTTACGTGTGAGCAGTGCGCCTGCGCAGAAGGCAAAGGGTTTGCATGAGTCTCACGGACGTACGTGAAACTGAAAAGTTTGCGTGAGTTCCTTGCGCACGTAAAGAGCTCCACGCGGCGGTCTCGCGAGATCTCAAACAAGTGAGAGCATCATTGCAAGATGGCAGCCAAACACGCCGACAAGGT